>NW_026067950.1:1064529-1090531 GCF_014885135.2 Alexandromys fortis
TCCCCCCCTCCCCCTACTCTTCTCCCCCTCCCCCCACTCCTCTCCCCCTCCCTCTCCAATCCAGAGAGCAGTCATGGTTCCCTGCCCTGTGGAAAGTCCAAGGTCCTCCCCCCTCCGTCCATGTCTAGGAAGGTGAACATCCAAACTGGACCACATTTTCTTTATCCATCCTTTGGTTGAGAGGCATCTAGCTTGTTTCCAGGTTCTAGCTATTATGAGTCATGCTACTAGAAACACAGGTGAGCAAATGTCCTTGTGGTATGAGTGTGCAAACTTTGGATAAATGCCCAAGAGTGGTATTGCTGGGTCTTGAGATAAATTGATTCCCAATTTTCTGAGAAACTACCATACTGATTTCCAAAGTGGCTTACAAGTTTGCACTTCCACCAGCAATAGAGGAGTGTTCCTCTTACTTCATATATCCTCCAGCATTAGTTACCTTCAGTATTTTTGATCCTGTTCTGACATATGTAAGATGGTATCTCAGTGTCATTTTGATTTGCATTTCCCTAACGACTAAGGATGTTGAGTGTCTTTCAGCCATTTGGGATTCTTCTGTTGAGAATTCTCTGCTTAGATCTGCTTAGATCCATTTTTAATTGGATTATTAGGTATTTTGATATCTAGTTTCTTGAGTTCTTTATATATAGTTTCTTGAGTTCTTTATATATATTGGAGATCAGCCCTCTGTTACATATGGGGTTGGTGAAGATATTTTCCCATCCTGTAGGCTGTCATTTTTTCTTATTTACTGTGTCATTTGCCTTACAGAAGCTTCTCAGTTTCAGAGGACCCATTTATTAATTGTTTCTTTCAGAGTCTGTGCTACTTGGGTTATAGTTAGGAAGTGGTTTCCTGTGCCTATGCCTTCAGGAATACTTCTCACCTTCTCTTATATGAGGTTCAGTGTGGTTGGATTTATGTTGAGTTCTTTGATTCACTTGGACTTGGGTTTTGTGCATGGCAATAGAAATGGATCTATTTGCAATCTTCTACATGTTGACATCCAGTTATGCCAGCACCATTTGTTGAAAATGCTTTCTTTTTTTCTATTGTATAATTTTGTCTTCTTTGTCAAAAATCAGGTATTCATAGGTATGTGGATTAATATCCAGGTCTTTGATTTGATTCATTGGTTCACCTGCCCATTTTTATGCCAAACTATTTTCATGACTATAGCTTATAGTAGTAGGGATGGTGTCACCTCTGGAAGTTCCTTCCTTGTATAGGATTGTTTGAGTTATCCGGGTTTTTTGTTGTTGTTGTTGTTGTTGTTGTTGTTGTTTTCCCATACGAAGTTGAATATTGTTCCTTTGGGGTCTGTGAAGAATTGTGTTGGGGTTTTGATGGGGATTGCATTGAATCTGTATATTGCTTTTATGGCACATTTTCTTTACCCATTCTTCATTTGGGGGGACATCTAGGTTGTTTCAATTTCTGGATATTATGAAGAAAGCAGAAAGGACATAGTCGAACAAGTGTCTTTGTGGTAGGATGAAGCATCCTTTGAGTATGTGTTCAAAACTGATAGAGATAGATCTTGAGATAAATCTATTTCCAACTTCCTGAGGAACTGCTACAGTGACTTCTGTGGTGGCTGTACAAGAATTCACTCTCACCAACAATGGACTGGTGTTCCCATTACTCTACATCCTCACCAGCATGAGCGGTCACTTGTTAAATGACCTTAGCCATTCTGACAGGTGTAAGATGAAACCTCAAAGTAATTTTGATTTTTATTTCCCAGATGGCTAAAGATATTGAACATTTCTTTGTTTCTCTATGATTTGAATTTCCTCTTTTGAGAACTCTCTATTAATCTTTGTACCTGATTATTTAAAATTATTTTTTCTTGATATTTAGTTTTTGGAGTTTTTTTTATATATATTTTGGTTATTAGCCCTCTACCAGATATGTTGTCCCTAAAAATCTTTTCCTATTTTGTAGGTTGCTGCTTTGTTCAAGTGACAGTGTCTTTTGCTTTGTAGAAGGTTGTCAGTTTCACAAGGTCCCATTTATTAATCATTGATCTCAGTGTCTGTGCTAACAGTGTTCTGTTCAGAAAGTCTTTTCCTGTGCAAATGATTCAAGGATATTCCCCCGCTTTCTCTTGGTAATACTTTTCGGCAGTTCTTTTATGATTCCAGATTGTTTTAGTTATCTTTGGTTCTTATGCTTCCATATGAAACTGAAAACTGTCCTTTCAAGGCCTATGGAGAATTATGTTGGGATTTTGATGGGAATTATACTGAATCTGCAGACAGCATTTAGTAAAATGCCCATTTTTACTATATCAATCCTACTAATCCACGAGTGTGGGAGATCTTTACATCTCCTGATACTTCTTCAGCTTATTTATTCAGTGTCTTAAAGTTTTTAATCATAGACATTTTTACTTGATTAGGCATAATTACCTTGAGATGTTTTAAATTATTTGAGGTTGTTGTGAGAAGTGTTCTTTTCTCATTTTTCTCTCAGTTCATTTGTTATTTGTAGATAGGAAAGTTACTGAATTTTATGAGTTAATTTTGAGATGATCATGTGGGTTTTGCCTTTCAGTTGTTTATGTGGTGGATTACATTTATTGCTTTATGTTTGTGGAATCATCCCTGCATCTTTGAATGAAGCCTATTTGATCATATTGAATTATCTTTTTTGTTTTTTTTTTTATTTTCACTTTTTTTCCATTCAAAAATCTACACTTCCTCCCCTCCTCCCATTCCCCTCCCGCTCCCCCACTCCCTCTCCTCCCTTCCCGTCCTTCCTTAAGAGGACAGGGTACCCTGTCCTGTGAGAAGTCCAAGGCCCTGCCCCGCTCCATCCAGGACTAGGAAGGTGTGCATCCAAATAGACTAGGCTCCCAAAAAGCCAGTGAATGCAGTAGAAACAAATCCCAGTGCTGTTATTGATGGCTTCTCAGTCAGCCCCCATTGGTAGCCACATTCGGAGTCCGGTTTGATCACATGCTCGTTCACTCTCGGTCCAGCTGGATTTGGTGAGGCACACTGTCTCAGTAGGTGGACCAACCCATCGCTCATCTTCTCCCTCCTTCTGCTCTTCAACTGGACCTTGGGAGCTCAGTCCATTGCTCTGATGAGGGTCTCTGTCTCTATCTCCGTACAAAGATTCTATGGTGATATTCGAGATAATCGTCAGTATGATAGTGGGGCAAGGCCAGTTCAGGCACCCTCTGCTCTGCTGCCCAAGGATCTACCTTGAGAAGTACCAGCACTAATTCATTTTTGAAATTATGATAGAACTCTGCATTGAAACCATCTGACCCTAAGCTATTTTTGTTTGGGAGACGTTTAATGACTGTTTTTATTTCTTTTGGAATTAAGGGTCTGTTTAAGTTGTTTTTCTGGTCTTGATTTATCAATTTTGGCATGTGGTACCTATCCAGAAAATTGTCCATTTCTTTCAAATTTTTCAGTTTGTGGACTACATGTTTTTGAAGTATGATCTGATGATTCTCTGGATTTCCTCAGAATGTTGTTATGTCCCCCTTTTCATTTCTGATTTTGTTAATTTGGATATTCTCTCTCTGCCTTTTGGATTGTTTGAAAAAAAAAAGGTTTGTCTATTTTGTTGATTTTTCTCAAAGAACCAACTCTTTGTTTCATTAATTATTTTGTATTGTTCTCTGTTTCTGTTTTATTGATTTCAGCCCTCAATTTGATTATTTCATGTCATCTACTCCTTCTGGGTAAGTTTTCTTCTTTTTGATCTAGAACTTTCAAGCGTGCTATTAAGCTGATAGTGTGAGATTTCTCTAAATTCTTTATGTGGGCAGTTATTGATATGAAGTTTCCTCTTAGCACTATTTTTGGAATGTTAACTTTAGTGGGACAAAACACTTCACTTCACTGACTCCAATTCCTGCTGACTGCTTATTAAATGGCACCTAAAACTCTCAGGAAAGCAGCACATGAAGCTGTGTAGATGCTTTGTATGGCTAGAATGCTCTTTAGCAAAATTCTTCTTCCCTACAGACATGAAATCTCCTAAACAATCCAGGGAAATGCCTCTAATAAATGCTCTGGGTAACAATATTCATAATGATCATTGTGTTCTTGATTAAAATGGCATGTGAATAATAAAATCTTCCCCACAATGGTTCTAAAAGATAAAGCGTGAATTCAAAAGGTTGCTGCTAGTGTTGTTTTTAATTCCATGTTTTTGAGAAATCCACAATAACAGTGGAAAATCTTTAAGCAGACAAATGAAATTTTCCTTATTGTATTTTGAGAAGCAAAACTGCACCCAAGATTGTAAAATCAAAATACATTGTTGCTGGGCAATTCTATGAATCATCCCAAATCAGGTTTTTACTAGATTTATAAAAGTGTTCCCCCTAATTTACTTCTCCCCTAATTTGAATATATTTTTGCTTAAGAAACAAATACACATGGCATAATTATATGTGAGTTAAATGCTGTGTAGCAGTAAATAAATCTTTACCTGATGCTAACACTTAATGCCATGCATGATTATTGCTGTAGCACACAGCTATCAAATGTGACATAAAGCTCAGACTACAGAGAGAAGAAGTCCCGGCAGGATGAAGAAGCATGCAGATGTTCTCAGAGCCATCTCCAGAACAGCTTCCATTCAAGTCCTGAAATATTATCCTGCAATCCCCACGTCATTCACTCTCAGTTTTTGTGTGTTTGTCCTAGGTTAATCATTTGACTGATAGCTAAATCTAAAAGAAATCCACAGCTACTGTGGTACTTAATAAGGAAGTGACTAGGTATTTAATTATCTTGAATTTGTAGGTGTTAAAGATGAGTTTAAGTAAAATGGTATTGGTATTTGAGTCTTATGGAGTTTGGTGTGCTTCATTCACTGTGTCTGTAGGCATGAAAGAGAGAAAAACAAGGACTTCACTCTTTAAACTAAGTATAAGGCTTTTATAATAGAATTACTATTTGTTGATATGCTTGCCAAGTGTCTCCCACACATGATTGATGGATCAGAGACCATTTTGTTGAATTGTTTGCTCAGTAACAGTTGAAGCCAGAGTTCTGTGAGCCACTTAGCCAATCTCCTAAAAATGCAAAGTGAAATACTCAGATAAACTCTCTCCTTGAATTTTAGATGGATGCAGGCCTCAACTCTTTGAGCAAGAAAGGAAAACTACACCTGAATATCTTCCAGGTTTTTAGGGGATTTAATGAACAAGAATAGCATATAAGGAATGAGGATGGAAGAAGAGCAAAAAATAACTTTTTGTGCTTTTTCCTGTCAGGGGTACCCTTATAATTATGCACGTATCTCAATTAAAATCACATTCATGTTTTTCATTTTCAGTTGGCCTTGTGTCATTAAAACTACATCATGTTTGATGTATTTATAATTATAGCTAAAACGTTATGTTAATGTTCATCTCTTCCATGATGAAAATCAACAGAAACTATGAAGAATGTGTCTTTGAATTGTTTCCCCCAAGAAATAAAATCTGCAGATGTAAAATCCAGTATTCATACACCTTGAAATATAATATGTTTGATATCAACAGTCAAAGTTTTAAATATAAATACCCCAGTACTGGTGCTTGCAAAAACCCACACTGTCTTTAAAAGGTAATCTTGGGGAGACGGTCAGAATGAACTATATGTCCCATTAAGTTCTTGGAGGAGTCACCAGTGAATATGAATTAACCACAGATAACTGTATCGCCTACAGATACAATTGTTGAGCTTTAAACCCTCAAATCTTCCTTTTTATATAGAGCACCAATAACTAAGGTTATTGCAGGTTCAGGGCTTTCTCTCTGCAAGCAGAACTGGTAGCCAAATCAAATATACATTTTCTAACCTTTACTGAGAAACTTGTTCTAACTTCTCCTGCTAAGAGAATCATAGAAACAAAGATACTGTAGAATTAAAAGTCTCTGTTGGATACAAGAGCAGGAAAACTGCCCCCTGTCCACAAGAGCAGGCCCTGCATCTCGCTGGGCAGCACAATATAGCCAACCCCATTGATGGAGGTATGAGTGAGCAAGCCCTGAAGTTGTGAGCATGAGAGAGTTGTCTTTATTACTCATCTGCCATGTGGCAGCATGGGTAGGGAAGAGATGTCCTACTCCCCACCCCCACCATACACTCCCACACCTTCCCCCCACCCCTGTCTCCCACCCCACACACACACACACACTCTCCTGCCACACATCAATGCCTGAGGCAGGTAGGGGAGCTTTCTATCCCCTACTCCTCATCAACTGCAGCACTCAGGAAAGTGACCCCTACACCTCACCTGGGCAACACAACAGAGCTGGCCCTGAAGGTGTAGGTGTTGGAGAACCAACCCTGAAAGCAAGAGAACTGGCCCCATCCCTGGCTCACTGCTGCAAGGGGTGAACTAACCAGAGCAAGGCAGGAGAGCTCACCCTGGTGGTGAGGATAAAGGAGAGCTGGCAGACTGATCAACCCAGCAGCCCAGGCCCAGAACCAGGGTTATGAGTTGGCCACCCCAACATCCACCCTGACTGTGATCCGCTAGAGTATGTGAAGGGGCTGGTCCTGCAGACCCAAAGCTGCAGGATCTCCATAACACAGAGCAAGAGCAAGATAACCAAGAGGAGTTCCAGAGAGGGCCCAGCATCGATAGTGTAGCAGAAACCAGAAGTCTTGAACCAGACCAGTGACCCTTTGCAAAGCACACTTCCAAGTAAAGATATGTGGATGAAAGGGCTTACTGAGTGACTCACTGATCACTACAGCTTCTATGACAAGACTGATTTTTCTTTCCCTCTTTTTTCTTTCCTCTTCTTTTCTTCCCCTTAAATTTTATTTTATTAGGGCAGAGGGTGGGTATGAAGACCAGGAGATGGATGGGATGGAGAAGCATGATGAGAAAGACACAAAGAATAAGTAAAAAAGAAAGTTTCAACCATAAGCCTGTGTTGGGAACATGACTACGTCTGTGACATGGCCGTTTGGAGGCATTTCTGTTGAGAGACTGCTGAAAAGATGTTTTGCATTTAGATAATGATTTATGTTCAATTGCTTTCCATAAATAGGTTTGCTGATGTTCTAACCCTCTCTGATCACAAGAAAATGGGGTCATCTGTGAAAGATATGAAAAATCAAACTGTTTTGCTATTCTTACAAACAAACCAACACAGAATTATCAGTGACCAAATTGTATTGGAGTCACACACACACACACACACACACACACACACAACACCAAGTATTCTTCAGTAGACACCAGTTGGGTTTCCTAGAGTTCAGTGCAGCTCTGATGCCACCCGCATCAGTACATCAGGAACACTGTATATAAAACTACACAGTAGCTGCCACCCGCTTCAGTACATCAGGAACACTGTATAAAACTACACAGTAGCTGCTGCTTCTCCATACTGCATAGCTCCCCTCCTCACCAGAAACTTAGAAGCATGGCACTTCTAAGAAACGTAACTCAGCCTTGGCAAACAAACGCATAAAGTCATCCTACCATGGGCCTTGCCAGGTATAAGCACATAGTTGGTGCTGCCCTCTGTACCCTGAATGATGAAGCCTTTTGTTTCTGACCCAGCAATGTCTTCTACCAAGCATCCATGAAAGTCTTACAGGACAACACACTAGGCTGCAAGGAGGGTTAGCTCTCTACAGTTCAGAACACGCAACACGACCAAGTCAACAATATACGGAGCTCTTTATTAACTTTAGAACCATTTGTCTTTTATTTCTTCCTTTTTTCTATTGTTCTTTTTTCAAACTTATAACCTCATATAATCTACTTCAATATTTGGGAATTGACTCTTGCATATCATTCTTTACTAAATAAGATATGTTTAGAGTTAAAACATTTAAATTTTCTTCCTTTCCTATAATAATAATGTTCTAGACAAGGAAAATGTATTCCATGTTATATAATCATTAGATGTACTATTGATCAACAGTAAATTCAAAATAAATGTTTCCTAAACTACGCATATCATTTCACACACAAAGCACCTGTCTTCCTAGTATGTTTAAGGTCTTGAGTTTGATCCATAGAACTATAAAAAAGCATAAGAAAAAACGTAAGTGTACATATATTTAAATTCTAAATTAATAGTGAACATTAAATGAAAAAGTTACTGGAAATTGATTATCTCTACTAAACACTGCTAAAAACGTATTTATTTTACATATGTTCATATAATTTCATATCAACAAGCTGAAAATACTACACATTTTATTAATAACATTAAGACCAATTTACTTAAGCTAGGTACGGTGGTGCACAGCATTATTCCCAGCACTCAGGAGACAGAGGCAGGCAGATCTCCAGTTGAGCCAGAGCTACATAGTGATACACTGTCTCAAAAAAATACATATTTAACTAAATATTCTGCTAAACTGTGTGGTAATAATTCTAACTACTTAATCATATGACACATCCTAACTCTCTGAGAAACCACGCACAACTTTTAATCGAAGGCTCTGTAATAGAAGCAAACATTCTGGGTAGCTCTGGGAACACATCAGCTACATCTAGAGGATTCTGCAGCATTAACCTGATGTCGGATTATTCAAATGTCTCTCCCTTTCTGCTTACCAAGCAGACTGCAGATGAGCCTTAAGAACATCTCAGAAGGGCTGCTTATGGTTACATACATGAAAAATGTCATCTTCTATCGGCCAGTGTTTCTAAAACTGCACCTTAATCTGTGCTCATAGATTTTTTTTATTCTTTAACAAAAGTAAAGAGGCAGAAGAAATGGACTCTTAATATTTCTGTATCCAAGCCAAAACATTTCAGCTCAGGACTCCAACACCAAATCCACCCTATCTAGAACAGTGATTATGATGGAGAGATGTACAGGAATCCCCGTGCATACATTCATTCCTTTCAAAGGAAGCCCACACCTTTGGTGGATGACAATGCGGTTATCATACCACAGATCCCTGGGTAAGATTTGGGGTGGGTTAAAGGTTTGCTTCCGTGGGCTTACCACTGAAGAAGGAATCAGTCCTACCTCAGTCAAGTTCTCCAGGAATGGGTGCTAAGAAAGAAGACTTACAAAAACTCAGGATTCAAAAGCTATTCCCTTTGAAACATCCCTTGTCCTGGTCCCCCATCCACGCCCGCAGAAAAGCAAACACAGCTGAGACTATTGCAAATCACATTGAGATCCACCAAGAGGAACCAACCCCCTCTTCCTTTTCATGCACCTTCTATCCTCTTAGGTAAAATTTTAGTTTTTACCTGCAAATACAAAGTAGAGGATATATGTAAAAAGGAAAAAAACACTCTGTGACAGAAGCATCAGTTGGGAAGACTCATCAAGGAGCTATACCTATATATTAATTACATAAGAAGGTACTCATGCTTTGTTTGATTTCAAATAAATAATTTTAAAGGATACATGAAAATCCTTGTAGTGTTAAGAGCGGCAGGGCTGCGTCCCCGGCACCCAGCCACCTGCATGGCTAGCTTATGCCCGAAATAATTACACGGAAACTGTATTCTTTTAAACACTGCCTGGCCCGTTATCTGTAGCCTCTTACTGGCTAGCTCTTACATATTAATCTAACCCATTTCTAATAATCTGTGTAGCCCATGAGGTGGCTTACCAGAGAAGATCTTAACCTGCGTCTGTCTGGAGTAGGAGAATCATGGCAACTCCTCCACTCAGCTTCTTTCTCCCAGCATCCTGTTCTGTTTTCTCCACCCACCTAAGGGTTGGCCTATCAAGGGGCCTAGGCAATTTCTTTATTAATAAGAAATCACTCCCACATCAAATCCTTTTGGAAAAAAATGGGGAACGAGAAGTTGGGGCTAGGTAAAATGTGGCATTTTTTTAAAGATAGCTTATCCAAGATTTGTGAGGTTCCAGAGTTTTGGTTCAACAAGGCAAATATCAGAAAAATTATCTTATTGAAGGATTTTTTTCAGCATTTTTCTCTTAATTCAGTTTGTTATTCACAGTTAGCAATTTCACATGCTTGTATTTTATGCACAGCATTTTTTCTAGAGTTGTATGGTAACCATAACTCTATAAGTTTTCTAAAAATTAAAATGCCAGCATAACCAGGAGTAGCATTACTATTTAGGCAAACAAGATGGCAACCATTAAATAGATCGCAGTACAACATCCATGCCGGCACGGAGAAAAGACTCAAGTTTGGTTATGCTGAGCACATTGGCTTAATCTTTACTTAAACCCGTGGAAATTCAAGTGCCTCCACGTTGATTTCAGCAGTGCGTGTGTAAATACTGATCAGCCTCCAAAGTCAGACTTTTGCAGCAGCAAGAAAAGACCAAGCTCAGGACTTCCTAGCTAAGTTCCAGACAGATACTAGTTTAAAAAAAAAAAAAACCAAAACAAAACAAAACAGATTATAGACTCAGTCTTGACACTTGCTCTGAGGTCTGTCCGCAGTGTAGGGTGGGGACAAACCTGGTACTGCTTTGAGGGTGCTCAGGAGACAGCAGGACAAGAACTGGAGTGCGTGTATGTTTTCCCAGAACCCTATCTGCTGATGTTAGCAGGAAAAGGAATTTGCTGAGGTATTTCAAATTATGTGAGAACAAAATACTTCTCAACAAGTTGATGTATTTTTGCACCCTCAAATTTTAAATAATAAAATACATCTGGCATTCTTGCTGATTACTGGAAGGTGGGGATCCCTTCTCTGTGCTCTCCCAGACAGAACAAGGACACAATATGTAGCTTGGAAGGATTTATATCCCAACAATATAGCTAATTTTTTGCAAACTTTTCTCAAAACCATTTCTTCTTCTTCAGGAATATTTTGAGGATCTTGGACTAGTGTGAATTTATTTTGTCTTCGGGTTCTAGAGGTAAACAAGAAAAATAGAGAGAGGCAGCATCTTCTTTCCTGTGTCCTTGCCTTCAAATCCCACTGGACTTCTAGCATCCTTCTCTTAATGCACACACTGCGGTACACCCACGATATCGCATTCCCTTGTGGCTCCTTAATCAATTGTTTAATCTATACATTCAAAATTCAACAGAATACTTTCACGCACCGTCTACAGTCAGGTCTCCTAGAAACAAAGCCTGAGACAAGAACCTTTATGTGATCTGTGGAACCGCAGCTATCAGGAGAAAGGGGGGGCTGGTCTGATAGCGAGAATTCAGCCCCCTGTAGTGGAGAGGAAGTGGTTTTCATTGGACCAGATATGTCCTTCCACTGTGAGAACCACACTGCACCACAGCTGGAACAGGTACAGTGACTCAGGAGAAGGAGCTGCACCACATGGATGCACATGCCTGTGCCTTCCTGGTGCATCTGAGCACATGCTGTCCAATGGCTGCAAGCCCGGCTTTTACATCACCAGTAAACATTTGTGCACCCACTATGATCTGGTTACTCAGAACTAACTTGAGACCATAAAGGAAGACGTGTGAAAGGAAATGAGGGGCAATCTTTACTAATCTGTAAGATTTGGTGTTCTTCCATAATGCCTGACAAGGTCCATCCAATGTGGGTTAACCCTTATTTTCTTTCTCTTTATTTTCTATCTGTATACAACATGGTAAAAATGTTGTGACATACAAAAATATCATAACCTTAACATGTTTAGGTGCATAATTATTGGGGGCAGAGGTCAATTCTGGCTGTCTTCCTCAGGCTCTGGCGACTTTATTTTTTGAGATACTGAGTCTGAAGCTCATTGATTTGAATGGGCTGACTTGACCAATGAGTTCCAAGGGTCTGACTTTCTATCACTGCTCCCCCTTACCACACTGCTGGGGTTACAAGTGTGCACCATTGCTCCTGGCTTTTACATGACAACTACAGATCTGAACTCGGGTCCTTCTGCTTGGACACCAAGTACTTGACCAACTGAGCTATCTCCCTGGGCTCCTCTGCAGAGCAGTTCTTTCTCATGCCCCGAAGCAATATTCTTTTCTATCAGGAAGCGGAAGTTACAGCATAACACGGACGCTTTAGGATTCCTTACAATCTGAGTCCTCGCTACAGAATAAGCTTTCTGCAGTGCCCCTAGGTCTGATGTTTGTACAGCTCTCTCCCTCCTTCAGCATTCCCGTGTTCACAGGGAAGCACATTGAAACACTCCCTCTCTGGCAGCACAGCCTTGGCACCACATTTTGAACCTACAGTCTTCACGCAGGCTCTCAACTACAGATGGGAGTTCGTTCGGTTTGCCGGATATAAATAATTAAAGTCCTGCAGGGAGCATATTTTTACTTACAGGGCTCCATGGTCATGCTTATACCTGGTGGGAGTGCTGCAAACTTACATGAGTTTATTAAAAAAACAAAATGGATAGTTCCAGCCCCGTTCCTCCACCCCGCGGAACGAAATCAAGCGGCAGCTGCACAGAAGCAGGAGCCATCAGCGAGGTGAGGGGAGAGCTGGCTAACATTTGGAGGGGGATGAGCTTTTAGATGCGCGGGCTCCCCATTGTGCCCAGGGTGTTGTGGACATCGCTGCATCTCCGTGTGCAGATGTTCATGCTCTGAGCCGCTTCCAAGCCCAGCCTTCGCCCGTGTTGGATGTTCTGTTTTATCATTCCCTCTTTATTTATGATTCCCCACATTTCCTACGATAGACGCTTATGCTGCTGAAACAGTCAAAGCATACCCCCTACATACAAACTGATCTCCAGATTTCCAGCGAAATTGCCGCCTTTGTATACTTACAGACTGACGTGATAACTGAAAATAACTTCCATTAGCACTATAAAAACTCCAGCTGATACCAAATGAATTTCATTTGATACCAGCAGAGAAAAATATTGGCTACTGAGATATTCTTTGTTCATGGTTATTTACAGTTAGCTAGAATCCGTGTACAATCCAGCCAGGCAGACAGCTCCAAATGATCTTTCTTCGAGGACCTTGTGGAAATGGAAGGCCTTCTGCTAAAAGACTGGCTCGCCTTCGTTTGCTGAAATCTAGGACCACTCGTGTGGTACCTGGTCTGCCGCAATACGTGGAAATGCCGAGTAATTAAATCCCTCAGAGTAAGATGGATACAAATGTCTGAAAGCCATAATGCCCCAACGCTAACTCTCCCCTCTACCCCTCCACATTCTGTTTTGTAAATCTTGGAAATGGTTGCTAAAACAATCAGAATATTTCCCCTAATCATGGTGTGACCATTATGTACATTTCAAATGCACACAGAATCACCACTGAAAATGAAACGTCTGTGTTTTGTTAGGTCTGTGTTAATTGCACACCCATCCTAGAGCTAGACTCTCAGGATACATGAGTGAAGGCTGAATATTTTTTTCATATTTTAAATAACATACATAGGTATTATACCTGTCCATCTGCAAGTTGTTTCTTTCATTCAATATTATTAATTTTAAATTTTCTCACTGTAGATACATTTAAGATGTGCCATTGTAACTGTTTCTATGTGTGTAACTCAGTGGCTTTAAATATATCCACAGTATCATGAAACCATCACCCTCGATTTCCAGAACTTTCCCTTTGTTCTAAACAGGAGCCCTGTCCCCACTAACTAATACTCATGTTTCTTTCCTTCCCTTGGCCCTGGCAATTGCTCCCTAGTTTTATCTCCCCAAGTGTGGTCGCTCTAGGTGCCTCATGTCTATGTAATCATATAACCACTGTCTTTTGGTACCCGGGGTTGGTTCCTTAACTCACTGTTGTTATATTAACTCACTTTCATGCATACTGGCTTAAGTCGCTCATCTCAAATATTATATAGAATTTTAGCACATTGTATCCGTAACTATAAAAACCTATCCATAGCTCTAATATTGTGACATAGTAAAAACAGTTTTCCAATAAACAGAGGGGTCACCCACATGCAGCTGGGTCTGCCTTCTCCCTCCGTCTCTGAAGTCAGCTGCCACAAGACTCCGTCACCAGTCATTCATATTCTAACCAGCAGTGACTCAGGCTTCCTGCTCCCCCGTTCCTTGTGTTTACTGACAGACTTTAATATTTGATCTCTGACAGCTCGATGGGTGTGAAATGTTGCTTTTCTTGCTTCCCCTAATGAGGACGCGGGCTCCAAGTGTCTGTGTGTGCTTGCTAACCCCTAGTTTTCTTGGCTTGTGAAGTGCTTGCTCACAGCCTTCACTCTCTTTTATATTCCTGACCTTTCAGTACCATCGGAAACAAACAGATATACAAGCAGACCTTCTGAGAGCAATCCTTTAACAGGTCCATTGCAAGTGTCTTTGGTAATGATCTTTAATATATCTTTTTTCCGCTCCATTTATTTCTCCCATGATCCATCTTGTGTATTCCCTTCTGTTTGTGTCAACCTTTTTCTTTCTCCACTTTCTTATTCTAATTTTACTTGATTTCTAGTTTAAGCACTGGAGACCATGACATTCCCTTAAGTAAATTATTTAGTCCTCTTCCACAGGCTCTGGCCTGCTGTGTTTTTACTCTGAAGGATGGGGGGGGGAGGGGAGAGGGGAGGGGAAAAAGACTATGCTATGCCCCTGCATCTTGTGAGGCTGCCTTCAGCATCAGTCTTTGGTCTCTAGTATAATGTAAAACATTCTATTTGACTTATTTATTTATTTGTATGTTTATTTGTTTGCTTGCTTATTTACTATGTATTCTTAGATTAGCTTTAAAGGATTTGAGGGTACTTTTTTATTTCTTTTACATTTTGGGAGACAGGTATTGCTCTAACCCTCTGTAGCTCTCATTGGAACAGATTACTCTACATCTGTTTTGTCTGTCTGTCATCCAGGTATGTCTCTCTTGAGCCTAATGAATGCTCTCCAAGTCTCACCTTGTCTCTGTTTCCATTTCTTTTGTAGAATTTGTATTTAATAGTCAAAAATTAGCTTTTTCTTACGACAATACTGGGTTCTAACCATGTTTTCACTCTTTCCTCTAAGCCTTTGAGCATTTAGACACTGCTGATGGCATTGCTTAGTGACAGAGCTCTTGGCCAGTGTGTAGGAGGCCCTGGGTTCAGTCCACATCACAGACAAGGAAAACCTTTTACTCCCACGCTGTTCTCCATTTTCTTTTGTTTGGGCCTGAAAATGCCCTGTCCCCTGACCCACCATCTCTTCTCTTCCCTTGTAATTTGCATTTTTGGCATGGACATGTATCCCAGGGACTTGGGTTGGGGGAGAAAGTTCTTACGCCAGTAGTCCCATCAGCAGTTAGAGTTAGTTCAGGTCACCCTCAGAAAATTAAATGAGAATCTCCATGGATAAAGTCCAGAAACATGCTTGAGAAAGTTCTCCAAAGACTGTAGTGTCA
Organism: Alexandromys fortis; assembly: GCF_014885135.2. NCBI lineage: Eukaryota > Metazoa > Chordata > Mammalia > Rodentia > Cricetidae > Alexandromys > Alexandromys fortis. The sequence continues at coordinate 1,079,729 of NW_026067950.1, forward strand.
GGGGAGGTTAAAACACTTCCTACCATGTCCTAGTCTATATCTGCCTTCACTGCCTTGCTGGTGTGCTCACCCAACTACTCATCTCTGTAGCTTTATCCTTCATTTTGACACCTGCAGATTCCCCTTGCCTGCTTTCCATTTTTGACATGTGGTGGGAGGGTGTTACAATAAAATATACCTAAAATAGGAAATTTACCATTTTAAGGTTACAATTCAGTTCATGGGTTCGGTCAATGATAGGTAGGGAAGTCATAGCAACAGGAACCTGAAGGAACTAGCAACATTGCCTTCAGCATCAGGAAGCAGAGTAATGAATACCTGTGCTTGACTTACTTTTCCGGTTTTCACAGTTCAAGATCCCAACCCAGAGAATGGTGCTGCCCAGAGGGGCCAGGTCTTTCCACCTTTATTAACCTTTTAATAAGGCGTTTTCAGGCAGTGGTGGTATATGCCTTTAATCCTAAGTAGATCTCTGAGAATGAGGCCAGCATGGCCTACAGAGTGAGTTCCGGGACTACACAGTGAAACCCTGTCTCATGGGGACAAAAAATGTTTTCCACAGATTTGTCTTCCAAGTGATCCTAAATCTCACCAAACTGGCAAATGAAATTAACCATCACACATTATTTTCTTTTCTTTTTTTTTTTTGGTTTGTTTTATATATTTGTTTATTTTTATTGAGACAGGGTTTCTCTGAGTATCTTTGATTGTTGTGGAACTCACTCTGTAGACCAGGCTGGCCTTGAATTCACAAAGATCCACCTGCCTCTGCCTCCCACTGGGATTAAAGGCGTGTGCCACCACGCCTGGCCATTCTTTATCACATCTCTGGTACCATAAACGCCAAGCATGGATATGCAGGACATGTGGCCCAAAGAGACGCAAAGGTACAGGTTACTTTATTAAAGGTGTTTGTTATCACTGACGCTGTGGTTAATGAGTCAAAGGAAACCCTAGTCTTATTGAAGGAGTCAGCTTTTTGCCTTTCGCTTAGCTGTTTCTATTCTTCAAAGAAATAGTAACATCTTCCTCAAAATGCTGCTGCCTGGCTGATTGACATGAGGAGTGCGTGTGGCCTTTAGAAATCTGCCCCTGCACGTTTAGACCTCATCATCCTAAAGATGAACATAGGAGATCTTTTCTTCTTCTCATTATTTCCCCAAAACTTATTATAGTGATATTCTGCAAACTGGTTTTGAAAACATGCAATTTGTTCAATTCCCTGGGTATGATGGGATACCGCTCTCATAAGAGATGACCTGTGCTTCCACTTCCATGCATTCTTAATGAACAACTGGGAACTACAAGTTAAAAGGCTTCATGGACTGATGGGGGTGGAGGAGGCAGTTCTCACATGTATAAGATTAGTCCAGTTTCTCACCTACAATGAAAGAAAGACATGGACCAGCCAACTGCATCAGGCTAAGAGGTTGAAATGGGGTATGTCTTTCCTAAGGCTTTATGTTAGATGATGGGTAGACTAAAATCTTTGACTCCAACTACATCTGCATGGTAGTGCCCTCACACTACAGAATAGACATATCCCCCTCTTCCCAGGGAGCTAAGTCAAGGGGTAGTGTACTGACACAAATGTCACAGAGATGGCGCAGCAATTCAAGCAGTGGGACTGCCATACAAGGATGCAGACCATACACACCACAGGCAGAAAGCGGGGCACATCAGAGATGCTCATTTCACTTCGTGCAGGCAAGGTGAACCTTCACCCGAGACCATAATGACAGCTGGAACCTTGCATTGAGAAAGGTGGGAGAAATACTGATCTTAACTCTGAATACAGGGAACGTGGTTTACAGCCAGGGAGGTGGGAAGTGAGGAGTCAGTAAAAAGCATCACTAAGAGGAAGCACTGGAGGTAATGGAGAGTCTGATTGAACCAAACTAATAAACTACTTGCTGAAGATTAGCAGGGTGGCCAGCCGTCACTTGACAACGGTGGAGGACGCCAGCTCTGGCAGACGCCAAGGACATTAGCTAAGCAGAGTGAAGAATTCTAGATAAGATGACCTAATGAGGTTCTTAATGAAATGACCAATACAGATGTGAACATCAGCCTCCACAGTAAGGGCCGGGCGGGAAAGAGCGATCAGAGGAGTGGCATGGGCCCTTGGGAAACTGAGAAGGAAACTAACCCAGCGGGAGGAAGTTGTGTGACCTATGTGTCCAACAGAAGACAGAGCCACCCTGAAAGCTGAGGGGCTGGTGGCTTTGTCTATATGTTTCCTTAGGGCAAAATAGGAAGCAACTGCACCGGGATATATGCAAATTACAGGCAAAGATAAAATATTTCCACACCTGCTTCAGATAAAAGATGCTTGTTCTAAATATACAATCAACTCAATAATGAGCATAATTCAATATCAGAAAGATAAATGACACAATTACTTCACCGCATGAAAAACTAAAACTGGTATGTCACACAAAAAATATACATGCACACACAAGTACCCTGGGGTCACGTGAAAAGTGTTCAGCATCATTAGCCAAGAGAAATACAAATGATGAGGATGATGAAATGTCACAAGAACACACAGAATGGGTGAACTAAACAGAAACAGATGATGACTTACGTTGCTGAATGTCACAAAGAAACTTGAATCATCACAGATCATTGATGGGAATTAAAAATATCACTTTGATTATTTTTTATAAAATTAAACCTATACTTAACTTGTGACCAAATTATCTAAGATAATTTTTAATCATTAAATGAAGAAAGCATATATTCAGAAATAAACTGTACATGAATATTTATAGAAACTTTATTAATAATACCTCAAACCCAGAAATGAGTCACATTTTCATTAACAAAATAAACTACCTAGAAAACAGAATAAATACAATGAAAAGTAAAAACCCCTTTAAAAACAAAAAAGAATTCCAAAAATGTTATTCTCAGAAAAAGAAACCCAAAAGAGGTAGTCTATTGACTTGGATCTTGATGGCTACAAAATGACTGCCATAGCTCTCCACTGGCCTCCACGTAGAAGGCATATGTCCTTCTTAGCAGACTTCCACTTTGTTTCCCCCTAAAAAAGGTCATATATCAATAATTACAAAAGCTGGAGCTTAAAAGAATGATTCATTTATCCTGCAAATTTAGATTTCTCTGCTCAGAGCTGGGAATGGATTGCCTCCCAGAGCAAAATAAGAACAATGTCAGCAAAGCCGAAGGAGAGATGAATACCACACAGACAGCTAAAAGAGCCAAACAATCTAAATTCATTTGTACCTGGTACTAGAAACAGAGATGCTGAAGAAAAAATTACCTACATCACATTGCAGGAACCACAAGAAGCTAGAGAACCTCCCCTTAGCCAGAAACTAAGAAATTCATTCTGTGGGAAAAGAAAGAAAACACATAGTGTGAAATAAGATGTCACATGACTGTGGAGACAATGAGAACCACGGATGGAGATGTTGGCAAGTCAAAGAATATAGAAGAAAATGCAGAGTGTCTTAGATTTAGCTGGCATTGGCATCCCATGCTTTGGACAGCCTCAAGATAAGACCTTTCTCAGGTATGGGATATGGGAAACCCAGGGTCAAGGTGCCGCTGATAGAGTTCGTGTTAGGAGCTCCTTCCTAACTGGAAGGCAGCTCCCTTCTGGATTGATCCCCTTGATTTACGTCATCTTGATGATCTCTTCAAGGACACACACAGTCAATATCTGAATTTGGGAGTGATGCAAACATTCAGTCCATTATAAATGGTAATTAATAAACTATTTTAAAAGCTATGTCCTATTAAAAATGAACCCATTGATCACTGATACCACGATATTTCCCCCACATGGAACACTGAATTCCATTGTGAGAAAAAAAAAAACATGGTAGCCATCTTTAGGACAGAATAAGTCCATTTTCTCCTCCCCCCCCCCCCACTTCAGCCAACAGGCTGGTGTGAGAGCCAGTTCAGGTTCTTAGCCCCTTGCCCATGTCTGCATTAATCAGCCTTCCTTAAAATACCACCACCACCACAACCCAGTGCTGCCTGGAGCAGATGCCACATTTACAAACAGAATACACTGGTTGGCATATACTGGCTGTGATTAAGTTAATGACTAAGTGTTTTAAGAGGGCAAATATCAGAAACCACAGACCTTGCATGCTATTATTTGGGTCTAGAAATGTTTAGACAGCTGGCGGAGGTTTGCCCTGACACTAGCATTAAAATGCACACTCATAGACTGGTGTACACCCACACTCTTAAGAGCATTCTCCTTTCTCACTCATGGAATACCATTCTGAGTCCAAGCCGTCAAGAGCTCAACCTTCTGTGCTTCACAGTCCAGTTCATGGCCCATGCAATGAGAAGAATGTAACAGTGTTGGGACTAATTGAGTCCTGGCCTTCAGCTGCTCTTCCCTGTCTAGAGCCTTCTAATTGAAGTGACTAAAAGCTGTGCTTTACCTAGAGGATCAGAGGATGGGATTTTCACCTGTTGGCCATTGACTGCAGTGTATTTAAGCCTCCATGGTGCTATTAAAGAGGGGCTTTTTGGTACCAGTGTTGGAAGTTCTGTGTGTCGGTTTGTCTCTGTGTGTGTATTCTCAACCTCCAGCCCCTTGCCCGAAGCTCACGAACTGGGTTCTAGCGCATAGATCGCAGACGGGAGTCGCGGTGTGCAGCATGACAGTTTTCACATCAATTATCTCCTAAGGAAAATCATGGGCTCTGATCCACTTAAAGGGGATTTAATAATTGTCTGGGCCCATGGTGTCAAACACTCTACCTCCAAGTGAAATGATCACAAAGTTCCAATAATTAGATAACAGGTTCAGCCTTGTCTCAATGCCCTAAGAATGTCCCAAATGTAATCTCAATAAATGCTCAAGATCTCAAAAAGGGCTCTTTGGTTTCTTCTGAGTAGCTAGGAGTAGCTAAACTTCCACTTTTATCAACAGTGTAACCAACAATCATAGAGACTCTATCTACCAGATACAAAGCACCGTACTCACATGGAAGAGACAGAAGTAAGGATACACACTCAACCCTTCCGTTAAGGTGCTCAAAATGCGACTGAAATAAACAGCTAGTGCGCACATTGCAGGGGAGAGGGAGGCTTGCTCACCTAACGATATGACCAAACCAGCTACAAACATCCCAGTTCTCATTCGTTGCTTCACAAATGGTTAGACAAACTCCATAGCAATCAGTCCAGATGAAATGGCCATCAGTCATTTTGATCTGACATGATCAAAATTTAGCTAAGTGTTTTCTGTCCTCCAAGCTCCAAAATGTGGAGTCAACCTCAGTCTGTGCAGCACAAGACAATCCTGTCCTCAAGGGAAGACACACTTGCAATGTCTAGTCACCCTGACCACCCCACACACACATGCTGGCACCCAATTTGTCCAGCCTTGTACACTCCTCCCTATAGAGGCAAAGCTCTGTCTGCACGATCTTCAACCGACTTAAAGATTCCATGGTCAATGTACCCCATCTTGAGGCACTCTCCCTTTACTGTTGTCCAACAAAGTCTTCCTTTGCAGAACTTGGGTTCAGTTACCACCCTTGATCTAGTCCTCATTAGTTTACCACAAGGGGCCATGATGGGCTCTAAACTTCTCCAGCCACCTCCTTTCTGAACAGCTTCAAGATCACTCCTCACATGTACGACTATAGCACAGAAGTCCTGCCTACCTCTCTAGCTTTGTTCCTCACTATCAAGAGAGGCCTCTTGTTCAGGCCCCTCTTGGTTCCTTAAGCACAATGCACTCGTGATTGGGGGCCTCTGAAAACACCCAAATGCTCACTAGACACACACTTGGATGTTACACAGAAGCTATAATTACAGGAGAGGGGAATCCTGATATGCCAAATGGAGATTTTTAAAATAGACAGAGTGCAAGAGAAAGAAAAGGAAACCATGCAGAAATGTGGACACTAAGGCATCAAAACAAGACTACCCATCAGAAAGCAAAATGAATGGTGAGTACCCACAGTGACTTCAGTGTAGATCTGACCTGCTGAAGGGATATGTCAATATAAACCCCCGGTTGGCATAAACCCCCAAGCTGAAATGTAAAAAGAGTGGAAAGAGAGAAAACATTCAAAATTTTATCAAAAGGAAACTGAGTGGGAGAGAAGGGAAGAGAGAGGAAAAGGTAGCAAGAGGGAGAGAGACAGAGAGAACTCTAATAGATGCATAACTGCAATATGTAAACAAATGAAAGACGACAAAGGGGCATGGCTGTCTCAACCATTTGCAACTCCTGCCCCAGGATATCTGGTGCCCTCTTCTGGACTCATGTTCACATGCCTCACACAGAAGTGCACATATGCACATAATTTTAAAATAGTAAAAATAAACCTTTAAAAATCATTTAAAGGTATTATTTTAGATAATATGTCTGGGACCTTTCCAAAATTAATGATGGACCCTAAACTAAAGCTCTAAGAAGCTGTCGGGTGACTAAATAGTATAAATTCTTAAAATGTCCATACTTATGCCAATCTTATGCAAAAATCACAAAGAAACAAAACGAATGAAACAAAAACACTCTATCTGAAGTTATACACAAGAAGACATTAAAATAAAAAATGTTTCCAGTGTCAAGAGAAAAAACTCACCAACCAAGAATACAGTTTATATTTAGTGAGATTAACCAAAAAAGTGAAGAAAAACATGTTGTTTGTGGAATTATGAAATGGTAGAACACCCATGAAAATGGTTGGCAGTTTCTCGAAAAGTGGCCTATACAATTTCCATGGGGAATTGGAAAAACAAAAGATGATGGAGTGGAGTTGGGCATGAGCAGTGGAGAGAATCGGAACTAAAGACATGGTGGCATGTCTGCAACCAGTATGAGAGCCCAGCTACAGGAGGCTCCCGCCACCTCCCGCCTGCCTCACCCTGCTCCCACCCACTAGGCTGGTGGTGCCAATGAGCCCACAGGCCCCCCCTCAGCATAGAGCTGCTGCCGCTGCAGCTCATGACAGGCTGCAAGCATGATGACCATGCTCGTGAACCTGCAATGCATCGGGTACCTGAGGACAGGGAGATGTGCAGCAGCCTCTGGATGTGCTGCCAAGCCATCAGATCATCCTAGATCTTGGCAACACGAGGTTATTGGAGGTAAATCTCAGTGACAGCGCAGTATTTATGGTGCCTCAGAAGCCAGGAGCCTTGAACCAGACCAGTGATTCATTGCAGTATTTGCATGTAAAGTGTTTGGGCAATGTATGTACACTGTGTGGCACGCAGCAGTTTACAAAGCCATTTTAGTGCATGTTCAGTAGAGAGGTGAGGAATATGGTGGCACAGAGCAGCACATGGCACTAAATATGTGGCAACAGATATGGGAGTACAGTCACACAAAGGAACACGTCATTCCAAGGAGGGCCAGCCGTGTGGTGAGCAGCAGCCTGAAGCTCAAGCAGGTTCAGCCCCTGAATGCATTACCCATCCAAATGGTCACCCTGGCTTTGAGCAGCAAACAAGGTATCTGAGCATAAATAAATAAATAAATAAATAAATAAATAAATAAATAAATAAATAAATACAGTTAATTTTCTGGATTATGTTTCCTCCGCAGGCTGTGTCATTCATTATCTGTAGTCTGTGGTGCTTTTGCCACAAAGTGTGTCAATGCCCACCCATAGTCCAGGCCAGAAGTCATGTAGACGTCTGTGGTCTGTGCTTCTGCCAGAGGCCATGTTGGTATCCATGATCTACAATGCCATCAGAAACCCTGCTCAGTGCTGCCACCCCAGGCCGTGTTCGTGCTCAAGGTCTGTGCTGCTGTGAGGGAGGGGGGCATGTTGATAATTGTGATCCATACAGCCACTGGAGACCAGGCTGATGTCTGTGATCAGGTCTCTCTGCCGCAGGAGACTGTGGCGTCTGTGGTTCATGCTGCCATCAAGGCCATGTGGATGTCTGTGGACATGCTGCCACTGGAAATCACGTGTAAGTCCATGATCCATGCTGCTGCTGGCTGTTATGAGCCAGGAAGCTTCTTTTGCAGTGGTATCAATGACTGTAGACTTATAATTGAAAATGAGAGATATTGAAGGCTTCTGTGACAATCTCTAGCCCCACCCCACCTCCCCAATTAAAGAAACAGCTCAGACAGGACCTATTGAAGAGAACCCTTAAAAACTGTGACAAAGATACTGAAGTGTCTTTCACACTGAAGCTCTTCACAGTTGGTAGCTGCTGGCAGGAGAGTGGAGAAGGGCTCAACTATCATTAAAGAGCCAGCAACTAAGAGTTAACCATGCTCCAGTGAGTATACAGGCAATACAAACTGGACTTGGTGTGTTTCTTTTCTTTTCTCTTTTAGGGAAGGGTGTGAGGATGGAAGGGTAGACCTGGAAGGAATAAGAATTGGATGTGATCTTTGTGCATTGTATGAAATTCCCAAATAATTAGTAAAAATATTATGTTAGAAAAAAATAATTCCCTTGTGACTGCAGCAGTAACAACCATCTTTTCTTTATAAAATTAACCCAGTTTCAATGCCAGCTGCAGTAGCAGTAGACTGAAGAGATGGCAAAATTCTAAGGTATGAATAGTTACTGATTCGCTTTTTTAAAGTCTTCATGTGTTTCATTATACCCTCACACTGATGTATACTGATCATATAACAAAACTGTATCTTCACAAAGACAACTCAAGATTGCCATGGCTAAGAAGATGGTTCAGTAGGTAAGGTGCTTGCTACACAAGTATGAAGACCTAACTTTAGATACCCAGATCCAACATAAAAGACACCTCAACCCACCACTGCAATCCCAGCACCTCTGTGGAAGAATGTGAGGCAGAGACAGGAGAATTTCTGGAAGCTCACAGGACAGCTCTCATGGAGTATGCAGCAGAAAAACAAAAATATCCTGCTCCAAACAAAATAAGAATTGAGACTGACATACATATATGCCCATGGCAGGTGTATATCCAACACACACTCACACACACACACACATTCCACACACTCCACATACACAAATACACATTCGCACACACACACATTCTCACACACACACCATTCACACTCTCACTCACACACATATACACATACTCACACACACACACGAACACACACACACGATACAAATATTTAAAATGTTTTAAGTTTCTACTGATTTTGTAGACATTCCCAAAGGGCAGTGCCTTCAATTCACTGTGGGTGGCTGCTCTCCTCCTAATGTAGGTAATGTGGCTGGAAGCATATGACCACCCTACTTCTGTGTATCATGCCCTGGCATCATCTCTCCCTGGTGACAAGTCTGACCTCTTTCTGTACCGTGGTTCCTTAGCAATCATTACATTGTACTATCTACTCTTCGAAGAAAATAAAATCTTCATCATTAAGACACTCAGACACTAGATACTTATTAGGCACAAAGGTGTCTCAAAGATAAATTGGGTACATTAGTGTTTTGATCCTTGACTATTTTATTGAGTCAAGGAGATGTATAGTGATACCACAATATGGCAGTCTTTTAAATGACTCACAGATTGCTGAACATCTGTTGACTTCTGGTCAGAATTCATCATTTGATGTCTTGGTGTCACCTGCAATCTTTCCTGGTGTTTTCATCAGAACTTGTTGACATGTTTCAACTAGGGAATCCCTAGACAATTCTTTCCCCCTGTGAAATAGAAAATCATTCTCCTCTCAAAACAATTTTAAATTTTACTGCTTTAACACTTCTTTTCTTTATGAAAGCTTCCCATGAGCCTCTGCTGCCTACTGCAGTTACTTAAAAACCCTATTTTAAAACTCTACTTAGGAAGCAGTGCTGGGTTTTCTTAGGTAGTAATTAATTGTAAGCATGGTGTAATAATCATAATAATGATATCTAACATTTGTTTTATGTTTGCTCTGTGCCAGCTGACTCGCCTCCCTGTCTCTTTACTCTTTACAACAATCCTGTAAATTTAATAATCTTATATATACCTGAGAATAAAGACAGTGTCTGGGGGAGGTTGAGTGACTTGTTGTAGATGGAGATTGATCATTCATTTCCTGATCGTTCAGACCCAAATAATCACATAGAAACTATATTCATTACAACACTATTCAGCCAATGAATCAAGATATTTCTAGCGAGCTCTTACATCCTCAGTTAACCCATTACTGGTAAGAATCAGGCATCTGTCTCCTTCAGCAGCTACATGGAATCTCTCTGACAAATACAATACCTTAAACAAGAGCAGAAATACATATATACAATGTAACAAAACTGATCTTAAATCTGTATCAATAGGCCAAGATCCATACCAATGCAAAGTATTCATCTCTAAATCATATTCCCCTTTAAATGAAAACAAACATTTATAAACAATCATTCTGGGAATTTTGGCCTTGTTTTCTCCAAACTTCTTTCTGTTGTTTGATGAGTGAAGTATCTTTTTTAAGGTTCATAGAGACCTTTCAGGGGGTCTTATTCCATCAAATCACATTAGCCTGGAAGGAATCTACAGGTTCTCATTCTCTGTGGAAACAAAAGCAGAACCTCTTTTCCAAGGTAACATATCCTTATATTCAAATTTTGAAGCCAAGATACCTTTAAAAGATATATGTGAGTTTAGCTTAGCAGCCCTCAGAATCAAAAATCTCTCTGCAATCAAAACAACTTTGAGATATCATCTTACACCTGTCAGAATGGCTAAAATCAAAAACACCAATGATAGCCTTTGCTGGAGAGGTTGTGGAGAAAGGGGTACCCTCATCCATTGCTGGTGGGAATGCAAACTTGTGCAACCACTTTGGAAAGCAGTGTGGCGGTTTCTCAGGAAATTCGGGATCAACCTACCCCTGGACCCAGCAATGCC
>NW_026067950.1:1091448-1140421 GCF_014885135.2 Alexandromys fortis
TACAAGATGCTCACAGCTGATGCCACCAACCTATTGACACTGTTAAATGGCGCTGTCATCGATGGAGTTCATACAGGAGAACCACACAACTGAGTTGCCAGAAGCTTTATCATAATGTCTTAAGGAAGTTCACAGTTTTGTATTGAGCTGCATTCAGAAGCACTCTTGGTTCACATAGCTGTTGATTGCCCAGACTGGGCACATCTGGCCCGTGTAAATAATGATTATCTTCATTAAAAGTATCTCAAAGATAAAAAAAATTCAAAGAAAACATGATAATATACATAATCCAAACTCTCTGTGTATATTCCATCTTCAGATGGTTTATTTTTCTTTACTCCTTTATGCTATGACTGTCTGTACTCTTTTACATTACTTCTTTTACTGTTTCTTTAAGGATTTTGTTTTATTTTTAAACCTATTTCTTTTTATAACTGTCTATACTCTTTTTCTTCTATCTCCCAAGCCTATGTACATTTATCCAACACTGTGACCCATTCAAAGGTCGTTTCCATCTGAATCTGACTTTATTGCATGTTTGTAATAATTTTCTGACCAGGAAAATTTTTTAACGCAAAGTGAGCATAGCTAGGACCTCCATGGCCCTGCCTGTTTGTCCCACCCTGTCCAACATGGTGGAGGTATATTCAGCACCAGATCTGGGCCCTCCTGGTAGGAGCCACGCTCACCATGTCAACTCTGGAAGGAACAAGCAGCACATAAACCCTTTTTGTCTGAGTAATAGCTAAACCTGCCATGCTGCACACTGCACAGCCTGGAAATATCTCTATTTATGGTGGCCAGAATCTGCCATGCTCTCCTGCCTGTGCACACCTAGCAGACCTGATCCGGTGGTTGCACAAGCAGAGAGTGCTGAACTGTTGGCATCCTCTCAGCTACTTTTCTCCTAACCCTGAGCAGGTGGACAAGGACCCAGAACTGAAGCGGGTCCACATCAACTTGTTCAATGATACAGAACTGAGTCAGTATTTAAACCTGGGTCCATGTGACACAAAGTTTGATTGTCTTTCATTATAGTTCTGGCCACCATGATTCTGTTCAGTTATGGATGCTTTTCCTCCAGTATCTAAACTGTATTCTGTCTTCATTCCTCACTCCCATTAGGGCTTTCTCAGGCATGAGACATACTATCTAAGACTCCTGAATTATGACCTAGAGAAAATGGAGGAAGAAAACAAGGTCATGATGGACCAATCCCAAAACAGTGTCAAAGAGAAGCCAGAGAATTAAGGAGAACAATAGAGGCTCTTAGCCCAGTGAATATATCTGACTTGCAAGAGTCTCTCAAGGGTATTGGCCCTATTGGTGAGGGTTACTATTGCTGTGAAGAAGCATCATAACAGGAAAGCGTTTGTCTTATACTTTCACATCGTAGTTCATCATTGAAGGAAGTGAGGAGAGTAACTCAGACAGGAACCTGGAGGTAGGAGTTGGCTCAGAGGCCATGGAGGGCCGCTGCTCTCAGGTTTCTCACTGAGTACTCTTCATGCCATGTTCAGTCTCCTTTCTATAGAAGCCAGGGCCACCAGCTCAGAGATGGCCCACACACAATGGGCAGGGTTCTCCCATGTCAACCACTAGTTAAGGAAATGCATTAGAGGCGTGCCTACAGCTCAATCCTGTGAGGCATTTTCTTAATTGAGGGTCCCTCAGACAGTAGCTTATGCCAAGTTGACATAAAGCTGTCCAGTACAGACCCTAATTGACAACTAAGGCTGATACTCATTTCGTTGATCAGAGCTGGCTCTGGAAGCCAAATGGACTAAACTTGCAGCTGAAGGATGACCATTATTTGAGCCAGGAGTGGAGGAAAGCTTTCAGATGCCTTTTGATGGACATAGATGGACTAATTCTGTTTTAGTTTAAAATCTTGAGAGAAGAAAGTATTTTAAACTCATGCGTCAAATAAAATATTCAAAAGTCAGTGGTGTAGGCCTTTTGATGTCTGTAACAGCCTCCTTCCTGAGCATAATAAGCCACGGAGACCTTCTCCCAACCCAGCAGTCTACACCATGGATTTCATAACATGGCACTGACTGCTCGCTAAACAAACATTGCTGTTAGAACTATGTGAATGTCCAGAAACACCCACAATAATGCACAACACTGCTGACTCTTTCCATCTTTCCTGTCTGCACATGCAGCCCACCCCCAAACTTCAGAAAATGTTCCCAATTTTGATATAATTCAAGACTGGAAACAAAGATAGGAATAGTAGCATAATGAAAATACTAATACTTCCAAAGAACAACTCAAAGACCAGCTGGAAGGTACATCTTTGAATACTCCAACAATTACAGTTACTATGACTGTGTTTGTGCCTTTGAATGTCCTTTCAAGGAATTACCACACTTTGTGGATACTGTTTCAATGGGATTAGAGCAGAATCACAAGTGAAAATTCCAAACCTTTAGGGGGGAAAAGGAGTTAAAATGGGGACATGAATGTATTTCTCTATCTGTTGAGGTATGTTGGCTTGTGGTGAAGGAATGAGATTGCTAAAATACAAGATCTATTCTCAGAGTTCCCAGAAAACTCGAGAAGCCACTGGTCAGTAAAAACTAATGGTTCCGAATACCAGCCTTCTTACTCCTGAAAATAATGCTTCCTTGGTGCATACTTAATGACTATAGCTACCCTCAGCTATGGAGGGCTACTGACACGCAATGTTTCCAACCAATCAGGAGCAACCCCACAGCTCCCCATGATTGGTTACCCATAGGTATTGATTCTAAGATGAGAATTTAGGTATCTCTGTCACTACTGTGATAATGCTCATGGTGGTTCCTCATTTCTGCCATATCTTTTATTTACCAAATAGCTTGAAACCAAATGGAATCATTATTCCCATCACCATGAGACATGAGTTGTTTACTTTCGTTTGAAGTAAAAGGAAATTTCCTTTAAATCTCACAGGGAAAGGAAAATAGAAACCCAGCAGGGAAAAGGGGTTTTCTGAGTCAAGACTGGAGCTTAGATTAAGACATAGTCACTACCCACACGATCATGTGTTGACCAATACTCTCTCTGCCTAGTGTTCCCAAAAGCTTTCTCCAGTAAAAGGGGGGCATCATCTTATCTGCCCTTGATCCCTGCTACAAGGCACCCAAGACCAGGCTGGAAGAGGGTTTCAGAGAGGGCTAAATACCTCCTCCTTCTATTTTGTTCTATAGTTAGGGGTCTGTAAGGACAGACTGTAGTATGAGAAAAGCAAAGAATGTCATTATTACAAGCCACTAATTAGCAAATCGGGTAAAAGAAACCAGTGGAAAGTAACTCAGAGCAGTAGGTTAGAACTCTGGCATATACACATGTTGAGCAAGGAGTGAAGGATAAATGTGGAAATGGGAAATTAAGGCATTATTGGCTTCCAAGAGTGGGAAAGTGGAGAAGATAAATCAATAGGAGGAAGCTGACTGGGTGAGGATTTTTGCTTGCATGTGCCTCTGGTAAGAGTCTAGAGCTGTAGGAAGTAAGGTGATGGCTCAGGTGGTAAATTACCCACTGTACAAGCATGTGGAGCTAAGTCAATTCCCAGAAGCCATGTAAAAAGCCTGACATGGTAGTGTATGCATGTAATACACCACTAGGGAGCAAGAAAGGTAGATTCCTGGGGGTCCCTGCCTAACCTAATTGGCATGCACACAGTTCCAGTAAGAGAACTTGCTGGAAAAAATATACATGTGGTGGTGGTGGTGGTGGATGTTGGGTTTTAGTCTACACACACACACACACACACACACACACACACTGAATAAATATAAAATAAAAATTTAAAGAGTCTAAAGTTAATTGCTGGGGAGTTTTCACTAAACAGGCAAGGCAGAGATCAGGGAGAGGTTTTCCTCAGTCACTTCTTACTGGCCTTGAGCTCAAAATGAAGAAAAGAAGCTGGTTTGGTTTAAAATATGGAATCTTTTCCCCAGGGTTTTGGTAGCTTCTCTGCCCCAGGATTCCTGTGGTTTCTCCAGAAGCAGAGGTCTTTGTAAATATTCATTTTCATCAGGGCATAAACTCTCACATTCTTCATCCATAAAACATCTGTCCACTGTACTCTGTAGAGAATGTACCTGCTCCTAGTCGCAAATAAGAAACCATCAGATGCCAGGATATCTCTGGGACAAACTACCCATGGTCCATGTTTACTTTGGAAATAACTTTAAACCATGAGGAAGGAATCGCTTACATTTAAAAAATAAATCCCCATTATTAACACATCCATGACCCCTATAATAACCGCAATTTAAAAAAAAAAAAAAGCCTGTTTGTTTTTCTGCCCGAGATGCTGTGAATATCCAAAGCCGGTCCTCCCTCTTTTCCCAACCTCCTTTTCTCGACAGCTAAAACTTTTGACCAGAGAGTTCTCACTCAGTCTGTCTCCACCATGTAACCACAGAAGTCTCCTCTCTTACGTCAGGGATCATCTGGGTGGTACTCTGAGAATAATGCAGCCCTTCTCCACGCTTGGTGTGCTTCACTTGGGGAGGCTTCTAAGTTTATTGTCTCACACAAGAAAAAAGAAGGAAAAAAGAATGACTGAGCAAAGAAGTAGATTTATAAGCGAAACATGAGAAAGAATCTCAGCGAGCAAGACATATTCTCAGGCAAGGATAACGCCTGCTGCTCTCATCCAGTGCCCTTCTATGGATTTGGGGGCTGGAGTCGAATGGGGAGTAATGTCATTTTTATTGGGGTTGGTCATTTTCGAGGACTGAACCACTGAGGATTCCACCTGCCTTATGCACACTCCTCTTCCTGGGCTGGAGAAGTAATCCTAGTAAGGGAGTGGTCATGTGTGACTGCCCCAGCATCCATCATGGGCCCCACCCCTACTATCTAAGAAGCGCTAAAGTTCTGTCTCAGCTGCAGGGCTGCTGTGTCTTGGATAACAAGATGACCCAACATCCCTGTGGGGATGAAGTGAGGAAAAAGGGAATTAGGGAAGGGTACCTCTTCTGAGGTCAATTCAGAAGAAGAGGGAGAAGGATAAAATAACATTAAAGATGTTTGAAAAAGCCATAAGAAATCTTATTTTTATGTATAACACATATAAGGGTATGTGTACATACATATAAATTACAAAGGAGTCTTCCTTCCCATCTCTTGACCTTACGTTGTAATGAGCAGTACCTCTTTTACCCCCCCAAAGTGAAAATACTGACTAAATATATGGAAAATATGTTCTATAATTAGAGAGACACTAATTCACCTGGGCATACACCATCAGAGATTAAAATTGTAAAAAGTCATTATAAGAAAATGGAAGGTCATTCATTATAACATAGAAAAATGCAAAGTGTTCTGCTTCGTGCACTTAACAAATAGGTATTAGGCTGAATATTTAACCTTAGGGTCAAATGTATTCCTGTCCCTACTATGAGCTCAGCAAAATTTGTTCTATCTCTTAAAACTTAACCTATAAAAGGGCACTGGATAGGGCAGCAGGCGTTATCCCTCCCTCAGAGCCTCTCTTACGTCTCAGCATTGTCTCCATTTGTCATTCCTGACTCTTCAAAGTTCCAGCCTTGTGAGCTTGTGTTTTCCCTTCTCGGCCTTTCAATTCTCCCTGATCTCTACTGCTTCTATCTTACTTCATCTTGATATGTTTGGACTTCTAAGGCGACTGTGTATGGGCCTTGTCTCCTGTGTTCACAATCCTGAATAACCATCTGTTTGAGCACTTGTCAAGATGACCAAGAAAACACGGCAGAGGTTATGGGACGTAATTGGGAAATTAGATTGTAAACACTAGCTTCCATCTGGATGTCCTTTCTTCCCCGTTTGCTTTCTTGGAAAAGCCAGCAGACTATCTGGAGACCCCTGTGGCAGGGGATTGAGGAATTAAAGGCATGTAGACTGCAGTGTTTGGGGAAGAGTAAGCTGGAGATACTCAGCTAAGCTGCACTCAGACTCTGTCCACAGAAACAATGGGATAATCGATGGTTGGTGTTATGGTTATGAGGCATTAAGTTCTGAGATAACTTTATGCAGAGCAGATAACTAACCCTTTTCAGTTTTGTCCAGCACCACACCATACCAGGGTGGCTCACGCTCCCCAGCCGTAGAACTTTAGCAGCCGGCAGCACAGGCTGGTAAACCACGACAGGCACCCTGCCACTGCTCTGCACTTCACAAAAACTGAAGACAACCAGGGGGCTGGAAGTATGTTGTCCCCTAGCAGAGAGAGCACCGGCTAACACCAGTGTCTGTAGATAAAGTTGTTCTAACTTTTTGGCCCAATTGCTCCTATACGTCTGGTCTCTGGTACAATATAGATAAGAAGAAAGACAGCCAAGCAGTTTCCAGTGATGTTTTAGAAGCTTGGTAGACAACTGTTAGAGTTCTCTTTTAATCCAGAGAGACCTGGAGTCAGGTGAAGATACAGGTTGGCAGAAGCAGCTCCCCAGCTCAACACGCATGAATGAACTCATTGAATGCTCAGGTGGAGAACACTGGAGCAAACAACAAACACAACTCACGTGGTTCAGTAAACTCTTACTTGAGTCCAACAAAGCCTTTCAATCTCTGATCTTTGGACAGGTCTTCTGTCTGCTTACTGTGCTTCCAAGCTGGTAAGACCAATCTATAGAAACGGGCATTTTCTCTTACAAGAATGCACCTGGAGCATTCTTGGAGTAAGGAAATGAACAAAGCAAGTCATTTCCATCTATCTCTGTGAGAGAGATGTATTTTCAAACAGATCTTTATTTCATTCCTCCAGGTTGAACCAACCAACAGCAACCTACAGGAAAAGAAAATCTAGGCACGGGTCCAACATCCAAGATTCAAGGGCCCTCTATGTGACTCTGAGCAAAAATTAAAGTCTGAGTCACATTCAAAAGTGTACAAATGATTGTGTTAGCCTAATGTATCCATCAATAGGAAGAGTTAATAGAAAGTGTGTGTTTCCTCCTAATAGTAAACAGAAGACTTTAACATGAACAGCACACTAATGATGGATGCCAGAGACAATGAAGTAATATGCACTGACCTTTGTGATAGTTTCCCATAAGTCTTCAGTGTTTCAGTGTAGGGGGAAAGAAAGGAAGGACATCACACTATTCTGTGCCATTAGCCCTGATCTAGGCAGTCCACTGGAGTCTGCTTTTCTCATCTGCCCTCCATACAATACCTGAACTATCCTAGAGTGAGTTAATTCTAGTAACAATCTAGAAAGATAAGTAACAACTTTTTTAAATGATCATCTATAATTGGTCAGCACTTAATAACTCTCTACTTTTTTATTTTCCCTCCCTTCATCTAAGTTAGGACCACCCAGGAGAAAGACAAGTCTGTTCTGCTTTTCAACCACAGAGTTCCACACTGCTGTGCTATCTGGCTTCTCCGTGCCAATAGCTTCGACTCAGGTCAGAGCTAAGAGCTCTGTCTCTTCTTTCTACTGCAAAGCTTCTTCACCATTTTTCTGCCTGCTTTTCATTTTCTACATAAAAGCAAATGAACATGGCTCGCCCCCTTGCTACAAGTCCAGAATAAATACGCTTTGCTTTTCTTGTTGGGATTGTCTTCATTTATTTTCATGGTTCTCATTATAGACTCACGCTTCAAGGTTTCAACAGCAATGAGTACTGCTCACAGTTAAACCCTATAAATACAGTCATGTTCATATATTAAAAGGATGATGCCTTTTTCAGTGAGCCTGGACTAGAGATTTCCCCAGACAACTTTCTATCGTCTCTGCTATTATTAGTTAATTTCACATTACCACAATGAAATACTAGAGACAGCTAACATATAGAGACTTATTTAGCATTATATTTGGTAAGTTCAAGGTCCAAGATCCCAAGGGCAGCCATATTATTTTAACCTCTGGTGGGTGTGCCAGATGGTGGCACATGGTGGTGGCATGCACCCAGGAACAAGTGATCACCCTTCAAATAAGGGCATGGCAGGATTGTTTCATTTTGTTTTCAAAACAATGCTATTTGTACAAGAGATCACATAGCTTCTGAGAGTATGCCTCCAATGTCCTAAAAGCCTCCTATAAGGAATTCAGAAGGTTTTCTACTTTTCTTGTTTTATTGTCGTATCTTCTTGTTGAGTGTGAAGCAGGTGGGACAGAGAAATAAAAAGAAATTTGAGCTACAGTAAGGTTTGGTGATAACCACATGACCATGACCTGACTGTCCAACACAATTCTAACATCCTAAAAGGTAGAAACATATGATAGTGAGGTCAATGCCTTGCTAACTGCTGTAGTCTACATATGGTTTGTCTCCCAAACGTTCATGTGCTGGAATGGTCTCAAATTCAATGGCATTGGAATGTGGTAGACTTTTAGCAAAGGAGATGTAGATCATGACTACCATTGTGAGAAGGGAAATGCTGGCCATGTGGGATAAATTAGGTCTCAGGACTGGATTTGTTCCAAAGAGAGTGTTTGTCTTAGGAGTGGCCTCCCTCCTTTCTCACACCTTCTCTCCCTGTGTGACTTCCCTCTCACACACGTGATTGTCTGCTGTGAGGCCAGTGTAAGATGCTGCCACTATCCTGTTTGTTCTCTCCAGCCACCAGAACTGTGACCCCAAATCTGTCTTTCTTCTTTACATGTTATCAATATTTAGTTATATCAGCATGGAGATGGGGGCAGGACTGAGACACCAGCCTACCTCTTGGTTGTGGTTTGTCCCAAAGGAAAGATGTTCTCTGGTATGTGTATCTGTTTACCTTGGAAGCCTGGAAATCATTCCTTTTCCAGCCTCTTGCTGATGCAGTGAAGTTGAGAAATAACACTGCTGACTCCAGCTAAAGAATGGTGTTAATTCTAACAGTCTGCATAAATGCCTTCCTTAGGTACAGAGAAGTAGCAAGCTAATCACCACCCTTTTAGAGATCACCAAGGATATGCAATTGCCTCACCCACATACCCCATCTTTTGACCTTAATGCAGCCAGATTCCTTAGATTATCCCCAACACACAACCTCATAGAAGTCATCTTTCTGTGTATTGTCAATCAATCTCAGGCCTTCTTGGCCAAGGATGAACTCAGGGAGAGATTTAAAACTCTGCAGAACTTGCATCAGCTGAGGGCCCTGTTTGCTTTTCTCACCTGCACCTGTCTGCACTCCAGTCATTACCTTTCAGCTCTAGAGTCCCTTTTCCCACGCACTGGAGCCTCCACTCAACACTCCAAGTCTCACTTTTGCTATGGGTTATGTTGAGCTTTGGTGAGAGTCCTGTATTGTTCTTGGTGTTCGTACCAAAATGTATAATGGTTTAAGTACTACAGTACATGTAAAAAAAATGAGTAATAACAAATGGTATTTACTAGATTTCATGTGTGAGTACTAATTATACATTGCCTCATATTTTGCCTTCCTATTTTTTCAATGTTTCAAGCATCCAAAGGATCATTAACTAAGTTATTACCATGCTTCCCTTTACAGTAGAGTTCTTGCCAGCCAGTGCTTAAAAAAAATGTAATTCACCTATGTGAATTTTCCTTTGCATTCTTTGTTTTTAAGGTATAGCCCAGGCTGACTTACCTCTTTAGCATATCCTACTGGAACGTACCACTATAATCTGCTTTTCTTGTATGCCAAAAAGAAAAATTTATTATGAGAAATCAGAGATCAGAGGAGCCACACCTCACTGTCAATTGGATTCCTAAGTAAAAACTATAGCAACAGGTGGAGCTTTTCTGCCCTTTTCTCCGGCAACTTCCCCAGTCTGGCTTGTGCAGGGCGGTTTGTCACCATGTATGGAAGGTATTCTGGACAGCTTTATGTCAGCTTTGTGGAATATTTGCTTACACTGTATGAGGACTTGTCACTGTGATTGGTTTAATAAAGAGCTGAATGGTCAATAGCAAGGCAAAACAAATAGGCAGGATTTCGGGGGAGAGACACCAGTGAGACATGCAGGGAGGCAGACATTAGACATGCATTATGGAGGAAAGGTAACGAGCCATGTGGCAAAGCATAGATTAATAGAAGCAGGTTAATTTAAGGTATAAGAGCTAGTTAGAAACAAGCCTAAGCTAAGGTAAAGCTTTCATGATTAATAATAAGTATCCATGTCATTATTTAGAGGCTGGCAGGCCAAGAAAACGCTGACTGCAGTCTTCTGAGAGAGAAACTCAATTAAGAAAACACCTCCATTTTCTTAATTGCCCAAGAAAACTGGGCAGTGATGGCACATGTCCTTAATCCCATCACCTAAGTCGGCAGATCTCTGTGAGTTAGAGGCCAGCCTGGTCTACAGAGTGAGTTCCAGGACAGCAAAAGATACACAGAGAAACTCTGTCTCCAAAAGAAAAAAGAAAAGGAAGGAAGGAAGGAAGGAAAAAAGGAAGGAAAGAAAGAAACAAGGGAAAAAAATTCCTCCATGAGATTAGGTTGAGTGCAGTTTGTAGGACATTTTTCCTAATCAGTGATTGATGGGGGACGGCCCATCCTATTGCAGGTGGTGCTATTCCTGGGCTGGTCATCCTGGGTTCTGTAAGAAAACAGACTAAGCAAGTCATGAAGAGAAAGACAGTAAGCAGCACTCCTCCATGGCCTCTGCATCAGCTCTTGCCTCCAGGTTCCTGCCTTGTCCTTTGATTATGAACAACAATGTAGAAATATAAGACAAATAAACCCTTTTCCCGCTAAGTTGATTTAGTCATGGTGTTTCATCACACCAATAGGAACCCTAACAAAAAAAGTAGGACTGGCTTGTGGTTCACACATTTACCTGTCCTGTCTTCTTCTGATTTCTTATATAATACACTTTACATTATATTAAAAATAAACTTGTATGGATTACTCAAAAAGTTTCCACAATTCTCTCATTATGTTCATATCTATTTTTTTACTTTATTACTAGGCAGGATAATAAATAGTTAAAAATCTTCTCTCACATTTGTCTCTCATTAGTAAAAATGACTTATTGTTGAAATTGCTTGCTTGCTCATACATGCATGCACAAGAGTTGAAATAGCAGAGAGCTAAGCACACCCTTTATGCAGTCGTAGCACAAACACTACAGAAAATGAGTCATCAACCAAGACTGCCTTCGTTACAGGTTTTAAAAAGATTTGACCTTTCATGTGTTGTAGTGTGAGGCTGATTAGTCTTAACAATAAAAACCCAGAGCCAGATATCGGGGTGAATGCTGAAAAATCAGAGACAGGAGAGCAAGCCACAGCCATCTCACCTTGCTAAATACTCTACCAGAAAAGGGCTAAGCTCCTGTCTTTCCTACCCTTGTATTCCTCTCTCCATATCACTTCCTGTCTGTCTGAGTAGACCTCTAGACCTCTATGGTTAACTAGTGGCTAACGGCTCTCTGATCTGCAGGCAAGCTTTATTTGTTAGAGCACAAACAAAATATCACCACAATGCGTGAATTTACCTTGTGGTCAGAAAGTTGGTGGTTAGAAAGGTGGAAGATGTTAATATATAAAGTCTTAAAAATATCACAATTAAAAAAAAAAACAGTGGGACTGAGAAAATGGCTTGATGGATAAATAACTTGCCACACTAGTTTGAGAACTGGAATTTAGATCTTTAACACCCAGGTAAGTGGTGGGTTGTGTGGTGCCTGTTATAACCCCCTGAGGGATCACTGGCAAACTGGTTAGCTAGCCCAATCCAATCAGTCAGCTTTGAGTTCACATGAGAGAGCCTGCAAAAATATGTATGGTGGAGAGAGATCACAGAGTATACACAACATCGACCCCTGGCCTCCTCACATTTGTCTATGTGCATGCATATATACACACATATATGCACACATACACAGACATGTCCAACCACACACATGTGAATGTGTGTATATAAACACACGCATACTGTATACACAGGCAAAAAAAAAAAGCTTCAAAAAGTGTCAAACATGAGTTACCTGAAGTGTCTAGGACAATGTTTCAGGTACAGTGCCTGGGACATTGCTTGGGCAATGACAGAGCTTGTTCTGTAAAGCAGGCATAAACACACATGCAGAGACACAAATATACAGAAAATGACGCCTAATCTGCCTCTTAGTTTGCTTTTGAAATTTCACCTTCACAATGAACATTTCCAGAGAAAATGCTAATGAAGATACTACTCATCTCATAGCAGAATTTCTGAGGAGAAAATATTTTCTAGGTGCATCCAAAGTTAACTCTGAGCTGGCATGACTGCCTTTTGCTATGCCTTGGGGACTTAGTCCATTAATTGTTGATCTAGTCCAGAGTTTACAAATATTTCTAAAGAGGGTTTCTTAAGGTTTCTATTGCTGTGAAGAACCACCATGACCATGGCAACTCTTATACAGGAAAAATATTTAATTGGGATGGCTTGCCGTTTCAGAGGTTCAGTCCATTATCATCATAATGTGACATGGTACAGGTAGACATGGTGCTGGACAAGGAGCTGAGAGTCCTACATCTTGACCTGCAGGTAACAGGAAGTGCTTTGAAATACTGGGAATGGCTTAATAATATATATGAGACCTCAAAGCTCTCCTCTACACTGAACTATTTACTCCAACAAGACCATACCTACTCCAAAAAAAGCCACACCTCCTAATAATGAGGGTTAGAGCTTATATATTTCAGGCTTTGAAGACTAGTTGCATTGCATCTATTCCGCTCCAACAGGGCAATTTTTAAAAGCATGATGGAGCTGGAGAAATGATCCAGTGGTTAAGAGCACTGGCTGCTCTCCCAGAGGCCTGGGGAGCATCTACAGCTGCATTGTGAGGCTCACAATCTCCAATAACCCCAGCTTCAGGGCATCTGAAACCTTCTTCTGGCCTCCATGGGTACCCTCACACACATGTTCACACATACGGCACAAGCACACACATATAAACATAATAGATATGTTAACAGAAAATGTGGAAACAAAATAATGTAATTGAGGTTCCACTAAACTTTACAGAAACAAAACAAACAAGCAAAAAGCAGTAATAGTTGTTTAACAAGTCAATAGACCAAATTTGGAATCTGGACCATAACTGATACTTCAAAATCAAATATTATTGCCTTGTTACCACATACGGCATTTTGCATTTAAATTCAGATAAATGAAACTCAAATTCAAGTTTTCAGTTGTACTAGCCACATTTCAAGTGAAGAGTGACCATACCATACATGACCAGTGGCTACCATATTGGAATGTAGAACATTCCTGTCATGTCAGCACTGAAAACTCATCCTCCAACATCTTCACACTACATTAAAATTCTTTGCATGAGAGTAGAATATCATTTTATTTTTTAAGATTCGACATCCTAGTCATTCTTAACACTTACTCAAAGTGAATGATTTCTTAAAACATTGAGTAGCGTGAAAGTTTCATATTTTGCACCAAGTTGCCATGGTGTGATTTTTAAGCAACATTTTCATTTTCACCAGAGACGAAGTGTTAAACAGCATGTGAGATTTTTATGTAGAAGACTTGATGTTGGCAAATCAAGGCTATCCACACACTAAAGAGTGAAAGGCTGGTTGTTTCCATTTGTCTTTGTAAAAGCACACCCCATGAAACTAAAGTTCAAAACAAAGTTGTTTAAAAATATGTCTAAAACAACAACAACAAAAACAACAGGCAGGACAGAAAGACAGCTAACTTGCCATGTGTGTCATTCAGAACTGCCATCTAGTGATAGAACCTTCTGAAGTAGGATCAAAACCCCGTGCCATTGTCCTTGGCTTCTCATCAGCCCTCATTGTTCGCCATGATCAGAGAGTCCAGTTTTATCCCATGCTTTTTCAGTCACAGTCCAGCTGGCCTTGGTGAGCTCCCAATAGATCAGCCCCACTGTCTCAGTGGGTGGGTGCACCCCTCGTGGTCCTGACATCCCTGCTCGTGTTCTCCCTCCATCTGCTCCTCATTGGGACCTTGGGAGCTCAGTCCAGTGCTCCAGTGTGGGTCTCTGTCTCTATTTCTATCCATCACCAGATGAAGATTCTATGGTGATATGGAAGATATTCGTCAGTATTGCTATAGGATAGGGTCATTTCAGGTTCCCTATCCTCGGCTTCCCAAGGGACTAACTGGGGACATCGCCCTGGGCACCTGGGAGCCACTCTAAGTCCAAGTCTCTTGCCAACCCTAAGGTGGTTCCCTTAACTAAGATATGTGCTTCCCTGCTCCCCTATCCAACCTCTGGGAGGTTCCAGGGGAGAATGCATACTCTTGCTTTTTACAGCTTCTAGGGGACACCCAGCATTCTGTGCCTCCTATTCTGTCTTCAAAGCCAGCAATACAAAGCTAATTTCCTCTCACCCTGCCATCTTTCAGGTTCTCTTCTGCTTCCCTCTCCAATTTTAAAACCTTTGTATTTCATTGAGCCCACTCAAATAGCTCAACAACTTCCTTGCTGTAAGAAAGATCAGACTGTTATAAAAAAATAGCATCATGACATTTTTGCTTTTTTGTTTGACTCAAAAGAAGCTTGGACAACTCCTATGCTCCTATGCAAACCTAATGTTCAGCTACAACTCTTTTTTTTTTTTTTTTTTTTTTTTGGCCTGGAGAATTTACATCCCAAGAAAAGATAAACAGAGAGAACAAAAGCCTGAGAGAAACAGTTCAGATTCAGTCACCCACCAAGAGTCCACAGCAACCCACAGAATGCAAATACAGAAGCAGCTGGCCACAGCAGAAGTGATATACACTTATACCTTCAAAATCAGTGACCACCCCCAAGAGAAGTGGGGATCAAGAGTCTAAGAGCAAAGCAGTTTGCATATTGATTTTTGAAGTCCGCATCAAGAGATCAAAGAGAAGTGGTGTTCAGTTAAACTTAGCGCAGAGGGGGCCAACAGCCTCATTCCAGGCTGCATAATTTCATAATTAAAGATCAGGGGTGGCCACAATAAATAGCATGACATTAATCAAGTCTTTAAAATGCCAGTGTACAAATCAATCTTTCTCATTTCAAAGAAACTTTGACAACTTCCACAAGGCATCATCTCATGCAAATAGTCTGCTGTATTATAACTGTTTAATTAACTCTGGTATCAAAAGGCAGATGTGGCTCCAGCGGGAGTCCTGGTATCTCACACGGAGACAGCCGCCTGCACGTGATCATGGCCCCACTCACCATGCCACGGACTCCCACCGCATCCCCTCTGCCAGCTCCTTTCATTCTCTAGACCTGTTTCCCTCTCACAAGGATGAGAGCATCCTTGCAGGAACTCAATGAGATCTGATGAAGTTTCCGGAGACACACTTTGAAGATGAAAGCAGTGAGCTTTGCTCAAACAACTACAAGTGTGTGTGTGTGTGTGTGTGTGTTTAAACACTGTATGTTGTTAATATTGATTGTCAACTACAGGATCTAGAACCATCTTTGAGACCAGCTTCTGAGTACAGCTGTGAGAGATTATCTAGGTTAGATTAGTGGTAGTGGGGAGACTAGCTTAACTGTGGGTGGCATTGCTCCACCCTAAACTGAGCAAAACTGGAAAAAATGAGTTGAGCACTAGCATTCATCTCTATCTCTAGACTTCGGCCACAATGGATCTGCTTCCTCAAAGCCCCTGCTCTGACTTCCCCACTTGGATAGACTGTAGCCCTAAACTTTGAGCCTCAAATCTTTCTGTAGTTAAACTGGTTTTGCCATGTGTGTGTGTGTGTGTTTTTTTTACAGCAAGGAGGTGAGTACCTAATACACAGTGCTTTGAATGCTTTAAAGATTCCTGATAAAACTCTGATATTAGAAGCCCCAGTAGAACCTGAGATTCTGCCCTGTTTCCAAATGCTGGTGAGGCTGCTGTTCCGGGGAAGATACTCTGAGTAGCAAGGCTTAGTGACCGGTTGATGATCCATGACCCAGGAATGGTCTTTGGGCTTAGAACAAATAGGAGCTGTTCTTTGGATGAAGGAATGTCTAATGTTAGAGTGATACCAGACCAGGGATAATCAGAATGACTCCCTCCTCCTCAGAATGTTTGTGTCTTACCCACAATTAGACACAGAGCCATGGCAGGTTCCGCATCTGGCTTCCTTTCTGTGGGGACCATGGCATGTTGTTCAAATCTCACACAGCAGGGAGAAGGGAGGAATGGAGAGAAGGTGGAGTGTTTCTCGTGGGCTACTGTGATTCTCCACTGTGATGACGGTGCCCTCACTGTGAGGTAAAGAAACCCTCCCTCCTTCCTTAAGTTAATTTTGTCTCAGAAATGAGAAAAGGAGATCATGTGAAGTTCTAATCCAAAGCAATCAGTCCACAGAGAACTTCCCACATCTCCAGGAATGCTTTTTATCTCACCGAAGAGGAAAGACAGACTGTTATTGGCATGTGCTTTTTACTTGGGAGATGGATAGTCTTTATGTATAGAATCATATTCAATACTAAAAACAAGTCTGTAAGCAGAGTGATTGGATTGAGTTATCCCCACTTCTTACATGAGAAGGTAAATTGGAAACTGATTTGATGACAAGCCCATGGTCATTTATCGAGTTAGAGGCTCAGCTAAGACAGCAAGTTTCATTCAAACAAGTATGAGTAAATTGTAAGGTTTCTTGTTTACTTCTTGATCAACTTTAAAAAAAAATGTGTGCTAGTGAATATTGTTTGCCAGCTTGGTGGGATCAAGAATCACCTAGGAGACCAGCCTCTGGGCGTTCCTGTGAGGGGTGTTGACCCCAAAACGTGAACAACTTGTTCTCCACTCTAAAATCATATCAAATCCTCAGTTAAAGTTGACTGTGATTAAACTCCAAAGTTACATGTGCTCTATTCTTGAATTCCAGGCTTATTTCTAAAAGGTATTTCCTGTCTTGGCTTTTATCAGCTCTACAGAATTTTAAAAGGGTAAAAAGCCCAATTCCACCTTTAAAAATTCTTTGACCCATAAAAGTATCTCACACTCAACTAGATAAATGTGATAGCTGAAAATTTTTAATTCACCAAGCAACACCATCAGGGAAATATGTGGTGGGAAATCGATTTTTTAAAAGGCCACTAAAATAAATAATATGTAGAAAGCATGATATGGCAAGTATTTAAAAGAAAACACATGATCTTCATGCTAGAGAAATGGATGGGCAGCTTCCACAATGGGATGGGGTTATTTGCTGGATTGTTAGCTTGGATAAAGTAGCACAAATGGATCATTTTAGTGCAAAATAATGCACAGAGAAAAATGTCCTAACTTCCAATATTTTTCAGTGCAATTACCCAAAGGATAGACTCGGGCTGAATTTTACTGAGCAGTCATGGGCTGTGAGGAAGCCCCATGAGGCCAGAACTCCCATCTCTGGGTGGGTCGCGTTTTTAAAGGGCCGTAGGAAAGAAGAGGCTCACTCAACATCACTCATTCACCTCCAAGTTTGAGAATATGGCTCCGTGGTGGATCCATACAGTTCTAATACAGAGATTAGAACTAATTATATCCTTGGGCTTGAGGTGTAACCTTCATTTTGTGTAAAAGCATAGTCTTGATTGCTTTTGTTCTCCTGTCCCCAACCCATATCCCTGTTTCCTCCTCTCTGCAGGCTTCCATTGCTATGTGTTGGGTGTGTATCTTTGATATATCTTTGGATAATTTTATGGATATATGCAAATTTTCATTTGCATGAATTATTCTGTTCTATTTTTACTCAAACACTCTCCAAGAAAGACGCTCCGCTTGGTATTTCGATACTCCAGGCAAGCTGTATTCATTTCAATAGAACACAGAGAAGAGAAAAGCAAAAGGAGTTAGCACTCTAACCAGTTGGCCTGGTCCTCAGTGTCTTTGCAGGCCTTACTAAGACCTAGGGCAATGAGCGCCAGAGCAGCTAGGGAGTGCTGGAGATGGGTACAGTGAAAAGCCTGCCCACAATCCAAGCACATAAGTCAACATGAGGACTTACCATAGCCACTTTGTTCTGTACAGCATTTCTTTTTCATTTGTTACACTTCTCATATCTACAACAGTCAGACTATGTGCTCTCTTGGTGTGGGAGGTCCTTCTGTCTGTGTGCTGCTTTTATTGACTAATGAATAAAGAACTGGCTTGGCCTGTAACATGGGAGGAGGAGGGTGGAATCAAAGAGACACCATGAGCTCCCACCTGAAACAGACGCTGGGAACATGACCTGGTAAGCCACAGCCACGTGGTGCTATACAGATGAATATAAATGGGTTAAATTAATATGTAAAAGTTAGCCAATAAGAAGCTAGAGCTAATAGGCCAAGCAGTGTTTTAAATAATGTAGTTTCTGTATGATTATTTCGGGTCTCCGCTAGCCAGGTAGCCGGGAAACAACAAGCAACCCTTCTTACTACACTCTTACCTTTTTTTTACCTAAATAAAATTCAACACTAACTGAGGTCATCATTAAGCAGGAAGACTACCAGAATGGTATTTTCATAACCCCAGGACCTAGGCCAGGGCTTTCCCATGAAGCCAGCTATGATGGAAATTATGAAACAGAGGCGTAAACAGCATGTGAAGTTTGCTTTTTTGTTTTTCCTTATGCTGCAAGGACATCCAAACCCAGAGAAGTCAATATGCTTCTGAGGTTTAACCTGAACTATTCACATGTCCTCATGAACCAGAAGTCCTTGGAAGGGCACATGACAGCTGGACACATCCCCACAGTGCGTACCTAGAGCTGCATGCCTAATGAGCTCCCATATAATCTAATTCTGGTGCAACTAAGCTTGATTCTCCCTCAGAACTGTTGCTTGAAATGATGTCAGGATCCAGATGTTTGCAAAGATCAAAAATTAGACTTGGATTCTGAAGTCACTCCTATGCTCACACAGTACAATGTGTCAATGTGTGGTTATTTTCTTTGTCCTCAGGTATGTGTCGTGTTTATATACCCTCAAAACCCATGTTATAGGGCTGGAGAGGTGGCTCAGTGGTTGAGAGCATTGCCTGCTCTTCCAAAGGTCATGAGTTCAATTCCCGGCAACCACATGGTGGCTCACAACCATCTGTAATGAGGTCTGCTGCCCTCTTCTGGTCTGCAGACACACACAAATACAGAATATTGTATACATAATAAATAAATATTTTTTTTAAAAAAAAAACATGTTATAAATACAATTTTGGAGCACAATTTTCTCCCTATGCCCAAGAAAAATCTGTTATAAGTACTCATTGTCCTCATTTTTTTACCTGATCTGTCAGTCTCTAAGAAAGAAGTGTTAAAACCTCTCACTATGATAGTAGGTTTTCAATTTATCCTTGCATTTTTATGTCAAAGCTATGATGAGAATTGTAAATTGCTTTGATTCCTCTATCTTCGGTGCATGGCTTCTATGAATACAGCACATCTTTCCTTTCTCCCCCTTAACATTTTTAGCCTTGAGTTACATCTTCTCAGCTGAGCATTTATTGTTCCAGTTCCCTTATTATAACGTTTTCCTGGTATATAATTACTTTTTTTCTTTCCTTTCAGCCTCTCTGCATCATTTGGTTTTATATTTGCATCTTGTAAGGAGGGCATGATTGTGTTTAAAATTCAGTATGAGAACTGTATCCTTCACGTAGACTGTGATTACTGGCATGGCTTCTGCTTTCTGAGCTCTGTCTTAGTATATTAGTCACCCTGTCATTGTTCCTTTCCTGTCTGCTATTATTTCTATTATTTAAATAATTTTCTTCATGTTCCCTTAAAGATGTATTTTTAAGGTGAAAATTAATTTGTATTTATTCCAGAAATACTCCATGTCTGCCTACCCTATGTGAGATGTTTCCCTAGAGTGAGGATTCCACAGAATAGGACACTCGAGAACATCATGGAATTTCCATTCTCATAGGAGATATAAGAGGGTAGAGACAAGAAGTGTATCTGCAGGTGTTTACAGTGCAGCAAGCGTCCCAGTGAGTGAGAGGAGGGAAAAGAGATGGCTGGACCATGAGTCAGGGGTGTAAGAGCCACTGACGTCACCAGAAGGAAATGGTTAATTAAGACTGGGGAGACTAGTTTCTGCACTCGGTGGGTTGGGAATTAATGGAGGGTTTCCATCAAAGGAGACTTGCTTTATGTGAGATTCTGTTTGCTGCAGGGTTGAGAATCCAATAGCAGGACACAAAGTCAAGAACGGGCACTACTGCAAAGATCCAGAGGAAACAGAATGCTGACATGGACCAGAGAAGAGAGATCAGGTGAGAAGTGGTCATACTCTAGATATTCTTTTAAGGTAGAACCCAAAAACATTTTTCAAAAAACCATATTGTCTCATGAGAGAAGAGAAAAGGACACAGTAGATTGTACCATTTGAAGAACCAGAGGACTGGGGCTGCCAGAAGCTTGGAAAAGAGTAGGTTATGAGAAGGCAGGGAGGGAAATACAGTATTTGGTTTGGGACATGTTCAGGTTTGAAGTGTCCATTCCATATTAGAGAGATGAAAAGCGTGGTACATAAAGGCCTGCCCTGTATGAGATACAGAGAACCAGAGATAAACACGTGTGGGTCCTCAGTGCAGGGAAAGTTTCCAAAGATAGGAATGTGAATGAATTCGTGAAGACAGTAGAAGCAGCAAAGAAACGAAGAGAAAGGAAATGCTGGGGCAGAAAACATGTCAGAAAGAAGAAGGAAAACCAAGAGTAATCTTGCAAGAATGAGAGAAAAAAGTACCAGAAGGATAGTGGGGAAATCAGGTTCAAGCTGTGCCCTTCAGTCATTTGACCAGGCTTCTAGGAGAGAATGCCAGGTTGTGCTGGCAGGTCAGCTAGAAAAAGGACAGCAACTGACTACTGGATTTCTATTATCACAGACACTTCTCATAAAAATAGCTTCAATGAAGACAAACACCTATTTGGAATTGGAACCAGGGAGAAGAGGAAGAAGACGGGGAGAAGTAAGAGAAAGAGAGTAAGGGAGAGAAATTAGACATGACTTACAGACGATACTTGAAAGAGTTTCGCTGCAAACAAGAAAAAAGAAGGGCAAGCTTTAGTAGCCTTATTCAGAACAGGGGAAGCTATTTTTAAAATATGAAAAATATTAGCATCTTTACATGCTGATGCCAAAGATCCATTTGAAAATAAATAACTGGCTTTTGCAGAATAGAAAGGAAAGAATTCATATGGAGAAAGCTAGACCACTTGGGCACATTATTTCCCTAATTCCAATGTCTTTGGTGGAGAAACCAGACAATCTATACTGCAAAGTTCCCACGGTCTGGATATCTCCTATTGCATATCCATAGTATAGCATAGAATTTTGACTAAATATAATGTTTAATAGGAGAGTTCTTTCATATATATATACATACATATACATATATATTATATGGAAGCAAATAGATGAAACTCAGAAAAGGTGTTGAAATAAGGCTAACTGTGAAAGTCGAAAGAAGACCAAGAACAAAATGTGCCTGTGGGTCCTTGCATCTAAATGACTCTAGACTGGTAAAGAAACCAGAGTTTCTTTCCACAGTGAGCTTTGATATATGACACAGGTCCTAACTGCTAACCTCCTGCTAAGGACTTGGGAGCTCCAAAGGGCAATTGCTAGCTACCATGACGATAAGTGGGATGTTCTCTACCTAACGTTCTCAGCTATTCAGGTAATGATTCACAGACATCAAGGCACTTTAAAAACCCTTTGGCCAAAAATGGGATGCTCCTGCACTCAGCATTCAGTTTCCTCCATGATTAAAGTGCTGTGTGCTCCATGTGACTGTGCAGAGCTAGAGACACAAGCTGCAGCCACCACCCTAAACCACAACCATAGGCGTGCCAACATGGCCTTTTCAGACAGCTCTCTCTAACTCTAATGTGGCTAACCAATTTTCAGAGCCCCAAATCCTAATTAAAACTGCAAAGGGGGTGCCTTTCTTTCTTGGTGTCTATTCCACACTGGATGTAGAAAGCATTTCACTGTGTCCCTGGTGAGAGAGTATATGCTTCAGTGGGAGCCCAGCTTCGGGGTTTATTAGGAGAGTAATGAAACCAAAGGGAGTCAAGCGTGTCAGAAAAAAAAGAAAGACAATTTAACAAGAACACCCTGTGCGGAAGCAAAGACCGATTTTTTTTAGGACTATGGATCTTTTGTCTACTTCTCCAGGCTTATATTAATTGCTATTATGCAATCAGGAGTTGTTATTTTCACACTCTCACATTAAGAGGCAGAATATTCATAAATATTTACCAGATTGTTGTATGTGGCATGTAATTTCTTCTCTCTCCATAAATTATGAACATGTGTGATACATCACCAGAAGAGAAAATGTAAGAAGACAACAAACAAAAATCGCATTTGAAATGGCAGGCCCCACTTTGATGGTCTCTATGACTCATTTTCCCCATCTATTCACACTAAGGAAAAAGCCAGCCTCTCTGGGCGCTGAAAGGTAATCACTTACACATCCACGGCCCATTGTGAGTTGATCTGATGTGTCCTGGCTTGAGGATTTCACACTGACAAAGGTTTCGATAATCAGCCATTGAATACTGTTCTCTCAGGAAAGCTCTGAAAAGGGCAGAGAGCCACATTTGCGAGCTTCTCCTCTGATGTGGAAATCTTCACATCTTCTGTCTCATGCTCCACTTGTTTTAATTGTGCAAAATAATCTAAATTAACTCAAGTAGGAAACAATAATCAAATAATTCGTTGCATCCTTATCTATAAAGAATGCACCACCTGGCCACATACCCTAAGAGGTTGAGAGAGACATGATGTTTAACTACCAGTACCCCAGTGCTCCCAATACCACACAAATGAGTATTGACGTTCCCATACAGGGTTCCACGTCTTTCAGTATCTTGCTAACATTCACAAACCATGAAGGAACCTATAAAGTGTTGGTCAACTTAAAACTTTAGAACCTTTTGGAAAACTGGGTCTCCACATTACCCCCACTCTTGCCACTCTCTTTCCACTCAACCTGTTCTCCTCTGTAGAGCAAATGAGTTTATTATCCCATCCCAAATGTAATTTATTGCTTTCACAAGCAAAGAAATTTTAAAGATTAAATAGTAAAACCCCATATATGTGTTTTGGTTTGGTTTGGGTTTTTTTTTTTTTTGGCTATTTCTTGATTTCTTGCAGCAATGGAGTGCCCTGCGCTAGTCTTTGAGACTATAGAGATCATTAAAGCCTTTGAAGACACTAAAGTTCCTCTAGTAGAATAGCCAATATATAAAACCCTGACCATGCCTAAGCCTGGCAAGGATGTGGAGCAATAGAAACCCTCAGCTACCTACCGCTGGTACACATTCAAAATGATACAGCCATCTTGGAAGACAGTCTGGCAGTTTGGCAATGGATTTGTTCCATGGCTGATGCACAGTTGACAGAAAGGACGTGAGCGGAAAGTCAAGTAGAGAAGGGAAGAAGAGATGGGCAGGGGCAAGAAAGGAGCAGATAAAGAAAGGAGAGAATGTGCTTCGTGATACAATAGCTATCACAGGATAAATAGGATTCAACTGCCAAAGTTCAGAGCCTAAGAAGATTTGAAAGAAAGAAATAAGCTAGACAAACACAGTGGTCAGCCTAGGTATTCTTCTGAACCCTTAGTTGTTTCTGGACCACTTGCAGCTAGACACAGGTGACTGAGTTTGGATATGAAGGATAGTAAGTGGGATACATTGCTAACCCGGTTTGCTCAGGGATTTACTGTTTTTCATACCAAAGTCCCATTTTCAGGAAATGTCTGCAGTACCCTAAAAGTCCTGATCTTTGTCTAGTGTATATTCTTCCTGTAAATAACCTAAGACGTTAGAATACAGAGTGGTATGACTCCCTAATTGACAGCTAGAGTGGCTTTCCCTGGGGTCCAGCTACCTCTAGGGGAGGATTACCAGTCAGGCACCCAGATGAACTATCTATGACAAATAAAGCCATTTTGAGCACTACACATATTCCTTGAGGATGCTACATGACAATAACAACTGTTAGCTGCCTTCACCTAATAGCAGCTCCTCCAGGTACAGCCCTTGCCACAGCTGTATGAAACAGATCTTTCCGTCCAGGCCAAATGGAAGCATTTCCCTAGTGACCTAGCCAAGGCACTGTTGTGAATGGAATAGAAAGACAATTCCATGATGGGTGTAAATGCAATCCTTCCTGTACATGAGAATCTGCTGTGATTAGCACAAATAGCCCTTTTCAGGCCCAACAGACTAACTGGCCTATTTTGCTCACTTAAGGGCTAGCTGGGAGATTCCCTCCTCCCTGTGGTCTCCCGCTGGTGTTGCAACATTACAAAACACTTCTCTCTAGGATCACAAATTTTAGTACAGCGGCCTGAGTTAGTAACAGGTAGTGCTGACATCAGGGAAGGTAAGTGCAGGGCTGAGAAGGCAGTAGAGGCATTGTCAGTGGGCTGGGGCCATGAGTGAAGGTGCTCGGTGCGCGTACGCAGTGGTGCCCTGCTGGTACGTCTGCCAAGAGAAAAGAGGGGTCTAGGTCTCTATCTCGCTATGGTCTGGACAGAGGAAACCACAGCATGAGTGTGGAGGGTGTAAATAAAAACCTCAGTTCCTTGAAGGAAAGTGCTCTGGCAAGACTAGAGCCTGGGTACTGCAGTCAGAGAGACCATGTGGAAGAGGAAGCAGTGGCCTGCAACTTGGGGTCTGCAGACTCAGCTATGATGGGGCAGGAGTGCCCAAGAGCTCGCCTGGTTCACTCTGGTACCCACATCCTTGGAAAGGAACAGCAGAATCCCTTCTGTAGAGCAGTTTGAGATACAGGAACAATTGATGGAGCTAAACAGTTTCTCTTTACTTACAACATTTTAGAACTCATGTGCTGTCTCTTCAGCCTGCTTAGATCAAAGACTGTGAGTGTGTGCCTGATTCCCAGAACTTCAGGGACTCTGGGAACACTTGGTAGGTAGTAAGCACCATCTGGCCAAGTTTACAGAAGGATATGCGTATTAAGGGAAAGTCCACACATTGTAAGGACAACAGCAATGGTCATTCTGAGTTCCTCCATCCCTCCTTCCACCAAGCCACCCTGTAAGACAGACCTGAGGAATGGATGAATGAATGGATGGATGGATGGATGGATGGATGGATGGATGGATGGATAGATGGATGAATGGATGGATGGATGGATGGATGGATGGATGGATGAACGAACAAATGAATGAGTACGCTCCTTTCCAGCATCATTAAAAATGGATGTGCCTGGGGTTGAGTAATATGAGCAGAGCAGACAAACATAGCATGGAACTGAAAGAACCAAGAGAGAGGAAAATGAAACTTGTAAGGGATTGTTATGTTTATAGTGGACTAGTAAAAGGGGTGCAGGTACATGGGGCTGTGTCTGCCTCACAGTTGCCAGCCACTCCCGCTTGGTTAATTAAAGCCTCCACCGAAACCAGTCTAGTGCATCCAGTTTTGTCGCTCACCGGTTATCTTAAAAGTACAGCCAGTAACTATCATGAAAAGATTGAGGATGCATATACTTTATAAGCAAATGAAGCTGAGCTGGAAAAATGCTACAAATTCTATGATTCCAATTATATGATATTTTGAAAGAGAGAGGAGAGAGAGGGGGGATGGAAAACAGATCAGGGCTGCAGGGTTGGGGGAGGTAGGGATGGGTAGCTGGAATATAGAGATACAGAGGCTTTCATTAGGACACTGTGAGGGTGGACACACATCATCATACATTTTCCAGCAAGCAGAACATACAGGACCAAGAATGAACTCTCACAGAAATGGTGGAGCATGGATAATGATGTGTAAGTGAGGAAACGGCTATTGTAACAGAAGGACCACTCCGGAGTTGGGGGTGTTGAATAGCTGGGAAGCCAGTGGGGCAAGCAGGGGCAGAAGATGTGTGAAAAATCTCTGTACCTTCCAACTTTGCTGTGGATCTGAAACTGTCTATTCCATTCTCTAAAACACCAAATATGCTTTATAGCTTTCATACCAATATACAAGCTTCACATTACACATACATACACATTTTCATATGAACTAAACATGTTCAAATGTGATTCTCTACATGGGATACAACATTTACTGTCTAGACAATCATTATCAAATGAAGTTGCTTGCACTTTGTTGACTTTGTATTCTACTTTTTATTCTTCATTCTCCCAAGCTAATGTGATGTCCACATGCAATGTTCATATGTAATCCATATTAGAAGTTTTGTGTTTTATTTCTGAGCATGCCCATGTTTGAGTATGTTGTCCGTTACTTCTCTTATTTTCTGTGCATGTCTAAATCCATATTTTATACCACAATGCAATTAAATCTTCAACGGATACAGTTCAGCAACATCCAGGGGCAGGAAGGGATACCCTGACTCATAGGCGATAAAAATTCACAGTAAAGCCACAGATGTAGCAGAGTGAGAATTACCACACCAGCAGGAACTGCAGATAAAAGAGGATTACACGGGATGAAATGCAGTAATTGACTACAAGTCACCGAAAACTACCAGATGGATGTCACTGCTCTCTGTAGCTCTAATGTGCCCGCAGATTTTATTGAGCATCGCCAGAGGTTCACTCTCAGTATTTTCTTGAGTGTAATTGAAGTTTATTGATATGCTGTTATTGCCCAGTTTAGATGTGACCATAAAAAATACAGTTTGATGTACTCCTACCTCCTTAGAAATCTTGGGCTGTGCTGCTTAAAATGAGAGTGCGTAGTCATAATTTTCGTAATATTTATTTCTCTTTTTCCATTAGTCCTTTACACAGACTATGGACAGCAACTGCTCCCAGCAGCACTGAAATTGCAGGGGTGTCTTCAGGAGTGATTGGTGCATAAAAGATCAGATTGCAATTTTGGGTAATACCAAGGGAGACATGCAAAGAATTTTTATGTGGAAAGTAAAAGAAAACAAATGTCAATGCTGGAATGAGATGCCATGGGTGGTGTGGTTGCCTATTAGTTTTCTGGTTTCTTTCTCATTTAATCTTCAACATAGGACTACGAGAAAAATACCTGTCTTTCTAAGCTAGGCTATTCAGACTGTGAACACAGACATCTCAGGTCTCAGCAAAAGGCCTCCCCAGCACAAGACCATTTCCCTCGGCAACAAACATTGGAAATTAAGCTGGAAATAATGGGTGTGAAAATGATTGCTTCTCGGAGCAGCAAAGAAACACCATTCCTGGGAATTCCAGGTACGGTTTGAATCTCGTCTCTGACAGGTTCGTCTAAACGTGCAAGAAGCTGCTGTAGAGCCCAAGTCAAAAGGCCATGCGACATGATTACATTTTCACAAGCTAAAATCACATGTCATTGCTACAGAAAACAATTTACATCTGAACTCTGGCGAGTCAGGGTGAGCCAAGTAAAACCAGGGAAGAAAGAATCCTACAGCATGGCTGTTGAAAGCCAAACCTTCTCAGGTAGAGTAAAAGTGGAGTAGGCAGGTCCCCTCTCCCCCGAAGGCTCTTGCAAGTTTATACCATCCCAGGGACACGCCCCAGATATTTCACACAGACACACTTTTTTGTGAGCTTGAAAGCCTCAGTGAGGATCACCTCCTCATTTTGTCACCCAGGTACCACCTGCATGGGAATCTCCAGGCAACTCAGATTCCTGGGGAGACGTCCTTACTCCCCAGCACCCACCTGGCTATCTCAAGGAAACACAGCAGAGAGCAATAAAAATCACCCAAAGTCTTGTTCTGGTCTCTGTGTGCAGTTGTAGGTTCAGACACCTGTACAATCACGTATATGCATCACTAAATAAGTATTTTTAAAATAAAAATTCAGAGTCTAAGTCCCACACCAAACCATTAACTTAGACCCTCCAGTAATAATAAACAAACACTCTTCATTTCAATGAACAGCCAGAGCAAATGAGAGAAAAGCTGGGTGCAGCACTGACTTAGCATTTACAAAGAGCTGCTCCTACATAATAAATCAGTAAAGGACAGGAGAAGGACAAACCTAGGTGTATAGTGTCTAACTCCAGATTTGTCATGGAGCAGGCTCTTAGTGTGTTGCATGTACAAATAAAAGGAAAAAATCTAAAAGAATAAAAGATGAACTTTTTTCATGTAGGCATCGACATATTTTCATAAATGATTCCAGAACACCTACTTCTTACTATTAAGGGAAAATGAATTCAAATGTCAAGTACCTTGCTATTTTAAGAAAGGAATAGCCACACACAGAATTAGCATTTCGGTACAGTCAGCCATAGGATAAGCAGAAGAAAGCTAGAGAACTGTGCTCAGGCCCTACTTTAGTCAATCAGCACCTCTGGGCATCTGGGGATGCTAGGGACTCCCATGTGGTGTCTTCTCCCTTTGTTTTCTAGCACCTCATAGCCTTGATTAAGAAACAAGACTCGTAATACATACTTGGGCACATTTCCAGTTTGCGCCTCTATTAGAGTTAAGAGAACTATACTGAGGATAACAACAAAAGCCATATGGAATTGCTAGTTCTGCTCCGCACCAACATACCTTGTCCCATCTGGCACGTCTGCCTGTTTAGCCTCTTCCTGTACACACATTTCCATCATGGGATGGATTTCAATTGGAGGTTGAGGGCTACATGCATTAAAATACAGAAACAAAAGCCTGAGATCTTATTGTTTTATTTTAAGCACATTCATTTCTTTGACATTTCAAGTTATGACTTTGGGCCAGGTTCCGTCTTAGGCTCTGGAGGTATCACACTACATGGAGGATTCTGGGTGCTCTAATAAAGACTCCAGCCTGGGCCGTGAGACTAGTACCTGAATATTGTTCTAGTCATATGTGAACACCCTAACTCTACGTTACTATTAAGAATATGACTATATTTTCAGACGGGAACATTAAAGAGGTAACTAAGATAAAATGAGATCATGTGAGCTGACTGTGGCCCAATAAGTTCGGAATTCTCTTAAGGAGAAATTACAGCTCAGACCCTCATTAAAAGGGTCCTTTATAATCCCTTCTCTTCAATGTTTAGTTGTTGCTTAAAGCACGCAATGATTCAATGTTTATCTATCTGCTGTTTGTTGAGTCTGGGATCTGAGGGTTTCTCCATCCTTTTCACGAGGTCTATTGGATCTACCAGAATCCCAGGCACTGGGACCTGTGCTAACTGCAATGGGAACCAAACACTAAAGGTTTGTACTGTGGAACTCACACTCTGTGGAAATGCATGCTTTCTTGTGTTTTCTGCTTCTGGTATATTGAAAGAAATGGAGGGGAAGGAAGGAAGGAGGTAAGGAGGGAGGGAGGGAAGGAAGAAAGAAAGAGAGAAAGAGAGAGAGAGAGAAAAGAGCCTGCAACCCAAACCCTTCTGGCCTCCTCATAATCAACTTTTGTTCATGCAGGTGGAATTATTTTCCTGATTGCTTTGGCCCAAGCCCCTATTGTGTAGAACTAATCACATCCTCTCAGCAGAGGGGAGGAGGCTCCATCAGGATTCCTCATCTGTGCTTAGAGCGGGGAAATAGCCCTTTGGTGAAGTATGGACACCTGCTTATCCTGGCATGCTTCCAGAGAGTCCTTTTTCAGATCTACTAAGGAAAAGAAAGATGCTACACACGTACACTGACTGCCTCGTGCATCCGTCTGCATTTTGAAGTCCTCCAACCCACCTATGTTATTTTCATCTCACTGTGAGAAACTCACTTGATGTAGACAGTTTAAAGGAGGAAAGGTGTGTTTTAGTACTTGGTTTCAAAGTTTCACTCTACCATTGCAGGTATGATAGTATGGTTCAGCTCGTGATGGGAGAAGCATGTAGCAGATATTGTTCACATCCCTAACAGACCAGGAAGTAGAGAACTGAGCTGGAAGTTGGACCAGGTGTAACCTTCAAAAGCCTGCCCTAATTGGCCCATTTCTAACAATAAGGCCCTGGCTCCTAAAGATTCCAGTCTCCCAAAATAGCACCCTGACTCAGGAAACAAGACTTCAAAATATGAGCCTGTTAGGGACATTTCTGATTCAAGCCACATTAGCCTTTATCAGAGACAAGAGCAAGCTGTAGAGTGAGGGTCAGTTTTCCTCTTGCAAACTGTCCTGCATTTTGCAGAAATAAAAGCTGGATGCGGAAGAGAATGTGGTAGAGTGATGGCCTCTACAAGATACCGGAACAGTCTAAATAGAGACAAGAGCCAACACCTGATTATGTAGCTACAAATTATGCCTTTCTTCACATTACCTGCCTTCAAGGCCTTATACACTCTATCAAGGAAAGTAAGGCGTAAGTCTGCAGCTGTTAACACGCCACACTTTGTGGCTTCAAA
Organism: Alexandromys fortis; assembly: GCF_014885135.2. NCBI lineage: Eukaryota > Metazoa > Chordata > Mammalia > Rodentia > Cricetidae > Alexandromys > Alexandromys fortis. Next base: position 1,121,530 of record NW_026067950.1, read on the forward strand.
ATACAGAAAGTTCATGGGTCTGTGATACTGAAGGGAAGCCCCAATTTTACACAGAAGTCATATGGCATGAATAGTCCCTTGATGAGGTCTCTATACCCCCCACTATAATGTCTCTCGGGATTTATAACACATCGGTGATAGGAAAACTTTTAGGATCTTGGCACCACCATGCGTTGTTATCTTGTACTGTTTCTCCGAATAGACAGAAACATGTGTTTTGACTATTTGCTAATAGTTCATGCCATGATAGCAACAATTGTGTGTGCATGTGCATACATATGGATGTGTGTGTATTGTCAAGGGATCATTGTTTTAGGAAATTAGAATTTTACCATTGCAGTCTTTCTATTCCTTAGCTTTTAATTTTTCATTTTGAAAAATGTTTGTATCCTTTGAGAAGTTCATAGAAAGATGGTGGAAAAGCTACAGAACGTGAAACTTTATTGCAACAAATTGGGGCTGTCAAAGAGGAAAGAGAATGTCTGAATGGGCAGGACAAACTAGAATTTAGGGGATTGGACAGTCAACCTAAAATATTGGTCCTGCTTTCAGACCATAGCTGTATGCGGGACTGTCTTTGTATGGAGCACTCGGTGTATAATGGGTGTGATTTCAGTGTGCTCACAGACGGGAAGAGGGACAGTGAGCTGGCATTGTTCTCTCAGAAGCACCAGGAACTCAGCTAGAGAGATCACCGTGTCCTCCTCCCTTCCAGCTTGCCCACTCTAGACACTAACCACGTAGAAAACTCTTCCAAGTGACCTGTGTGAAGAACAGTGGTGTGTTTAGAATTCTCCTAGCTATAAAAAGAGATAAGAACTGCCAATGTCTTATCACCAGGAATCCTGTTTTCATGGTCTTCTGATTAGGAAAACTCTTAGATAAATCAGTGAACACGACACAGAGAACAGAACAGACATGGAGGAGAGGACACAGGGGCACCCTGGTGGATAGTAACTGTCTTCTCTCACGCACCTGCTCGCAGGCACCCTTTCTAACACACACACACACACACCACACACACACACACACACACACCACACATATACCACACATATACCACACACACATACACACACACACCAAACACACACCACACATATACCACACACACATACACACACCACACACACACACCACACACACACACCACACACACACACACACCACACACATACACACACCACACACACACACACACCACACACATACACACACCACACACACACACACACCACACACACATACACACACCACACCACACACACACACACCACACACACTCACACACACACAAACCACCCTACAACTGATTAATGGGTTTTGGCAATAGATCTAGAGCAGACCAATATCTCTTCCCTGGGCACCTAGAATTGAATAAAAGTGACAGAGACCTGCTTTGAGGGTACATCAGTACTAAGGCGGTCTTGATGACTAGTTCTGTCCGCACTGTAAGCAGAACTGCAATGAAAGCCAGGCTGCCAGAAACAAAGAATGAAGCTCAAAAACAAACAAACAATAGAAAATAAACAGACTAATAGATTGACAGACCCTTCCTTTGTTTTCTGCCAAATTCTCAAGTTTTACAGAATATACCCCACCCTTCTCCTACCCCTGAATATCCGTGAGACTTGCCTACTGAGTCCCTATAATAAATCCTCCTTTTATTGTATTTATATTACTCATAACCAAAATAAGAGTCATCTACTGCAGAGCTGTTGCAAAAGTCCCTGGGCATGTGTGTGGGAGCAGACTAAACGAGTGTAATACCTTTCCTATCTGTGATGTCAGTCTATCCATTAACTCCCTCGGATATACAAACAGTAACTAAATGATACTTATTTGATGTCAACAGGCACATTCCCCAAGCCCGATCTTAGTGCCTTAAGCCTCTCTTGCGACTGGTTCCCATTGACCAGTCCTTGAAAATAACAGCTAGAGAACAGACTACAGAATTCAGATGAAAACCAGCAGGCTCAGCATGCAGAAACCAGACCCACGTAACGGCAATCGTTTATATCAATCGCAAGTGATCCTGCTTAACAGCTTTTCTGAAGATGAAATTAAGTGGAAGGAACAGGGGTGGGGGGTGTTCTTGTTGCTGCCCTGAGGAGTGTGACAATGGTCATTTCTATAGCACCTGTCTGGAACACTGATATCCACTCTGTAGAAATTGATCAGAGTAAATGCTGCAAACACGTCTCAAGAAGAAAAGCCAGAGTTCGTTTTCTGATTTACTGAAAAGGCTGGTGGCTTACACACATCATTCCCTTATTTCCAAAGCCAGGGTCTGGCATGCCTGTCCCCCTGACTGAGCTGCATCTCCAACACCCTCCTTTAAAGTATGCATAAAGCTGAGGCGCCCAAAGCTGGCCCAGGGCACCAAGACCCAGCTGCCACACTCCTGGAATGCGGGCCACTGCCTGCCACAGTGATGAAAGCCCAGATCAGGCGTCTCCAATGCTTTGATTTGCAAGAACAGCTTGACATCCATAGCAACGTGGCTAACGTGGAAAACACAAGATAAAAACATTCCGTTTAATTAAAAGCCCACAATTCAATGGTGGTATAATTATTACAAGTGCATTTTATGGCTGCCTGCATTCGTTTTGGGTACATAAATTAATATGCAAATTTCCAGCCCTTCTCCTGTTCTTAAGTAGTCCTCCCCCCTATCAATCTTTTCTCCAGCATGTCAATTGTGTAAAGCATGGCTTTTTAAATGCAAACTAAAATTCACATTTATGGTGCTTCTGAAATCTCTCTGGGCTGGTAAGCTTTATTTTCGATGGATGGTGTTTAATTAATGGAGTTCACCTCTCTCTAAGGGCCCTCAGGACAACAGAGACAAGACCGAGGCATGCCCATGTTCTTTAGGCTGGCTAGGATTAGAGGCTATTTTGCCATACCAAGGACCACCTATCAAGGTATTTGTGTTTCTCCATTTGGTGCAGCAAGCATTATGGGAATGTTGTTCTGATTTACAGAAAAGCAAATTCCTGTCCCTAGCTGCATGATCTCGATATTACTTGCCAGGGAAGGCATTATTTCACGGCGTAGGTATTGGGAAGCTGCTTTGCATGCAGTCACCAGACTCTGAAAACTGGTGAGTGGGATATGCCTAAGAAATGGTATATCAGGCATGGGCACGCCACCTGAGTTCATCTGCTTTGACAGATGTGCTGAATTGAGCCCATAATGGTGACCAAAGTCTATCTGAGTCTTTAACTATATACAATGACAAGGATAAAAGGAAATTATATCAATAAAGTTTGGGGATAAACCTTTCGTGACTACCTAACAGATATATACATGCATGTTTTGGATGTAAAATGTTCCCTGAGGATCATCGTGTGTTTGGACACTTGTCCGTCCCCCACCCCCAGCTGATGGTTTGGTTTGGGGAGGTTTGAGAAACTTCAGGAGATGAAGAATAACTGGAAGAAGTAGACAGTGGACCGCTCAAACAGATCTCAAGAGAAGCAGTAGAGACAATACAACTGGGGAAGTAATTCTGAGTTCATTCAAATATCAGTGGCTAAGAGCACTTGCAGTTCCTGCGAAGGAATCAGGTTCACTTCCCAGCACCCACATGATGGCTCCCAACCGCCTGTGACTCCAGTTCCAGGGGATCTGTTGCCCCCTTTGGGCCACCATGGACACTACATGCATCTGGCGCACATAAACCCATGTAGCCGAACACACATACACATAAATAATTCTTTAAAAGAAAAATAGACATCAGGTACTGGAATGAAAGACTTCAAGGAAGAACCTGAAGCCCCAAGCTTGGTCTTGCTCTGGCAATGTGTCTAGCCTGGATGGAACCAGAGGAAATGTGCTTGGGTAATTTACAAACATCTCAGACATTAAGGGACAACTACTCTAGATACACTTCCAGAATTAATATTCCTAAATAAAAACATCCCAAAAACTGAGTCTATTAAGTGAAAAACTCAACTCTCCAAGAGATGAGCTTTCTTGTATATTGGGTTTTTTGTTTGCTTTTAAGTTGTCATCTATGAATCTAATAGTTGCACCCTTCAGCACGTCATGATGGCTATAGGATAAAAACATATTAAAATAAAAACAATGCACTATGAACAAAAGGACGAGGGCTTACTCTTATCCAGTGCCAAAACAGTGTCTGTAGGACTGGAACTGCAGCTCAGTGGGAGAGTACTTGTCTAGCATATGAAAAGCCCTAGATTTGGCCCTGGTATCACAATAAGACAAAATAAAGCAAAGAGCAGTGACTAACATATCATGTATTCTCAGAAAAGACTTACTGGGCATGTGCTGTATTTTCCATCTCTACTCTAAGAATAGAAAATGTATAAAATTTAGAAAATATGGAAAAGCATTTTTAAAAATCCCAAAACTCCCTTCAAGTCTTTTTTCTGTATTATTTTCCCATGGTGAAATAAACAACCTTATGCCACAATTAATTTACATTATAACAACTATATTTTATATTGTAGACCTTCACAAACATGCTTTTCACAGTTCTGTGTCAGTCTGCTTTGTACATATACTTTGATTTCCCTAACCACCCACGTACCGGAGGCTGTTTAGACTGTTGCCAAATACTTTGTATATGGTTATTTAAGCAGTAACCTGACAAATGTAAGCCAGGCTGTCTTTATGTCTCAGAATGAGTAATAACCTTCTTGTAGATACACATGCCTAACACTGAACCAAAATTTTCGTGTATAAAAACAGCCAAGAAAGCAGTTATTCCTCCTAAAATACAGTGCTTGCCAGGGATGTGGAGAGGACACTGAAGTTTGGTGAACTGTGAGCTCTGGAATCGTGATTTCTGGCTCCGCCTTCTACCTTCTCAATAACAATCTGAGCACTCTCCCTCTAGCAAAGGCTTGATTTCCAGTTCTATAAGACAACATGGACTGCAGCGTGAATCTATGAGAGTCTGGTTAAGATTATCAAGAATTTGTTGACTAGTGGGCCAGTGACAGAATTTCTGTAACAATGGACTTTATCGGGTTGCTACAGTAGAAAGGAAAGCGATGCCTAAAAATGCCTGCTGGTTCTCTCTGGTGCATTGTGACTATCCTACCACTCTATGAAGTGCCTTGCTGAGGGATGCATTGTTTTTAAGTTTAGACGGACTTAACCAAACTAGGGCAAGTGGCAGGGGTGCTGCTTGAGATTGCGTGGGCAGGATTGCGTGGGCAACCACCTAGGGGCCTCTCACTCTGGGAGGTTGCCATGCTCAGTGAAGGAGGAGTCCAGCAGCCCCACCTTGCTGTGTGATTGCAAATGAGAACTGGACCTTCCTAGTTTCAGCAAGTAGAAGCAGAGGCATTACTAATGTTTGGAGTCTGGGGTGGGCTTGTCTAGGTTCTTGGCTTCATATTCAAAGAACTGAAAATAAGGGCTCCCACACATTTACAAAGTAGTGAGGAAACTGAATTCAAAAGCAAAATAAATACCACAGATAGGAAAGAAACACAGTCCAAAGAAGTACTGGCCACAGGAGTGAGAAAGTACTCAAGGGTCCCCATTACTATTTGGAACTTCCTTTTGTGGGGTTAAAGAGAGGAAGGAATTTGGTTACTAAGGGTTATAGAGAGGCAGTTCTCTATTTTAGATGGTAGATTAGGTCATACAATCATTTCTCTACTGTGCATGGTCTATCCCATAATGCATCTGATTTTCATCACATTTGTGTTATTTATGCATAGATATATAGATTGTAAACAGAGGATTCTCTCTAAAACTTTACTTGAGTACACATTTTGTTTTTCTTCCCATGTACCCAAAACCAGTTCAGCCTGGTTTTTTCATCAATGGAAGGTTGTCTTCTTTCTTGGTGAAACAAAAGAATTCTGGCTTCTTCAGCTCCCATGGTGTACTAATCCTATTCTTGAGGACCCATCCCCATGATCTAAGGCCTTACCTATAAGACCACTGGGGCCTTAACTATCTTTTGGGGACAATACAAGCTTTCCGCACGTAACACTTTCCCAGTACTTAATGACTTCAATCAAGAACCCGGAGAGGCTTTCTACAAGATTTAAATCAATGTGGCTGTGATTATGTGAACAATAGCTGGTTACTAACATCCCACTGTGGCTACAAGAATGACTGATTATCAACATTCACATCCCTTTCTACATTTAAGAGAATAACAATGTCTTCATTTTTCCCTTTTTCAAAAATTGATGTCCGGAGTTTCTCTTGTGTTCCTTATATCTTTCTAACAAGTGTACATCAAGCAATCACATCTCCAAATGAATGCATTTTCCTTTACAGAATGACTCACTGTTCCTGACCCAACTCTAATCACATCCCTTCTTCTAACCTGGACCAGAACACAGCTTTGTCTTTCAGAAATAAAATGAATATTGATTCCCAAGGTTTCTATATCGTAACCCCTGAACCATTTTGATATTGCTTTGCAAGGCAAACAAGACTTTGCAGGTATGCTTAAGCATCTTGAAATGGCAAAGGTTTCCTGGATTATTAAATGGGCCCTAAGCATAGGCCCAATGGTCTTTTTAAGAGGTCAACAGTGACAATAACACACGAAAGTTAGAGGGGTAGCAGAAAGGGGTCCCAAGCCCCAGAGTTCAGGGGGCCTGCAGTAGCTTAAGGGACTAGCAGGGGGCAGCAATAAGGCAACAGATTCTTCCACAAGGCATCCAGAATGAGCCAACCTTATGTGTAGTTACTAAGACAGATCTGGTTTTTCTGGCTCCCATTCCTGTAAGGAAAGAGAGCTGAGCTGTTTTGATGATGCTCCATTTCTGTTCATTTGTTAGGGTAGCCATCAGAAGTTGTCCTTCCAGATAATCTTTACCACCTCCCTTCTCGCAGCTCCTGTTTTCATCCACACTATGAACAGTTTATAGCCATCCCTTGGTATCCATGGGAAACCAACTCCTGGACCACCTGCTAATATAAAATCCAAATGATGCTCAAATCTCATATAAAAGCCACCACATTTGCTTACAACCTACACACATCCCTCTATACAATAAAAACATCTCCTGATCATGTATAACTAATATGCAATACAAATGCTGTGTAAATTGATGTTTTGTTGTATTGTTTAGGGGTTAATGATGAGGAAAATCTGTACATGTTCCATAATGATGCAATTTTGAAAAAGAACCCTTAGTCTGTGGTTGGATGAATTCAAGGATGCAGAGCCCATAGCTCTGATCCTACTTTATTTCCATAGAGAAATAAATTCTTATTGCTATTATAAAATCTTTAAAACAAAAAACATTTAACTAAATAAAACCTCTTATTGTACACCTCTGAGGCAACTCTACTACCTTGCAACAACTCTACAAAGGAAACTTTAAAAACAAAGGTTTAATCAGAATGCAATATTTTCTTCCTCTTTCATATTTTTTTGAGACAGGGTTTCTGTTGGCCTGTTCATTTGTTTCAAAACAGGATCTCACTATGTAGCCCTGGCTGGTCTCAAATCTGCCTGCTCTGCCTCCTTTGTCACCATGACCAGTTGAAACAGAGTTTCTTATAGTCCAGGTAGTCCTCATACTTGCTAGGTGGCCAAAGTTGACCTTAAACTCCTGGCCCTCCTGACATTACTGCCCAAATTCTAGGATTTCAATCATACGACATCACATTTGCCTTTCTATGTAGTGCTGGTCATTGAACCCAGGACCTCATTCATTCTAGGCAAGTACTCTACCAATTGAACTACTGTTCCAACCCAGAATATGAGTTTTAAAGTGATTGATTTATTTTTGTAGCGAGGAATGCATTCTCATTGAGTTTGACTGAAGAGAAGGTTACACACATTTTCTAGTTTCGCTTGTTCACTTTCTATCACTAATTTTTAAGCAAGACAGATCACTCAGGAAGCTCTACTTGTATTTTCTCTTTCAATCTTAACCTGAAATTAGCTTTGATTTATTTCATTGATGAACCACACAATTTAATTGCATGTCCAAAAACAAAGTTCCAAAATATTTTATAAAAATCAAAAGGAAAAAAATGTAATTTCTTACTTAATACTATGAATCTATTAGATTATTGTAAAGGGTCTCAGAATGTGGCTCAATTAGCAGAATGCTTGCCTAGCATACATGAAGTTCTGGGTACAATCCCCAGCACAAGAAAACAGCAAAAGGATCAGAGTACAAGGTCATCCTCAGCTATATGGCAAAGTCAAGGTCATCATAGACTACATGAGACTCTGTGTGTGTCTCTCTTTCTCCCTCTCTTCCTCCTCCCTCTCTCTCTCTCTCTCTCTCTCTCTCTCTCTCTCTCTCTCTCTCTTCCTCCTCTCTCTCTCTCTCTTTCTCTGTATATGTATATGAGATATGTTTACCATATTTGAACTATCATGAATCATTTTCCACACAGCGCTACAGAATATCTCTAGGCTTCTAGTCTGCCCAAATAAAATGGCACATTCAAATGAACACATAGTTTACAATTGCTTACAGTATCCTGTGAAAAGATGGTCATCCGAATCATGCTGCATATCCTTTGATTAGTTTTCCTTTAGCTGGTCATCACATAAAGAGAAGTGAAAATATAAAAACGGCAAAGTCTCATAAAATTTATGGACCTTGGAGAGTATAGCTATAGCCTGCAGGAGGCAGAAAATCCAACAGGGGAAATTTACATCTGGCTTTTGCTCATTTTTCTGCTTTTTTTTTCTTCCTCTACTTCAGTTGCTGTAATTATTTTGTTTCCATAAATTTCTTTCCTTTCCCTAAGGTGGTCTGGTCTGTTTCTCTCCCCCTTTCTCATGTGAGAGCAAACCCCACAGATATTCATCTCCCACATAGGGATCCTATGCCCCTTATCTCTGATGGAGCCTGGCCACCTGGATGAGGCAGGTGTGGACTGAGCCAAGGGCTGCCTACCACGTAAGCACCATTCCAATTTTCTCTCCCAGCGAAGGCGCTGACAGTGCTTCCTTTCTGCACAGGGCCCCTTCCACTTCAGCTGCTTGCGAGTATTTACATGACTTGTACTACTTCATTACCAAATCATCATTTTCTAAGTATACCAGCCCCTTACTGGAAGACATGGGCTTTGAAATGTCCTCCCCAAGAATGCAGTGGGGACTGCTGGGACCTTGCTTATCCCCGACTCCAGACAGAACCTTCAGAGAAGCTCTGTAGGTAGGAAGCTGCATTGTACTGAGCCCCTTCTGCTATACAACTACTGTGACAGTTGATGTAGTTATTACAGAAAATAATTTTATATGCTACTGTACAAGCATATGACCTTAATCCATTGGACTGCAATAACAAAATGTCTTAGACTAGACAATTTACAAATTGTATTAATTTATTTCCATAGATATGGGGGACAGAAAGTCCAAGACTGAGGCGCCCACATAGCCAGTACCTAATAAACGATTAGTCTTTGCTTTGTGCATGCTGTTTCTTCAGAGAGTCATAAAGGCAATCAAGTTTCAGGCTTTTTCATAATCCACTCATGACTGCCCTTCTCTCATGACTTAATCACCCCCGAAAGCGGTCTGTAATACTGTTCATTGGTGACAGTTTTCAATGTACGAATTTCACAGGATTACAAACAAACTCAGACCAAAGCACATGCTAGCCACACATTTTAGAATTTGATTGAAATTATCCAATGTAAATTTTCAGAATCAAAATAAATGTGCAGCTCATTTCAAGTAGAAGAAGCTTCATCCTAAATCAATGTGTTCTAACTGGGAGTGAGGACACTATTAATCCTAGTATGTCACCCCACCCTGTGTCTACATAATCCTAGTACACCACCCCATTCTGTGTCTACTGGCTTGTCCAGGACTCTGTGTGTCCTCTTACTAAGGCCTAAGTTTACTCCTTGTTCTATTAAAATTGTTTTTGCCCTTTGAATTTGTTTGGGTCCACAGAATTTGGGCATAAATATAAAAGTTCTAAGGCCAAAAACAACAACAAAAAAAAAGTCGGGCAGTAATGACACACACCTTTAATCCCAGCACTCGGGAGGCAGAGGCAGGCGGATCTCTGTGAGTTCAATGCCGGCCTGGTCTACAAGAGCTAGTTCCAGGACAGGCTCCAAAACTACAGAGAAACCCTGTCTCGAAAAACAAAACAAGCAAGAAACAAAAAGGTCTGGGAGGTCTGAGGCAAAGCTCACCTTTAGGAAACTTCCAACTTTTGCAATGAAAAGAATACACCCAGCGGCCCAGCAGACTGTAGTATGTAATACTACCAAGGCTACCAGAACCAAGCTTAACTAAATCCTTTCTGATATGGATTGAATTAGGCTCCTCCAAAACTTCTTAGGTTTAAGTGCTAACCCCCAGGTTCTCAAGTCCTCATGATTACTCCAGGTGACAGTGGTTGGCGTTATGGCCTTAAAGGAGGTAATTGAGGTCAAGTGAGCTCATACAGCCTAAACAGGCTGACACACAACATAACTAGTACCATTAAAAAAGAGATGAGAATGTGGAAGTGTTGGTACATGAGAGAAGGACTCCTGAAGACACAGAAAGAGGACAGCCATCTGTGAGTCAAGCAGAGACGCCCTCCAAGAACACAGCAGCTCCTCTGGGACTCCTAACCCTGACAACCGCAATAAAGCATAGCTTGTTGTTTTGCTTGAAGTAACCTGGTCTGTAGTATTTTATTATACCTGGCAGACTAATTGACTATGCAACCCACAGTGTAATGACTGGGAAGGGGTTCGTGTTTGTAGTCACTGGGCTTGGGCGTGGTCTTCCATGCAGCATTCCTGCTGTGAGAGCTAACCTTCATTTTTACCTCATCTTCACCCACATCATGCTGTCTTGTGGCCATCATGTAAATGACATGTTTGCATGAGAAGAAGTCAAAAACTCCTGGATGGCAGGGACCTCTTTTCCTTTAGCTTTGTGCCCTATATCAGTTACTTTTCTTTTTTTAATTTTAATAACAAAATACCTAGCAGAATCCCTTTAAATGCAGAAAGGCTCATGACTTTAGAGGGAACACTCCAAGTTAGCAGGAAAGGCATGGAGACATGGAGGACACTGAGAACAGACAACTGAGACTCTTCCTGTCTGGATGGATCTAGGATCTGCTCACTATTTTCCTGCACTCGGGCCTGGACCCCAGGTGATGGGATGGTGTCCCTTGACATGCATGGTATGTCTTCTTCCCCTTCTGTTGATCCTTCCTGGAAACATTGTCATGGACACAATGAATGCCACATTAATGCCCTTGGTGTTTCGTAGGAGGAGGGAGCCGCTTGTTTGTCCCGGCTGCCCAGAATCAATAACCACACAGAAACTATAATCATTAAAACACTGCTTGGCCCATTAGCTCTAGCTTCTTACTGGCTAACTCTTATATTAATTTAACACATTTCTATTAATCTATATATCACCACATGGCAGTGGCTTACCAGCAAAGATCTGGAATGTCTGACTCTGGCAGCTCCATGGCATCTCTCTGACTCCACCCTTCTTCCTCCCAGCATTCAGTTCTGTCTCCCCTGCCTACCTAAGTTCTGCACTATTAACAAGCCAAGGCAGTTTCTCTATTCATTAATGATAATTACAGCACACAGAGGGGACACCTACATCAGTGTTTCTTAAGCCAGTTGAGCTGATAACCCAAGTTGATCCACAGTTCCTATACTGAGGATGATATCTGGCAGGAACTTAATAAGTGAGAGAGGAAGGCATGAGCAAGCGAAGACTACAGGAAGGTACAAGGAAATGAACAAAGACTGTTTTAAAGAAATATATCAAGGAGATAGGGGAGGTAGACAGTGATTTGAGGGAACTTGAGGATTAAATTTATAATGTGTTTAAGAGCTTATGTGCAAAGAATTAAAGGTTATTCCACTTCTGGCTTGCTTGACGTCCTGTCTGCGTGTTTGCTCTTGGTGTTCTGTCTGCCCTCTGACCATTAAATTGCATGTGCTAATCTCTGTCTCTCTTCAGCACATTCATTATTTTCTACAAAAGAACTTAGTCATTAATCAAGCAAAAACATAGATTTCAACAATAGCAAAAAAAAATGCGCAAAATGGAAGCACATGACCTCCCTGAGGCCAGAGACCACAGCATACATCACAGGGGGCACTGAAGGTAAGTTGATACCGACAAAGACTGCACCCTGTCAAGAGCTCGTTTCCGTGAGAAGGGAAACTGAACCGACAGATCCTCACTAAGGCAATGCATGCAGTGGCTGCTCTTGAGACTGTGCCTCTAAACCAAAGGCTTTCCTAGATGCACATTATTCCTGTTAGGTTTTGCTGCAGCAGTCAGCTCATAATTATGTATAATGACAGGAGTGCACAGACTAACAGACAACCCCAATGTCACTTATATTTGTAGTCAAACCGTTTCGCATAGTGAAAGTCCAAAGTCCAAAGATGAAACACGCTGTGCTTGGATCTTACCTTTTCCAACAAAGAAGTTATTAGACCTTGGTTTCCTTGCTTTTCTCACGGCTGAGACAAAAGAAGGGAGGAAGTGGCTTTAGCTCAGGACTGGAGAACCCTGTCCATTGTGATGGAGAAGGCTCGGCAGCAGGAAGTAGCTGGTCCCACAGTATCGGCAGTCAGGAAACAGAGATAAATGAGTTCTCTCCTTTTCTTTCACAAGAATCCAAGTCCAAATTTGGAATGGGTCTTCCCTTTCCTTTCAAACCTCTCTGGAAAATCTTCCATAGACACACCACAGGTGCATCCAGATGCAGCCAGATTGACAGTGAAGATTAACCAAAGCCCTCAAAAGAATTGTTTAGTACTGAAGATGAAGCTTGCCTGGACAGTGCTTGCCCAGCATTCAAGAAGCTGTGGGTTCAATCCCTCATCTATAATAATAATTACTATTATTCAATTTTTCTGGACTTAAACTTCACGTCTTAATATGGGTATAGTAATACCTACAGCCTGGCAGCCTGTTATCGGCACTGTGCTCGCCAACTAGGTAATTAGTAAACGAAAACTTTTAGCAGTGTCATTATTTTCCCACTATGGCTTTGCTACATAGGCACACTACTCCAGTCAGTACATTTAAATATCCATTTCCATCCCACACTGTAGCTTCTACAAATTATAGATCACTATTCCTTCAGCATGTTTGTACTGGGAAGAGAATATTGACAGGGTCCGTTTACACACCCACATTCTCTGCCAGAAGCAAGTTCCTGTCGCTGTGGATATCCGACAGTGTAAAAATTCAACTCACAGCCAGAGCTTTTGCTGAGGGTTGTGACAGAAACTTAAATAGCTGATTTTATAGAATGTGTCTAAGAGGAATATTTCAAAAGCATTATGTAACTAATTCTTTGACCTTAAGATTAATTCTCGACTTTAGAGAAACAGCTTCATTGCTGTGTTTCTTTCTTGTCATAGTCTGGTTCAGGCTTCCTGACTGTACTTACTTGAGTTTAAAATGTTCTCATTTTAAAGCTGAGAGCTGTGATTAAACCTGCATTTTTTCCTTTTTCCTTGTGGCAGGCAATATCAACAGCATTTTCCATTCCCACCAAGGTTGACTAACGGGACTTTTATTTTCGTGTGGATTCTAAAATGTTTCTAACACAAGTAATGGTAATGGTAAATGTCTGGATGAACATTGAAGCTTTTGTGAGATCATTTCCTCTCTTTGTGTTTGCATTTTCAGTCTTCTAGGAGATAGGTGTCTGGGGGGTGTTCGAGCATCCTACCTCAATCTTTAGTGTCAGCTCTGATCTTAAATCTTTTATCTGAAAAATAACAGAGAATGCCAAAGGGAAAGTTATATTAAGCAATGAGCTGTATTCTGTATATCAGTGCTTTTTCATTTATGTGTGTTGTCTCTAAAATAATGTAAAAAGTGAAAACAGGGAAGTAGGAATCAGAGAGGTCAAAGCCCTGAGACTACGAATGGCTGTAACCTTCCACGTGAGTGCTGAGAACTGAACCTGAATGCTTTGAATTCCCTGAGACGGGAACTACGAATGGCTGTGACCTTCCATGTGAGTGCTGAGAACTGAACCTGAATGCTTTGCAATTCCCCATCATAGGATTATAGATAGATGCTCAAAAATACCTTTCATTGGTTATTCCCAATTAAAAATCAACTTTTGTAGGCATCTCTGAGCCAGAGCACCCATGCTTAGGGCATGACCATGGATCAATACACTACCTCACTTAAATTCTTCTAACTAGAACCTCAGAGCTACCCAGGGGAGAAGGGTAAGGTCAATAGCATACAGCATTTCCTATCTGAAACAAAATTCAACCATTTAAAATAGTCTATTCGTCCTGCTTTTAAAATGAAGTAAAATTCACCTTGAGTATCAGACATTAGACACAGGAAAACTCAAGGGACCCTGGCTAGCTACCATCTTCTAGTTTGTAGCTGTCATGGTTTGAATGAAAATGGCCCCATAGGCTCAAAGGGAGTGGCTCTATTGGAAGGTGCAGCCTTGTTGGAGGGCACACGTCACTGGGGGCGGGCTCTGAAGTTTCAGGTGCCTCTCTCTCCCTCCCTCCCTCCCTCCCTCCCTCCCTCCCTCCCTCCCTCCCTCTCTCTCCCCCTCTCTCTCTCTCTTCCTGTTGCCTGCCTGCCAATCCAAATATAGAACTTTTAGCTGCCTCTCCAGCACCATGTCTGCCTGCATTACACCTTGCTTCCTGCCATAACAATACTGGACTAAACCTCTGAACTATAAACCAGCCCCAATTAATATGTTTTCTTTTATAACACTTGCTATGGTTCATGGTGGCTCTTCACAGTAACAGAAACCATAACTAAGACAGAAGTTGGTACCAGAAGTGGGGTAATGTGTCATAAGATGGACCATGTATATGTTTGGAGGAATTTTAAACACTTTGGGACTTTGGACTAGAAAAGTGACTGGACATTTTAAGTGCAGCGTAATGGGCCATCCTGGCAGGCGCATGGAGGACAGTGCTGAAGGTGGTTTGAGCTGTGGGAGCCAAGTTCAAGAGGTTTTAGAAAGCACAGTATTTGTAGGTGGCCTAGAGATCATCATTTATTTTGAGGAAGAATGTGGCTGCTTTTTGCCCTTGTCCAAGAAGTTCCCCTGAAGCTAAACTGAAGAATTTTTGACTAATGGCATTTGCAGAGGAGATTTCAGACAGTCTAGGATTGAGTCTGCCCTGTGGTTTATTAGTGGCCAGTCTTAATCCATATGAAAAGGAGTGAGCTAAGCAAAAAAAAAAAAAAAAAAAAACCATACAGTTTGAAGGAAATGAGCACCAGGAAATGTAAAAAGATTTTTTTTAGAGAGCATGATGCTAAGTGGAATAGAGGGAGTGGTGACCTCAGAGCAAGACCCTACCCAGCTAAGCTTCCAAGGTGTGAAAAGGGATTAAAGAAAAGTTAAAGGAAATAAAGAAAAGCTTAGGACCAGGTATGGTGATGCATACCTTTAACTCCAGCACTCAGAAGGCACAGGTTGGCAGATCTCAGAGATCAAATTCAGCCTGGTCTAGAGATCAAGTTCCAGGATAGCCAAGCTTAAGCAGTGAAGGAAACTTGGAAACAGAAAGCTGGTGAAGGTGTAATTGGGAGATCTCTGAGTTCAAGACCAGCCCAGTCTACAGAGCAAGTTCAGAACAGCCAAGATTAGGCAGTGAAGGAAACTATCAAAACCAGAAAGTTTGTGAAAATGTCTTTGAACAAGGGGGCCATGTTCCAGCCCCAGCAAGCAACAGAACTTGGTATTATCAGCCACGTGGTTCTGGCTTTAGAGTCAAGGGTAGAAGAAAGAGATATGGAATTTCCCTTCATAACGAAGGAAAGTCTCTGAGGCCAGTCATGTGTCAGAGGTGTCGTCATTGTGTGAAGCTGTGAAGGTAAAGCCTGGATTGCCTTGGAGACCCCCAAGAAGTTGGAAATAGCAGAGCTGTGCCAAGGAAAGCTGCTCACAGTAAGTGGAGCCAGCCCAAGAGAGAGAAGCATGTTGCAGTCAGCAAAGCTGAGAGGAGTTGGAAATCTGAAGAACACTTTGACATCAGACATGGAGATACAGAGTGTGGGCTTTGTCCAGCTGGGTTTTGGTCTTGCTTTGGTTCAGAATTTCCTCACCATGCTCCCTTCCCTACACTTTGGGACAGCAATGTATATCCTGTGCCATTATATATTGGGAGTATGTGATCTACTTTTCTATAACTAAGATTATAGATTATAACTAAGAGACTGCCACAAGTCTCAGAAAAGACTTTAGACTTTTAAATTTTGAGCTTTTAAACAGGGTTGAGGGTGATAGATTATGGGCACTTTTGAAGCTGTGCTGAATGCTTTTTGCATCGTGGTATTCTGCAGCCTATGGGGGCCAGAGAGTGGATTGTGGTGGTTTGAAAGAAAAGACGCCCCCATAGGCTCATAGGTAGTGATCCTACTGGAAGGTGTGACCTTGTTGGAGGAAGTATATCGCTGGAGGAGGCCTTTGAGGTTTCAGGTGCTTGACCCAGACCCATTCTCTCTCCCTGCTGCCTGCCAATCCAGATGTAGAACTCTCAGCCACCTCTCCAGCACCATGTCTGCCTGCATGCTGCCATGCTTCCTGCCACAACAACAACAGACTAAACCTCTGAACTGTAAACTAGCTGAATGTTTTCCTTTATAAGAGTTGCCATGGTTGTGGTGTCTCTGCAACAACAGAAACCATAACTAAGACTGTGCTCTTGGGAAGGACCATGTCTCTTTCTAGAATTGCCTCCATGTTTGAAACTATAAAGATCTCCTCCT
This sequence comes from Alexandromys fortis, assembly GCF_014885135.2. Classification (NCBI taxonomy): domain Eukaryota; kingdom Metazoa; phylum Chordata; class Mammalia; order Rodentia; family Cricetidae; genus Alexandromys; species Alexandromys fortis. Next base: position 1,138,217 of record NW_026067950.1, read on the forward strand.
CTGTAGATAAAGGTAATAAATGCTTCAAATCCCAGAGTTTATTTGCAAACAAATCCCACATTAAGCTACAGTGGGTGCCCCTCTATCCTTTTTAAATGAGTATGGTGCGTGTCTGATAGGGAATTCAGAGTAATAATCATTCCCAGGCTACTCTGGAATCTGTGAACTACACATTCAGGTATTGGGTATCTGTTGGGATATTTGCACAGTGAGTGTCTAATCTTGGCTAAAATAGAAATAGGAGGACGAACACAAATTTCTAGTTAAAAATCCCTATAATGTAAAACCGCTGATCCTGCAAGACACTTTCTGAGAGATTATGGAAATTGGGGTAAGCATGGTCCCTTCCTATGCCCCCCCCCCCCCAGGATCATTTTTGCCTACCTGGAAAACAAAGCCCTCAAAAGCAATAACTAAGGAGTCTGTGGTCACTGTCTATTGTCTGAGCTTGAAAGATCAAACAGAATTTAAACAATAAACACCAGGCCATTTCCCATACTGGTACTTTATTTTCAAATGAGGCCCTATTCAAACAGGCTATTTCCTGAGGCTTAAGGACTCTGAGCCCATTGTCTGCTTTTGCTCGCTCAGCTGTTGGGTTTGGTTTGTTTCTATCCAGTCTGTAAGTTATTCATTTACTCATTGACTCAACAGATAGTTTTTAAGTAACAGGTTAATAAAAGAAAAACCTGATATGGTCCCCTAGGCGTTTATGTTTGACCCCCCACCTTCTGCTGTTGTCCTATTCACCCTCACACTGCTCCATAAAAATTCTGTAGCCAAAGCATGGTCTGTCCAAAAGATAAGAACAACCTGCCAGCTAGCCGAAAATCCAAACGGAGAAAATAAATTAAAGTTCTGGAACGCCGGTAACTGTTTTCCAACTTTGAAATGGAAGTGTCATCTCCCGGGTCTTAGGTAGGCCACTAGTATGAAATGAAACCTTTGTATGCGTGCGTTAATCAGGAGCATACAATGCACACGATAAACATTCGGTTTTTTCTTTTAAGTTTTTTAATCTTTAATTACGGGAGAATCTGTGCACACGGATGCAGGTGCCTGCTGAGGCCCAAAGCGGGCATCAGATGCCCTGACGCTGGAGTCACAGGCCCTTCTGATTTACCTAAAAGGGATACTGAGACTGAACTGGAGACTTCTGAGACATCTCTCTAGCACCCCTTTTATGTTGTTGTTGTTGTTGTTGTTTGTGGTCACATTTTTTAAGCAGGTACCATATATAATACCAGGAAAAAGAATCACAAAAAGCCATGATAACTGACTCTAAGGAGCTTATGATAGAGCAGGGACATTCAGGTAAATGACAGACAGCTCTGTGAAATAAACGTGACAACAGAGATGGATACAAGGACATGGGCATCTCATCCAGGGAGGCAGACATTCATAGAAGCACACGGCTAGACAGAGGAAGGTCTTGAAATCTGTGACAGTCACCATTTCATGGAATGCTGAATCCCAGACCTTGTGCTAAAAACTCTATAAGCGTTTTCTGACTGAATCTTATTAAAACACACATACACACATGCACACACTTTACAGACAGGAACCCTTGAGAGATTACCCAAACTAATCTCAAGCATACAAAATGCCCTGTCAAAACTGAGGCCAGGACTGCATGTCCTCCCAAAGCCACAGTTTGCTGCACTGAGCATGTGGCTTCAAGGTCAGTCGAGTCTGGAGGATGAGCAGCTGTGGGTCCACTTAAAGGAAGGGAACCCTGTAGTAAGACAACTTATTATGAGGTGATTTAACTGGTTGACAGTGTAAGGTTAAAAAAATAATCTAAGAACTGAGAATGTGGCAGGATGTGGTAGTGTGCAGGCAGATGTCGTGCTGAGAACTGAGTGTGTGGCAGGATGTGGTAGTGTGCAGGCAGATGTGGTGTGAGAACTGAGTGTGTGGCAGGATGTGGTAGTGTGCGGGCAGATGTGGTGCTGAGAGGTAGCGGAGAGTTCTTCATCTGACACAGGCAACAGGAAGCGATCTCAGACACTGGACAGTATCTTGAGCATATATGAGACCTCAAGGCCCACCTCCACAGTGACAAACACCAACAAGACCACACCTACTTCAACAAGGCCACACCTCCTAATATTGCCAATTCCTTTGGGGACATTTTCTTTTAAACCACCACAGACACTAATAAATTAATTCTACATTATATATATATATATATATTAGGATAAA
>NW_026067950.1:1140470-1446494 GCF_014885135.2 Alexandromys fortis
TATATATCCTCTAAGTACCCTCACAAGAAGAAAGGCAATCTTAGAACACAATTTGCCTACATAGCCATTCAGCTACCAAAGTGGAGACTGAAGGCTAGGTTTGTAGTTTGATGGTAGAAAACTTGACTAACCATCACAGAACCTGGATTCCATCACTAGAAGGGCAAACAGATATAATAAACAACACAAATATTAAGATTTCAGACCTAGCTCTGACTACCCGCAGATGTTAAAGTTGTCTCTCCATCTTCCCCACCATGGCCTTCTGAAGGGCTCACAGCTCTCTCACAGAGGGCTGAGGCCTCTGCACCTTCAGCCTTGACCTATTGCAGTTATTTGGCCATCTGTATACATTCCAATCCTCTACCCTGGATCTTCTCCCTCTGGAAATTAAGGAAGTTAAATCTGAAATAAATGTGCCTAAGAGCTGCAGACAGGAAAAGATGCCAAGTCAATCAATCACAGGACAGAGAGGATATCTCCCTCTGTCAGGTGGCCCACAGCATAGCTGTTTCCTGATTTGTAGAAACTTCCTAGGTTGTTTTTAAAGTCTGAGGCACATCATTCACTAGGCTGCCTTTGACTAAGTTGACAGGATCAACTTTTATTTAATTCCATTTGATATAGAATCTGCTTTAAAAGCTACTTTTGATTATCCGAGCTAAAGGAAGGTATTGCAAAATACCAGATAAGGAAGTAATTAAGTTTACCTTCAGAATGCATTGCTGCACTTACATTTTGTTCAACACAGTGAAGCAGTGAGACTCAGGCTCCCTGCTTGTGTGCTGTCCAGCTCAGTCTCCTCTCCTCTCTCCCAGAGTCAAGCCCATCTGTGGTGTGGTCTTTCCTCAGGAGGCAGGAGTGAGAATGAGTGTCTCAGAGGACGGTCCCAGCTGAAATGATGGCCTCACCTTACAGGGATAGGATCAGGTCTAGTGTGAAGTTCATGAACCCCTAAGTCATGGATGTGCTGTAATTTCTTGTGAGTCATTAAGTCTCCAATAATTTGTCTTTTCGTCTCTTCTTCATCCTAGTATTGGGAGCATGAAGAGGTACTATACGTGACCTCTGCCAGTCATAAGTCATAATATCTAAAAGGGAATATAACAGGAATAAATAAGCAACACAGTGCATGCCATCAGTGAAATACTGTCCAGTCTTAAAATGGAATAAAATTCTGAAGCATGCTGCAACATGGATAGAAACATTACAAACCAATGCCTCTTTGCAATGAACACTCACAAGTAAAGATATACAGACAAAGGGGTTAACTGTGACTCACTGTGTCACACTGTAACTTCCATGATAAGATTTTTAATTTTTTCCTTTTTATTTTTTTCCATTTTTCTCTTAAATTTTATTTTATTTTGGGGGACTATAGGGATGGAGGATGGAAACAAAGAGACTGGGAATGAATGGGATCAAGATACCTGATGTAAAAGACACATAGAATAAATTTTTTAAAATATGGTAATAAAAAAAATCCCTTGCCACACAAGTGTAAGGGCCAGAGTTCAAATCCCTAGAAGCCACAAACCTTCCAGATGGGGATGGCAGTCCATCTATAACGCCAGGTCTCAAGAGGACCCCCCCCCAATCAAACTGGCTAATCAGATTGGCTGAATCAGAGTACTGGCTTCAATTGATAGACCCTGCCTCAATGAGTAAGAAGGAAGGAGAGTGGTGAAGAAATACTCCCAGCATCATTCTTAGGCCTCCATACACATATACATGCATATACCCTCCCAAACACATGCATCTACACATGAGAAGAGTCATGCATACCCACCACAACACACATGGAAAAAACAAGGTATAGGACATGATATTTTTATTGGGGGAGGGAGGAATAAGTAGAATACAGCTTGCACCTGTAGGTGCAAAACCATTGTTAAAGTGTCAGTGCAAAACAAAACAAACAAACAAACAAAAAACACAACTCTCATCTCAAAGGAAATAAGCCAAACATGAATGGTTATGTTCCAGGAACACGTGTCACAGGTTTGGGTAGCTCTAAATGCTTTATTCCAGTTTAGAGATAGTTTCATGAAACTTTTATAGTTACAGAGAAAAATGGGCAAACCATGGCACTCTTCAAATTTATGCTGGAAACATCAGGTAAGTGGGCTATAAGAAATGAGATTTCTGTTTTGGACCTCAGATGCTGTCTATTGACATGCTTAGTCTTTGAGTTGGTGAAAGCTAGGGGTTTGTCAGTATGCCGCAAAAAAAGAAGTTAAATCATACAAAAAGGTGGCCAATGAATGGCTATTAAGGGGGCTAAAGAAATCCCAAAACACCTTGGCTATGGACCTGCCAAATTCCAACCCTCCACAATAACAGCAGATATTATACATAGGTTGCTTTCTTTTTCTGAGAACTTTTCCCATGATCCTAAAGGATGGAAATTACTTAAGATATGAAAGATATCTCATGGAGTTACCAATATCTCCAAAAAAAATCTGTAAAAGTTATAGCCTAGCTGGTTTCTTTAAGATAAGAAATCCCTTCATATTTAGAAGCACCCAAATTCAATCAGTAGTAGTCTACACAATGACCCTTCCTTCAAACTCTGCCCACCATGATCAGGCTTTTGAAAGTCATTTTGCAATATTGCAAGATGTTTCTAAATTATTCAATCTTAGACTTAATTACAAAAAAAACCATTATCATATAAACATGAGAGTGTAGCCTTAGTGCTGAAAATTGAATGTTAAAACAAGAAACACAACACATTAAGATTTGGTTCTAGCTTGAGCAATATTTTCAAAAAGACCCAAACTGTAATAGAGAAATAATTTGTATAGTAACTTCCCCATTGCAGTGCACTATTGTGGAGTGGCTACACCTGGGGTTAAGAGATTACCGCTCAGCCCAGGAGGTAGTGGTGCACGCCTTTAATCCCAGCTCTTGGGAGGCAGAGACAGGTGGATCTCTTGAGTTCAAGGCCAGCCTAGTCTACAAGAGCTAGTTCCAGGACGTGCTCTAAAACTACAGAAAAACCCTGTCTCAAAAAATAAGGACAAAAAAAAAAAAAAAAGAGGTCACCACTCACCATCATGAAGCAGTTGATATGGTAGCTACAGTCATCATACTGAAATAAGCAGAACACAAGAACAGCTAGGACTCCAGTGGTGATGAGAATATCAACTTTCCCTCCTCCTAGAAGTAACCAGTCATCACCTGAGATTCTAAGCATCCTAGAGGCACTGAGTCTTGAGGGTGCTAGATACACAGGAGGTGGAATGTTAGTTGCTGGATAGGTTGCTACAGTGGTCCAGCTTTTGGGAGTCTTCATCCAGGCTGGGGTGGGACTCTTCAGTGATAGCACTGATAGGAATAATCTCATAAATCATTCCTCACTCACGGTTCTGTAAGCAACCCTTCACCCACGCTCCTGTGGGAAACCCTTCACTCATGCTCATATTAGTGCCCCTCATGCATGCTTCTGTAAGTAACTCCAATAAACACATTGGCTGAATCATTTCTGGTTCATCAGTGCCCTCCATGTGTTAAGTAGACATTTCTCTACATCACTCAGGAGAAGTCACAGGGCATACCCCTTCACATCATAGGCAAGACTTGGGCGTGTATCATCTATATGTAAGGCTGTTTTTAGAATATGTGAGAAGGGTATTTGCAAACAAGGATTCATCCTGTTCAAACATGAGCATATTATCAATAATAAGGACAATCAAAATAATGTTTTATGCTACAAGAATAAACACAAATTCTACTAGGAACCACAGTTCTGGCAAGGTCGATGTCTATAGTGCATGTGACAGACAAGTAAGGCATTAACGTCAGAGACTAATAGTTGAAATACAAGACCTCATAGTCACATGACCCTATCCTTTCAGAATTCTGAAATGTTGCACCCTCTCTCCTTTCATTTTAATTTATCACCTTGGCTAGTGTCATTTTCTTTCTCACCACATTTATTGAAATATTGTCCTAACAGCATTTACTTTATTAAGTGTCAGAGAGAGGATATAAGAAATGGTTTTTAGAAGTGGTTTATAAAGTATTATAGATTTTCTAAGTAATTAATGCTAAACACCTTACTGAAGTGCTAAAAGGCATGGAAAAGGCAGTGTATGTTGATCAATGAATATACACCCTAATTTGAGTTTCACAGAGAGCATTCGGTTTCCCACTTAAAATAAGTATGTGTGGGTCCCTGGAGGAAAATCAATCTCAAAATGACTTGGTCATTTCTCAGGAGTGGGCATCATCCTCTCATTTTTAAAGGCATTTGCCAGGTACACTAAAAAGGAAGTTTCCATCTTAGTGGAAAGTTGTTTGTACAGCTGTGACACATTGATAATGCCCATGTCGTTGGTGTCAGTCTGGATTATTAGTCACAGGCAAATATTTGTTGCAGAAATGATCTCTAGTTTAAGGAACAAGAGCACCACCAGAGAGCCCTGACACAAACTTATGGAGTCTCCATCCTGTATTTCTCTAAGACCATTGTCAAATGCTTCTCTATGGTGCCCGCTTTACTTATGTGTTATTTCCCCAAATATACAATACAACACTCTCATAATGATTACATGAAACGATGAAGGCTAAATAATGGCCACCCAAAGATACAACCCAAAACATCTCTCCTAATTTATACAACCTATACATCTTCATCTGAGAAGAAGCATGCCATCTTTGAGAAAATGTGGTAAAATTAGGGATCTTGGTTAGTATCTTAGCTAAGACTAATGAATAACCCTCAGTTCAATCATGGACTTTTAAAGAGAGGAGCTGAGAAAAATTAACATACTTATACCCAAGAAGAGAAGGTAGAGATTGTAGGATGGGGACACTAGCCCAGGGATGCAGCAACCTCCAGAAACTGAAAGACCTTGGAGGGTCCCTTCTTAGATTCTTTTCAAGATCTATGGCCTTGCCAATCCTTGATTTCAGATTTTCTACAACAGTGAAAGAATAAATTTCTACTGTGGTAAGTCATTACTTATGATAATATATTACAGTGTTGTTGGGAAACACAATGGATATTTCTGTCTTCATTCTAAAAAAAAATGGAGAAACGGGTATAAAAAGATGGTGTCATTTTCAAATTAGCGTGCCATGCTTTGTTGACGCCCCACGGGAGGCCTCACCCTTTCTGAGGAGTGCATGGGATGGTCGGTTGGTTGGAGAGAGGTGGGCAGAGCAGGGAGGAGAAACAGTGGTTGGTATATAAAATGAATAAAAAAATTAAAATAAAAAAGTTGGTGTGACTTCCCAGCATATCATAGATGCCAAATGACAGCTTGAGTATTTGAACCCATACAGAAGGGCAAAATAAATCCAGATCCAGAATAAGAATTTATTCCACTGAAGTCAAATCACTGCCCAGTCATGGCAGAAGACAATGCAGCCAACTGACTATGGAGGCACTGTTCGCTTTCTTCCCAGCTCACAGGATACAGAAAAGTCTTGGGGCCAGCAAGGTGGACACTTGTCCCTGGTGAGAACTAAGCTAGGGTCTGTTTCTACCACTAGAAGCATGAGCCTCTTGAAGACCACTGGAACTGCTGGGGAGAGCCACATGCTGTACATAGAGGTCTATGCATCTGTCCCAGGCTTGTGTTTACCCTCAGTTGACTTGCTTGGGCTGTCTTACCAAAGTGCCACCAATAAGGAGTCTTAAACCACACAGATGTGCCATCTCACAGTTCTCAGAGATGGAAGTCTGGGGTCAGAGCACCACCAGCAGGACAGGTTCCCTCTAACAGTTGTAAGGAGTAATCATCCCAGGCCCCTCCTCTGGTTTCTGGTGGTGGCTGACCTTTTTGTTCTCCTTAGACAGTATGCCCACTTCTGCCTCTGTCTTTACAAAGTTATCCTCTGGGTATATGTCTATCTCCAAATCCCCAGGGACATGAGATGGGATCCTGCCCCAAGGACCTCTCTTAGCACCTATTAGATCACCTTTTGCAAACCAGATCTCATTCTCAGTCACTTGGGCTAGCTATGACTTCCACATAAGAATCTGCGGGGTGCACAACTGGAGCCATGACAAACGTCTCCCCAGACCATTGCATTCTGGTCCTGCTGCTGTGGTCAGCACTCGGTGAAAGTGGCAACTTCACTTTCTTTATTACCTTGGGCAGCATCTGACAGCACACTGGTGCTTGATGCATGTTCATTGCCTTGCTATTGCTTATTTCAGCAACTTCTCAGATCAGATTTGATGTTCAGTCTTTAATTCTTGCAGTACCTTAGCTTTAAAAGCAAAGATTCATTTCTATCACAACCATTTCTTAAGCCTCTGAAATTTTAAAATATGCAATGGCCCCGAAATATTAAGAATTTAAACTGATGATGTTCCATTTTGATAAATTACCCGTTGCTGTGATCTGGATGAGAAATGTCCCCCCACAGGCTCATGTGTGCTTGGTGACCAGCTGCTGGTACTTTTTGAGAGGTTACAGGACTTGGGGCCTTGCTGGAGACATATGTCATTGGAGGCGGACCTTGAGGTTTTATATTCTGATTCATTTCAAGTTCTCTCTCTCCCTCTCCTTCCTCTGTACATACAAAATGTGATCTCCCTGTCCCTGACTGCCGGACCAGCCTCACTCTTCTGCTGTCATATCTTGCCCACCATGACAAGCTGTATCCCATCTGGAACTGTAAACTAAAATAAACCCTTTTCTCCGAGTTTTTTTTTTTTTTTTGACAAGGTATTTTATCAGAGCAACAGAAAACTAATACAACCTAACTAAATGCAAACTATTCCATGTCACACTAATTTTCTTATTGCCATTGTACTGCTTGATTTTGAGATATTGTCTACTAAATCCTCAACTCCTCATGACTTCCTCAAAACCAATACCAGTGATCTTCTCACCAAGAACCCCTCCACTCTTTATATACAGGAAGTGTCTTGGGTGGGTGCATCAGGACCTCTAGGGAAGGCTGGGTCATCCTACCTTTAAGATCAAGGAGTTTACAGCATTGAGAGTCAAGCTGTAATTAGTCAAAGCTAGTCCACATCTTTCAAAGGTTCTAGATTTGCAAATACAGCTGCTTGCTAGAATTTGTCACCCCAGAGTCAATATTACAGCATTTCCTGGGTCATCTGCATGCTTATACAGTCCAGCAAAATCTGAGTCAGCCTGCATCAATGTTCACAGACAAGGTTGAATAACTCGGCTCATATTTCTTTGTAGTCCTATTTGGTCGTGTATCTCACACACTTTGTGCGTTTTGTAGTGAGTTCCCTGGTAGAAACACCCTCCAAATCAGTACTCAAGTGCTGTCCAGTGTGCTTAAAGGGAAGGTTATGATGTGAAAACTGACTTTGCCAATTGTTACAAACTCTTGAAAGTGACTGTATGCAAGCTGAATGGTTGTGAACAAAATACCATTATGTCAAAAAACAAAAACATTGTCACAGACAGTTTGGTTCTGAGTTCAATGTTCCTGAAGCAAAGACATTTATTTAAATAATGTCGTTAAGGGTTAATGAGATGATTTAGCAGGTGAGGGTCCTTGCCACCAAGCTTGAGGCACTGCATTCCGTCCCAGAGACCATATCCTGAAAGACAAGGACTGACTTCTACATGTCTATTATGGCACATGAGTGTGCACCTGCTCTATATATACACACAAATAAATGCACATAAAACAAGGTTATATATTGATGAGCTGTGAAAATACAACTAGGGGTTTGAAGGAACCAAGCCATGTATTTCCTGTGGGAGCAATGGTCTGGTGTTCACTATTGAGTGTTGGCTATGACTTGGTAGAAGTCACCTCAAACAAAAAGACTCAGTCATTACTTTACCATCCTATTGAGAAATGCCCCCATCTGCCATCATTACTACGGAATCCTCAGTACCCAGCCTAGCACCCGGAACATAGTAAATACTAGGTAAATACTCATAAACAAGGAACAACCAAGTCCACCTACTGAGGAGCCAAGTACCCAATGACCCATTCCCTCCACTCTTGAGAATTAGAGGCTGTCAAGATATTTTCACACACAGGGGAGACAGTTCTGCTGTTTGAAAGATACATACCACCAACTACTGCCCGCTGCAAAAATTCCCCACCTATGCTTTGTGTTTTCAAAATGAGTGGTGTTTTGTAGCTGTCACTTTCGCCTCAGGACACAGCTTGTTGGTAAGCACTGTTGCTTCTAGAGAAGAAATCAGGGCGGTGGGGGGGGGGGGCAATTTGCCTGCTCAGGGCCAGCAGTGACACCGAAGAGAGGATTTGAAGCCCATGGGGTGTGCGTCCTCACCCTTAGCCAGCATTCATTTCCTCAAAGTGAAGTCATTTTCTGAAGAGAATGACCTCACATTTCAGTAACTGGAGATGCCACTGTAACCAGAATTGCAATATTAGTGCTTTCACGTTGGGGCAACTGGGGACTTTACACCTACTTTGTTTATGCTGCACCATGGATCTGCCCACTGTTAGGAGATAATGTAGCACGAGGGATGGAAGCTGCTTCCTCCAGTCCCTTTCTAAGTTTTCCGAAAAGCACACGGAGTGGGAGGATGAGGGGATTACATTCATGGCCCCCCGTGTTTGCTTTATCTCACACAATTATCTCATAAGGCATTGGCAAATCTATTACCCAATTATGATACCTCTGGAGTTGCAAAGAGACACAAATTGTTTCTATTTTGATTAGGAAAGACAAACCACAGTCACTTAGGAAGGAGCCTCAACAGTAAATGCCTTTGTCAACCAGAGTCAAGTCAGTTGAGGGAAAGAGCTGGTTACAGTGGATGGTTCAGGAGGGACCCAGATCTTGATGGGTGCCTGTGATAGCAAGGTAGGTACAGATGCTTGTCTGTGCAGGTTGGAATAAATGCTGTCAAGTCAATAAATGACTTCAGAGAGATTGGCTCCTGTATGATATGTCATGTTCATCCTTGTCAGCTATAATGAAAAAGAACACAGATAGTAAGGAAAGGGATTAACGGGGTGGTGGTAGTGGAACACACCTTTAATCCTAGCACTCGGGGGTGGGGGTCAGAGACAGGCAGATCTCCATGACTTCAAGACCAGCATGGTATACAGAGCAAGTTCCGGGACAGCCAAAGCTGTTACACAGAGAAACCTTGTCTTGAATCCCACCCCCACCAAAAGAAACAAAAAACAAAAAACAAAAAAAAAAGGGGGAAAAGTGTGCTGTGGGACAATGGTTTTTTATCTTGTCACTTGTATTATTTTTAATAAAATGCTGATTGGTCAGTAGCCAGGCAGGAAGTATAGGTAGGGCGATCAGGCAGGAAGTAGAGAGAGGGCAACGAGAATGCTGGGAAGAGGGAAGCACAGTCTGCAGTCATGACCCCGCCTCAGAGGAAGCAAGATGTGACTGCCTCGCCGAAAAAGGTACCAAGCCACTTGGTTATCCCAGACAAGAATTATGGGCTAATGTAAGTTACAAGAATTAGTAAATAAGAAGCCTGAGCTAATGGGCCAATTTATAATTAATGTAGGCCTCTGTGTGTTTCTTTGGGACTGAATGACTGCAGGACTTGGTGGGACGGAAACCTCTGTCAACAGAATGGTGCTCAGTCAACAGCAAGACATGAGAAATGTTAGGCACCTTGGTCATATAGAAAGGCAATTTATTGAGAACACAGTAGAGAGCTCAGGGAACAATAGAAAGAAGGCTAAGAACAGAGACTCAGAATTAGGTAACTACCTGGCCAGGATAAATGGCTTTGCTGTTTGAGACAAGCCTTTTGTTCTGAGTTCTCTCCATTTTTCTACCAGTAAAGTAGATATAATTAAAAATTTTTGACTGTATAATACAGAATCACCAGTCAAGGCTATAAAATGATGGACAAGACTTTCTGTATTACAACTGCACATGACATTTAAGGACCGATTTAAAGCCTTATAAACGTAAATGTTCGTAAAGGGATTGCTGACTCACAGACTCCTTGGGTCCACAGCTGAGGCAACTGTGGAGATAAAATACACAGAAGAGGAATGACATTCGGAGTCTGGATTCTTCCCCAGTTCTGCCACTAAATGGTTCTGAAGCCTGAGAATGTCTCAGCCGTTTCAGGCATGGGTTTCCTCTCATGAATAAAATAAAAGTATTTGACTAGGTAGCTTTCAGGGCCCCTTCCAGCTCTAAAATATAAGCTACCTCTATAAAAGAGGACTTTTATCCCCCATCTGCTGTTTTGAGCTACAGATACATTCAACCTTTCCTTGAAATCAAGGATCTTGTCTATTCTAGGCCCACAGGATATGAGCCTGTCATGAGTGCTTTCATGTTTAGAGAGGAGCACCAAAATCATAAGGGGGCATTTCTTTTCTTGGGAGTCTCATAAGTTCCATGGCAGTGGGTGGGGAGCAGGAACGGGGTAGCGATTAAACTGGGGATACAGGAAGGGGGAGCTCCTGGGGGAGCACTGGGTTTGCCAAGTGTCATAAACCCCTGGAAGTGATCATATGTAAGCTGGGTGCTTTTATGAAGCTGTATTCCATAAAAGTATATCGATTGAACATAGGAGTCTCCTATAGCCGAGGGAAAAAAAGGGGGTGCCAATGATGCAGGCTCCCCAGACTTCAATAATGTTTTGCTAACTGGTGTAATCTTCCGCGAATGGGTGCAACCTCGAATTAACAGCGCTGAATTGAGTCTAATGGCGATATTGCACCGCATCGTATCTCCTCCTAAATCAATACTTCATTTTCTCGTACTGCCTTTGGTCACTGAGCTTTTATTGTGCTTCGCAGAGAACAGCAGTGACTTTGAGTGGCACCAGTCACCTTCAACCTTACTATCTCCAAATGGCTGAAATGTGTCTCGAAATATTCCCAACACGAATACAGATTGAAGCCCACATCTAGGGAGGAAAATTGCTCTACAGTGCTCCTTTCGTTTTTAAAACTGTTTTGATGTGTGTGCTTGTGGGAAAGGGTGTGTATACTAGAGTGGGAGTGCTCACAGAGGTCAGAAGATGTGTGTATACTAGAGTGTATACTAGTGTGTATACTAGGTGTGTATACTAGAGTGTATACTAGTGTGTATACTAAGTGTGTATACTAGAGTGGGAGTACCCACAGAGGCCGGAAGATGATGTGGGATCTCTTGGAACTAGAGCTGCACCTGGTTGTGAGGCTCCAGAGATGGGGGCTGAGAACCGAGCCTCAGTCATCTACAAGAGCAGGAAGTAGCCTTAACCACTGAGTCGTCTCTCCAACCCCTACAATGTGTCTGGTATGCCAGTTCTTTTCCTCACCTAAACCAAGGTGATTCTGGCTTAGAAACCACCCTTTGCCTTTATAAGTAACCCCAAAAGTCTTCGCTGACAGTCACCAAAGTTCCAAGTCCATAGTCAGACCACTTTTTGCTATCTGTTCCAGATGTTGCATTCCAGCCATTTTGATCACTGACTCTCAATAAGAATTGACTTTTTCCATTGCATTTAACAAAAGGTACTCTACAGTGTGATGTTGGAATAACTTTGAATCTTTGGGGTGTTTTGATATCTCATTTCAGGGCCCTCAGGTTGTACATTGTAAAGCTATTTTGAAGGTAAGAAGAAAGCACCCCAATGTGATCTTGTCTGTAGTTGTCCCTTCCGTTCATATGGAGAGTGTTGAGCTGGCATTTCTTCAAAAGGCAAAGACGTTTAAAGGGAATTGAAGTCTCATCACATGCTCCCAAATTCTGATGGACTCCACAATAAAATGGTGCCTTCCTGGAGTCTGGCTGAGGACTGCTCCCACCTTTCTGTTGGGATCCCTAACAAATTGCCCACAACTCATCTACACCCCCCAAGATTTATCTTTGTCCTGGCATTTTTTCAGAATTGTTCTTAAGACTGACCATGTCTGGGTGGGCTTAGATTGCATAATCATCTCAGCCCTCAGACCAGAGTAGATAAGCTGAAACCCAGAACACACGTCCTCACCTTGGAACCAGACAGGGTCAAAGTTCAAATAACAAATGAGTCTGCAGACTGCCTACCGGCTCTGATGGAGGCTTTTCTGGCTCTCAGACTGCTGTCCTGTCCAGAGGAGAGACAGTGTTGACCGCTTTGGGAAGAAGGCCTGTTCCAACAGTTGTCACTTTCCACAAGCCTATCGGTAAGAGCTGCCACCGGCACCAAGCGGAGCTTCCCGGTCCTCCCAGGCAGAGACAGGGCCCTGCGCTTGCAGACATCCAGGGATGTGAAAGGGATTAATTAGGCAATGTCTCCAAGTTGCTTGGAGAAAGGCGTCAGAGTATTAACCGGGAATGAGTGGGGAGCCAGAAAGAAACAGTACCAGTTCTGCCAGGGGTAAGGGTCAGTCTAGATAACTTTCTTGCTTTAAGGGATACATGTTTTCCTTTTTCCTCTCCTCCTTATTCTAGAACTTCGTACTTCCTGAATAAGACCCAGCACCCTCTTCTCCACATGATCACAGGATGAGCTGTAGCTGTTCTTTTTTTTAAGATTTATTTTTATTTTTAATGTGCTTGTATGCCTGCATGTGGGTATATGGACACAAGTAGACTGTGGGGCCAGAATTTGTTGTAGGATCCCTTGAAACTGGAGTTAGAAGCAATTGTGAGCTACGTAGCATGCGTGATGATAACTGAACTTGGGTCCTCTGCAACAGCAGTGGTTTCTCTTAACCAGTGAACCACCTCTCCAGCTCCAATAGCTGTTCTTTATGTTAATTCCACTCTGATGTTTGGTTTCTATGATCATTAGTTTGTTTTCAAACTGAGTATCACTGTGTATCTCGGGATGGCCTCAGACTCACCATGTAGCCCAAGCTGACCTCAGAGGATCCTCCTGTCTCCACTTCCTAGGGCCTAGGTTTTTCAGTGTGGCAACACATGCAACTTCCTTCTTTTTAATGCAGATTCATTATTCAAATCAATTCAGTTTTTGAGAACTGCTTCTTAAGAGGAGAGAGATGCCTTTTTGCCCTTGAGAGTTTTCATGACATGATTAGAGAGGTACAACTACCTTAATGTGGTTGCAAGATTTGGTAATACATGTAATTTATTTGCTTGTAAAAATTTATTCCATAAAGGGCATGGATATACAGATTGCCTCAAAGTTCATATGAGAAAGCTTTGGGGTCAGGACACTGAAAGTTGTTGTGCAGCATTTGGTGTAGACATGTCTCTCATTCCTTGCAATCTTGTTAAGACAGGAAAACAACATGGGCTCCTCACATTCTGTCTTCTCTATGCTAGAAATCCAGAGGTGGAGGGATACAGTGATGTTCGGAAGTGGAGAAAGAGAAGCCAGGGCACGTACCCTCAGTGAGCCCTCCTGGATGGTAGATACCACAGGAGAGTCTGCACACTTGGCTAAGATGAACTACCTGGAAATAAAACTGCAGCCTATGCCCATGGCCCTTGCCTGCATGTTTAGGAGCCCCACGACACAATATGGTGGCCACGTGGGAGTCATATGCTAGAGGCATCTCTGGAAACAGGTCAGAGTATCCATCTGCAAGACACTTTTCCTGTCACTATTCAACACAACAGAAATGTTTGCATCCTTCACTGAAGAAGTGACCTGAGCAAGGGAATTTAAAACACTAGACTAATCAATACAGAGCAATGCAATCTCCTCAGGTCAGGAATTTGGTTGCTTTTGCCTTAATTGCTTCGAGATCAATCAATCTTTCTGCTGAATTGCCTGAAGTCATTGCTGGGCCCTCAAGGTCTCCCTCCCTCCAGGTCTGTTCAGCCAAGGACATAAACACTGAATTGGTTATTTCCCAGCTATAGAGCATCCTCTTTTTTTTTTTGCATTATAGTTTCATCTTTGAGATTGGTGTTTTTTTCTTAATTTCTACATACCTCGAAAAATTTTTTCTTTGATTAATACACATCCTATTGATCCTAAAGTAACTAAATTGTGGTGAGAAAATTTGATCTGCATATCCCTAGTTCTTTGAAGATAATTGATACTTGCCTGTGTCTTACTTTCTGGGACCCTTTAGTAAATGTGTCAGTTTCTGTGAAGAATGAAGACAAAGGTAAAATTATCTGTGTCTTGAATAAATCAAACGTGATAAGTGTATTATGCAACTTTTCTTCGCCAATTTTATCTAATATGTCAATGATTGAGAGAGATGTCTTAGAATCTTCTTTACAGTGTAAACCATAGAACTCCATTAGTTCTTCAGTTTTTAACAATGTTGTTTTATATGTTTTAATGATATTTCCTTAAAACTCCTGGAAAATTGTAAGTATAGCATAAAGAAGTAGCCCTTTCAAGTACCATGAAAAGTTCCAAAGAAGGAAGAAACCAACAGACCCACCCAGCTATGGCACCTGCAAAACACAACAACCAGGATGCCAAGACAACCGTAATAGTGATACAAATACTTTATTGGTAACCAACAGCTCTCTAATTGGACTTAAGAACAGCTCAAAAAAGACAAATCATCCCCGGTACTTGAAACCTAGTTGGATCTTGGAAAAGAAACCATAATCACCACTTTACTAAATCACTTCTCTTTGCAACAGATGGAGACTATTATAGAAAACTACAACCAATCAAAATTTCAGAGCCCAGTTCCAGTGGATACAATACATCTACCACACAACTCATACACCTAAGGCTCAGGAACCTCTGCAGAAGAGGAGTTCAAAATATTGTAAGAGCCAGATCAGAGAGTTTGCTGTGAGACTGTGTGTCCTAGTAGTGCCAGAAGCTAATCCATAACATTTCATCAACATACTGTCTAAACATAAGCGGAGATGAACAAGGACAAGAGCAACAGGCATGCTAACACAGAGGGGAGTCCCATAAATCCTCCACCCTAATAAAGAACTACAGGCAACTAAGGAATGCGGAGAGAGGGAGAAATAGTCTTCCCCAGGAGAGAGCACATCAACTGGTCGTCCAATACAAAATGGACAGCCCTGAAAACTTTCACATATAGATAACATTATACAGACTCGGAAGGTTGTATTTATGTAATACATATACACACATACACACAATTAATGAAAAGGGAGCCTTATAAATTTAAAAGCGAGCAAGAAGGAGTATATAGAAGGGTTTGAAAGGGAGAAGGGGAAGGAGGAAATGTAATTATACTATAATCAGATACACTTGCACAATGGAATATATTACTCAGTTGTTAAAAACAAATGACATCATAAAATTGCAGACAAATGGATAAGACTTGAAAAACGTCATCCAGAGTGAGGTATCCCAGACCCAGAAGGGAAAATATATTATGTATTCACTTATATGTGGATATTAGTTGTCAAATCAATGATAACCAATCTATAATCCATAGAACCACAAAGGGTAGGTATAGAATATGAGACTAGAAGGAACAGATAGATTTCATTAGGAAAGAGAAATAGAATGGCTATAGATGGATGGATTTGAGGTGATGGGAGAAGTCAGTGGGGAGAGGGAGGTGGAGCAAGGATTTAATAGGGACTACCGAGAGGAAAAGCTAAAATTAAGGGTTATTTGAGGGGATAGTACATAAACTTAGTACAGTGGAAACTTCTAAAACATGTACATATATGATGTTAAAACATTTACTTTTCCATTATCTTTCTTTCTTTGTGTCTTTGTGTTCTGTTTTCCAGAAATAGCTCAGAATTAAATCTCTGGGGAACTTTCCCCCTAAATCTATTTTCCCATAATTTTTTGCTGTAAATTCAGTTTATTAATATTATCTGACTTTAATGTAATTTCCCATCTCTTCTATATCCCTCATTCTTTTCTCTTCTTTTTCTTATTCTGATTTTATGGAGTTAACCAATAATTTTAGTTTATTCTCACACTGCTGATCCATTTATCACCCTTCCTGATTTTGAAATTAAAGCAGATATTTAAGTGCCTTTGAAATTATACTATGCATGTGCAACTTGACAAAATATAGTGTCATTTCTTTTCCAAAAATACAAGGACTTCTGGATCCTTTCACAGAACCATTATCCCTCTGATACAACTGACAGTTAAATGTTCCAATCTTGGGTCTTTTTAAAGGCAAAAATAAAGCATTATTGTCTTATCTAGAAGTTCTTTGTTTAAATTTTATGTGTACATCTTTTTCCATCTTTTATGCCTTTCCTTTTGTACCTCTCAAATCTACCTTCTAAACTTGTTTTTCTTTCCTCATCCTTTTGAGGGCTTTTTAAAAGGCTTGGTGGTGGTGGCTCCTATACAGGTTCTATCTAAAAATGTCTTTATTTCTTTTTTGTAAAAAAAAAAAGCCCTGTCACTGGATGTAGAATTCTAATATGACATTTTTTTCCTCTCATGAAGATATTATTCTACTGTCTTCCATGTTTTGTGTGCCTTTGAGAAGTCTATTCCCTGTCAAGTTTCATAGAAGATCTGGTTTCACCCACACACCCCCCTCTGGCAACTTTAAAATCTCACTTTAGCTTTGGTATAATACATCTGGGTAATGAATGAATATTCTTGTCTCTTCCAACGTGATGGAGAATTCTCAGCAATCATCACTGAGTATTACCTCGCTGGGTTCATGTGGCTCTCTTCAGAAAATTGCTTTCGCTTTCACCCCTTTCTCATTTTATGACCCCAAGTTTTGTGGCATATTTTCTGCCTTCCTTTTCTGTCTGCCTCCTAGGTATTTCTTTCAGATCCATCTTCTGGTTATTCTCTCTTTCAATCTGTCTAACTCACTGTTTGTCAACAGTATTGATGATTGTTCTTATTTTAATTGCAACAATTACAGTTTTATTTTTAGAAGTTCCATTTTGTTTTTGTCTGAATCTTTTTGGCCATGTCTGATCACTTCCATGCTTGCTTGTCAAAATGACTCCATCCTCTCTGAGTGGCAAACATAATCTTATCCAAGACAAAAACCCAGAAGGTTGGCGTACTAGAAAAGTCTTAGCCAGCCTCAAAGCTCTGTGGAAACTAATCATGGCTCAGAATTTAAGGCAATAGATACGACTCAAGCTGTGACCTCAGTGCTTGGCCCATAGCCCTGTGGCCGTGCCTGACATGAGCTGCATGCCTCGTCCCTGAAGCCTGGCTTTGCACAGCAGGACTAGAGTCAAATTTCTGCCACATCCTAGCCCTTCTCAAACCCACAACCCATAGTCCAAGTCTTCCTGGAAAATCTGATTCTGTATGTTATTATCCTTAATTTGTGTGTTCTATCAAAAAAAAAAAGGCAAAAACACCACTGCCTCCATGAGTCCAATCTAACCGCCCTCTTGCTGCAGGCACTCACCTTGGCATTCCCTTGAATGTCAAGATGCTGCTTCTGGCCCCTACTCCAAGGATAACCCTTTCTGCTAGCTGTCTTCCTGCTCAGAGTCTGCTTACAGGGAAGTTCACTGGAGAGGCCTGGGGAGAATTGCCATTCTTCAAACTGAGCAGTTAGTCATTTTATGTATAATCTAATATTTCTCAGTGGAAATAACCCTGAGAGTACTTCATTCTCATGCTGACAGGCTAATCTAGGACATTCTCACTGTGGAGCTGGTCTCCTTATGACTCCTACCAAATCTTAGGACTTACCAAAGGCTGCCCCAAATTCTTCCTCAAACATTCTGCCACTATAGCAAAATAAGAGCTGTCACTGACACCCACTGAAAACTTCTCCCCAAAGAGTCTGGAAGAATCCTAGGAAAATACTGCGATCTCAACACTGGCACAAAGCAATTTTTCTCCATGCTTGCAGACTAGACCAGGCAACACCTGGGTAATGTCACAACAATCTGTGCATGTGGCATCCAAGTCTCAGAATCTGGATTCAATGATGAATGGTTGACAGCCTCTGTCCCAGTCACTGTCACAGAACAGATAAGCACTCCTCTTGAGGATGATCAGAATATGCTGCCCCAGAATGTGTTGGCTTTTCTTATTTCTATCTGACAGCAATAGAGAATCAACAGATATGGAAAGAAGACTTCCCAAAGAGTTCCTTATCTGACTGACAGCAGAAACTTGGGAGAAACAAAGACTGCAATAAATCCCTTCTCCCCAGGAGTTATGGCCACAGAGATGAAAGACTGGCTGAGCTGAGTCTGCAGAAACAAACGCTATGAAAAGAACTCTCACCTTCCATTAGTTTCCCATATACTGATCTTCCCGCAATTTACCACCCAGAAAGGCTTTAACACCCGCTTCCTTTGTCTCCTCACTGCTCCACAATTTATGATCCTTTGATAAAATGATCTATGAGCTTACACTCTCACTATTTCTTTGGATTATCCCCCTCTTATCTGTGAAGCCCCTATGCACATAAAAATATAAACATCAATGAGGAAGCAGATCCCTTTTCTCCTATTAACCTGTCGTCTGTTAGTGTAATTCACAGTTCTCCAGGGGGCTGGAGAGATGGCTCAGTGGTTAAGAGCATTGCCTGCTCTTCCAAAGGTCCTGAGTTCAATTCCCAGCAACCCACATGGTGGCTCACAACCATCTGTAATGAGGTCTGGTGCCCTCTTCTGGCCTGCAAGCATACACACAGAAAGAATATTGTATACACAGTTCTCCAGTCACGGAATCTGAGAAGGCAGAGGAAAAGCATTTTTCCTCCCCTACAGAGATCTACATACATTAAAAAGCAGAAAAGAGAGAGTGTGTGTTCCTTTGAAAAGATGAGGGAAGGAAGACCAGGAACAGACTCATAGAGGTGAAAGGAGATTCCCTGTAATGTGCCGTGAGGAAAAACTAAGCATTGGCCAAGTGTGGAAAATTCAAGGCAGAGAGAACAACAAGGGTAAGGCACAGAAGCAGGAACAGCAACTGTTCCCATGTGACTAGAGAATGGACCATGTGTTGAGTAGCCTCTTGCAGGGATGTGAGAGCCATGGTCAAGGAGCTAGGATTTTATTCTGAAGGTAATAGAAGAGACATCAATGGGCAATAAAGTTTAGAAGAATGTAAAGAAACACTTCAGCTCCTATCCACACTTTCATGAAACTGTACTATGGTTTGGCGTGTGTGCTGAGACCACAGGATTAGGCCACATCCTTTTAGACAAGAGCTATGGTTGTTCCTGAAGAGAGCACAGCTTCCCTCTGGAAAGACTGAGGTTCTAGCACAGGAAAGGAGGACTTAGAGGCTTATAATGAGATCTAAGAGAAAGATCTCTAGGAATCTTGGAGGCACTCCCCTCAAGAAGACATGTAGAGGAGTAGCAAGGCTCCTATTGGGTATATGTTGTGATATTTTTCTTGATGACATGTCACCAAATGTTTGTTCACCCAAGATGAGACACTGAGAATAGACCAAAAAACAAGCCTACCCAAGATTGACTTATGGAACCAGTGAATTTACTGGTGTTATTTACAGTAGCATGGGTGACTCAGAGGCAGCTACATCACTGAAAAGCATTAAGAGATGATTCACAAAAGCTGTATCTCTGGAGCTCCTGCACAGATCTATAAATCAATATCTCCTCCTTCCAGAGGCTGCTAGGGCTTAAATAATCTTGGGGGAGAGGAGGGGCTTTGTGAATCCCCTAAGTTTTATAAACTTCCTGAGACTTGTGAGTTGTTTACTTCCTGGCTCTTCAGAATTTTGGTTTATTTCCTGATTCTTAAAGCAGCACCCATCAGGATAGACTGTTTAAATTCAGAAAAAAAAAATATTGAATGTGTTAATTATTTTGACATTGCATTGTCAACATATCCTACAGAAAAATTTAATTTCATTCTCGTTTTCAAATCATTTTAGTAGGTGTGGAAGCTTGACAGTATTAGGCCCCCACAAGCTCATAAAGAAATTGCACTATTTAATGCTTTATTTTATGAGTTTCCTTAATTATGGTATCTTTTCACAGCAAGAGAACACTAAGACATGGTCATGGCAGGAAAGAAAAAGAAGCTCAGCTTATGGTAGTGGGAGTATATGGCAGTATCTGGTTTACATCATAGCCGGCCAAGTGTAATGGTTTGAATAAGAATGACTTCCACAGGTTCATTATGTCTGAATGCACAGTAGCTACTTGAAGAGTGGTAGGAGGTGTGGCCTTGTTGAATAGGAGGTGTGGCCTTGTTGAATAGGAGGTGTGGCCTTGTTGAAGGAAGTGTATCACTGGAGTGTGTTTGAGGTTTCAAAAGCCCATGCTCCCCCACTTGAAAGCATGTGTGCTACTGTGCCCTCTGTTTGTCTGCAGATCAGGGTGTAGCTCTCAGTTTCTCCAGCACTATGCTTGCCTTCTGTAACTATAAGCAAGTCCCCTATTAAATGTTTCCTTTTATAAGAGTTGCCTTGGTCACAGTGTCTCCTCACCACAATGTAGCAGTGACAAACACACCAAGAAACAAACAAACAAACAAAAAAACAGCAGGAGTGAAGGGTCAGATATCATTACAACTCACTCCTAGTGACCCACATCCCTCAGCTAGAACCCACCTCCTAAAAATTCCACAGAATCTCAAGATACCACTGCTATCTGGGGAACAATCATTCAAAACATGACCCTAAAAAGAAAATTTAAGTTTCAAACTTTATCACCAAGCATCTTTAGTAACAAATACAAAGTTTCTTACAATGTCCTCCTGTTTTTCCCATAGACAAAGAATTGCTTTTGAAGTATATACACATTGGTCCTAGTTCCAGCTATACACAGGCTCTATATCCCAAAGAGGAACTAGGGAAGTAGAGCAATAAAAGCCAGTGGAACTAGCATACACACACGATAGATGTCTAAGGAAAGGCTGATCTCAGGGACAGTCAGCCTACTACAGTTCAAAAAGAAACTTATCCAAATCCAGTAGATAGACTGATGACATTTTAATCAAGGAAATCTAGGGTATATGCAAAGACTGTAGAGGCATGAGTGGAGATTAGAACTCCCTAAGAGGATTTATACCTAGGTAGGAAATTACAACAACCTAAGAGGGCAGGTATGGAAAGGGAAGGGGAGGGGAGGGGAGGGAAGGGAAGGGGAAAGGGGAAAGGGGAAAAAAAGGAAAGGGGACAGTCAGCAGACAGACTCCATGAGATATAATCAAATGGACCAGCTGCGTAGAGCAGGGGTGGAGTATTCTTACAAACAAGAATAAAGAGAGCTTGCCTACAAAGCAGCAGCAAAAAAAAAAAAAAAAAAAAAAAAAAAAAAAAAAAAAANAAAAAAAAAAAAAAAAAAAAAAAAAAAAAAAAAAAAAAAAAAAAGCTCCTGAAGAACTTTGGTGAGAGATGACTCAATGATTAAGAACAGCCACATGGCCGTTCACATCTGTAACTACAGTTTCAGGGGGTCTTATGCCCTCTTCTGGTCTCTGCAGGCACTAGGCATGCATGTGGCACACAGACATACATGTAAGCAAAGACCCATACACATAAAAACTTAAATAAGAAATAATGACAGTATGAGGCTAACTGGGATACACCTGTTATAATTCCTAGTGCTAGTCTTGAAGTGTTAAGAATACAAAAAGGACAAAAAGAACTCCCCTCCTCTGGAAAATGAAGACAGAGACTTCCATAGCAGTGTATCTGCCAGGCCTCAGCTTGCAACTGAGTATATGTTTAATAAACAAACAGAAGAAAAGGAAGAAAAGTACAGTAGCCAACGAAAATGTAAAATCTGGCAGAATTAGCCTGACCATGACATCAGTCCTTCCCTAGCCCTCTGCTCTTTCTGCCTAACTTCCAGTGCACTTGAGGGCATATTTCTGTTTGTTCTTTGTCTCCTTTATTATTTGTTTGTTTTTACTTATTAAAGATGGCTCAACTTTGTTTAATCTACACTGCTTTGTTCATGAGGACTACATGCTCCATGCCATATAACAGGCTTCATTTATGCACAAAGAAATTGAAGTACAGAAGGGCCATGAATCAAGGGGAAATTAATTCACCCCATCCCCTGTCTGGTTCCAAAACCCGTGCATTTTCTGCTGTGAAAGCAGACTCAGAATCTGCATCAACTTCTTAGTATTCAGTAGTTTTCCATCCTCAGTTTCGTCATCTGTTCATTAAAGATACTGCAGGGACCTACGCACAAGCTGCCTGCAAGCTGAGTGAGACAAGGCACACAAAGAATGTGGTACAGCCTCGGGCACAGAACCTGACTGTCTGATTAGTATCTGTTATCATGAGGAGCAAACGGCAGGTCCTAAAGATCACACATCCTAATTCTCTACGGATGGGACGCTATGGACGGGTTAGTTTACACAGCAAAAAGGACTTTGCTGTGATGATTATCTTGAGGACACTGTAATGATGCCAAATTATTCCTGATACAGAGGGGCCTGATGTGATCTCGGAGCTCCTTAATAAGTAGAAGAAGAAGAGATTCAGGGGAAAAGATGTGGAGACAGAAAAGACTAGGAAACATTTCAATGTGACTGACTCTGAATAAGAAGAAAATGACCTTGAGGAGAGCAGGCAGACAAACACAGGCTGAAACAGGAGAGAAAACTGGGTTGCCCCCTAACTCTCCGGGAACAACACAGTAGGCTCAGACAGCCCGAGCTGCCTGAAAGAGATCAAACTCTCCAACCTGTTGAGCTTCCTGCAAGCAGTGGGCTTCAGTTTCTAGAATGAACTGTTGCCCATGCTGGGTGGCGGGGGGGGGGGGGGGCTGTCTCTGAGTCTTTCCTGCTCCTTTCAGTAACCCTTCACCCATATTCCTTTAAGAAGCCTCAGCAAAACTCATTGTTTCACAAAGTTGGACTATGTCCCTTGGTCTGTTGTCATTTCCCTATCTGGGTTGAGAAGATATTTGTATATATCTCCTCAGTAATAGTGTCACAGATATTGACACCAGTAAGCTGCATGCCTAGAAATGGTTGAAACAGACAGACTTACAGCGTGTTAATATTCCATAATTATGAAGACAGAAAGCAGAAAGGCCTTCCTTAGACTGAACTCTATGGTAACCACAGTCAAAGTCCCTCAATAGGCAGCAAGAAGTAGCCCTGAACTTGTTGAACTTTGAAATGTGTGTGCTGTTGCAATGATGGTGCATTTTAAGGATATGGGCTTTATTTAGCTTTTGTAATCTCTTCTTCAGACTCAAGTATTTTGCACATTAAACACTCTTGGTGTCAAATCCTACTGCCTACTAGAATTCCAAGAGAAAAAAGAGAAAAACTACTAAAGAAAGACTAGAAGCTTGGGGCTCTACTTCTTGATAACCTTGTGTAAATTTTTGATCACTTCAACAATAGAAGGCACAAGTAAGACACCATGAGCACACCAAGTCTTACATTCACACTGCATTCTGTACCTGCAAGCTTTTATGGGAGCCTACACTACAATTCTTAAGACAACCTGCTGTGGTTTGAGCGTGAAATGTCTCCCACAGACTCGTGTGCTGAACATTAGTCCCTGCATAGTGACACCATTTTTGGAAGGTTGTAGAGCCTTAGGTCTCACTGAAGGAAGGGCCTTACTGTTTGATAGCCTATCCCGACTTCCTGTTCAATCCTTTGTAGAATGATTAATAAAAACCCGGAGACAGAAATTGGGGTTCAATCTGAAGGTCAGAAAAGCAAAACAACCAGTCACGGGCTCTTACCTCGACCTCAGTCCAAAATGATGATCCTGCCTCCAGGAATCTCGGAATGAGACTGTGAGCGAGAGTCTCCTCCCGTCTTACATTCCTCTCTAGTGCTGGGCATGCACCACCATCGCCCAGTTTCTACGGCAAACTAGCGTAGATACTAGGATTAAAGGTGTTTGTCACCGCTGCCTGGTCTGTAAGGCTGATCAGTGCAGTTGTTTTACTCTCTGCACTTCAGGCAAGCTTTATTTATCAAAATCCAAATATCACTACACTCCTTGCTTTCTGACCGTGGTCATAATATGACAACTGCCTCACACTCCTGCAGCATAACTTCCCCACCATGAAGGACTGTCGTTTCTTAAACTGTAACGTAAGTCAAAGCAAATCCTGCTTCCCTTCAGTCACTCTGGTCACATATTTGGTCCAGAAAAAAAAAGTGACGAATAAATACGGTTAAAGTAGGAATCATTTGTCACCATGGTTTTGCAATAGCTGACACCATGGGGTCTAGGAAGTGCGGGGACTGAGTCTGGTCTCGGGTCAGGACGTCCAGAGACTCTCCTGTGCCTCAATCATAACGAGTGCTTTGTGGATTATGTTTTCATTTGGTCTCAGAACACCGTTCTCTCCAGAGTTGGGGTAATATAACAATTGCGCCAACTGAAAGTGCTTCGGAGCAGATGATAGCTATATATCACGAGGCTTAGCATAACATTGAAGCGCCGGCGGTTGGTTCGCAGGCGAAGCAGGCAGCTTTTCTGCATAATACAGCAGTGCAGCTGGTAATAGCAGAAGCTGAAATAAAAGATGGAGTTCAGGGGGTGGGAGCCTCATTTATGGACAAGGGAGGAGACCCTAATGAAATAGCATTTTGGCCCTATCATCATCCTCCTGAGAAAATTCCCCGTGAGGTTTTCCATTTGAATCCTGGGCATATTTATGAAGATCAAAGTAATGGCTCTTTAAAATTAATTACATGAATTTGTAGCTCAACAACATTGAGTGAAAGACGGATGTTGTACCCCATGCCTTGTTACAGCTGTACATCACATGCATCAAAAGGCTGGGACTCTGGGGAAAGCAAAGTCCCCTCTACACCAGCCCCCAAGCAGACAGGACAGACGTGGAAAGGGTACAAAAGATCAGTCCCCAAAGTTGTTGTGACAGCTTAATTGTATTACAGTGCTTAGATAATTCCCATTTATTTGGCTTTTTCCTCAGCTCCAATGCTGGCCCCCCAAGCATAGCTATTACCAGGAAAATTAAGATTCACAACTTTAATGGGTCTGCTTGCTCTCCCTAATGCTGTCCCTGCTCAAAAGTCCTGGTAATTGTTCCACGCTGATCGGGACTTCCCCCAGCCCACAGCATGCTGAGACCCGACAGCAACTAACTAATTGCAATTAAAATCTCCCACGTGAGTGGAAGAGAATAACATAAATTAATCAGTACATTAGCAGAATTACATTTAAATGTTCAAATGTGCATCCAACATAGTGGGGCATTTTAAATTATAAAGCAAAGTACTTCATTACGGATGCTGATATTTTAATGAGGAAATGTGATGTTTGGTTAAATGGGACTACAATATAGAAACTTCCTTAAAATTAGCATCAATGATGCATTTTAATTCAAGAAACAAGTTGTGGACTGCGTAATTCCTGCAAATCAATGTGGAAAAAAATTGCCTGGAGTTATGGAGACAGTTGATCATCTCACTCTCTGAAGAATTAATAATTTCAGCTGTACTAACTAGCATTTTATGTAAATTGTCAGATAAATCACGGCTATAAATACAGGTTTTTCAAGACAAAACAGTATGCTTTTCCTTAATTTATTCAGTCATCAATCCATGTATACCGAGACTAAGGGATATAAAAAATTCAACATCCAGGCCAATAAATAAATAAATAAAAGGAAAAAAAGAAAAGAATGTCTTCTCTGGTGTCGTGGAGACCCTAGAGGGGGAATAAAAGTCCCATATAATATCATCAAAATTGTATGTGGGAAAACATGGACATAAATATAAAAATCATGTTATGAGTTGAAAAGATTGGCTCAGTGGGTAAGAGAGATTGCTGCCTAACTCCTGTGATACCTGCACCACCCACATGGTGGAAGGAGAGAACCAACATTTACAAGATGTCCTTGAACCACCACACACACACACACACGCACACGCACGCACGTACACATAAATACAAACATAAATAAACAAATGTTTTTTAAAGAAGTGGTCTCTCTAAGCAAACCCTTCACCAGGGATCCCTCTCACTCCCTGCTGTTTGCCCCTGCTGAAGCAGCCCCCCCTCTTGGTGTCTCTATGACATGCACCGTTGCTCTACACCAGATGGCAGAAGTCTATCTTCTCCTGGGTGGTTTAGGGCATAGCTTGGCACCCTGATGTGTGTAAAGATACCTGCTCACCTATTTGCACACTCGTGGACACTGCTGGGTTCTGCGTGAACCTGCTGGTCCTGATAAACAGATAGGTAAGAAACCCTCTCACTCTTCTGTTTTGGGAAAGGACTGCCTGCAGAGATGCTTCCTTTTCTCCAGACACGGCCAACACTCAGAGATATGCTTCCTTTGCCTCTCTACAAGATTAGACATCAACCTGCCACATCCCACTACTGGTCTCAAAACAAAAAAACAAAAAACAAAGAAAAAATCCAGTATTCTGGATCTGGAGCTTCCATCATGACGTAGGACTCAGAGGAAACAATAACAGTCAGCTGCCGCCCCACCTGTCATCACAGAGCAATTGGAACAAGATGTTTAACCAAGTTCGAACTAAACATTCACTCTTCCCAACTCCCTGAACCTGGTACCCCCTCACTATGGAGCACATAGGCTTGAGAAGAGACCAGTCATGTAGTAGAATGTTCTCTGATACTCTGTACTGCTTCTGCCCACCTGGTTTCTAGCCTTGTGAGGCCTGCAGGCCTGAGGACAGTGCACTATCCCTGATAGAGGAATCTCTCCCTATCACCACAGCCTTTAAGCAAAATCTTTAAAGTGCATATGTGTTTTCCATCAGGCACCACCAGGGGCTAATGGTCTCTGAGTGTGACTGAGAATTATGGAGAGCTATGCAAAGGCATCTCATTATATCTCGAATTAATCATGTTGAATCCCAGAGAAAACTGAAAAGACAGACGACAATGTGACTCTTTATGTGTATTTGTTCACATGTCTTGGGCCTCATGAGGCCCAGGTATGAGGCCCAGTGTAACTTCCTAAGCCTAACTTGAGTTTGGTGAGGCCCAGTGTAACTTCCTGAGCCTAGGTCAAATTTGGAGACCTGTCTCTGGCTCCTGATCTAGGCCCACCTCTGCCCAACCACCACTGACGTGGTGGAATATTATTGGCCCTTATTCCTTGCTCCGCCTTGGCCCATCCCAGGCCTCTCCGCCCCCATCACAACCCTATATAAGTCCCTGCTTCGTACCAATAAATGAGTTCCTGCTTCAATGGACTTCCGACTCTGTGAGTGTGTTTCTCCCCAGTGCCCAGGGGGGAGGGTGGCTGAGTTGTGACACACATCATCCCGTTCAACCCCAGGGAGAGTCAGGCAGGTCCAGCTCTACTCCTCTGCCAAAGAACCCAGCACACATGTATGTGTATACAGTGCCTGCAGATGCTCTGGAACTGGAGTTACAGATAGTTGTAAGTCTCCATGGAGTTGCTGGGAACCAAAGTTGGTCCTCTGGAAGAGCAGCCAGTGCTGCTTACTTCTGAGTTATCCCTGCTGCTCCCACACCATGATTTTTAAAATTACACTCAACAGTAAAACATTTATCTTTTTGTAGCCTGCAAACAGCAACAGGGTAACTACTCTTGAACCAGGCTCCACTTAAAACTGGCCAAAGCCTAGTTTGAACATAGCAGTAGACAAGAATCCACCCACCTGTCCCCTCCACATGTCCTGTCAGGATAATAATAAAGAACAGGAAGGGATGTGGGCTCAATGGGGCTCCAACCGTTACTGTGAAATACTGAAAGAAAGGAAGGAGCAACAATAGTTACAAAGCCAACATTTCTGGGTGGCGTAAAGTCACCACACTGCTTGCACTTGGGTCTTAGTTACTTTTCTCACTGCTGCAACAAAACATTTAATGGAAAGTAGCTTAAGGAAAGAGCAGTTCACAGTAGCTCATGATCTGAAGATACTGTCCATCATGGCAGGGAAGTCATTTTTAAAACACACTGTGTCTCAGTTAGAGGTCATTTTCTTCTGAATCTGTCTTTATTGTGTATCTGTAATTATGTTCTGACCAGAAGCATTTTTTTTAAAATGCTAAGTGCTTCTAAGGCTGCTTTGCCTTTTGGCTCCACCCAGTCCAACATGACAGGGCAGAGGTCTGTTTAGTATGAGCCATGCTCACAGCCCAATTTTTGGGCACACAGCTGGGCTATGTTGCCATTAAGCAAGTTGTAGCAGGCTGTTCACAAAGCCCATTTAAATGCTCTGCCTCCTGAAAAAGCCAGAGGTCATGCTGGCAGCATGACCCAGAAAGCCAGCATTTCAAAATGGCACAGATTTTTTTTTCTGCTATCACTGAATCAGGAAGACCTCTCTTAAAGCAACTGTGGTACACCACCAACAAAATGCTGGCTACCAAGAAGCTGGAATTAACTCTGTTCTTTTGTGTCTAAAATTACTTTTTAAGCTTTCCCAGGTTTAACATGAACACAGTTGACCACATTGGCTCGCCAATTTGTAGTAGGGAGACCACTTGTTTGTTTCAGGGCTGCCCAGCAGCTCAGACCCAAAATAATCACACAGAAATGTTATTATTTGCAATACCATTTGACCAATAGCTTAAGCATATTTCTGGCTAACTCATACCTTAAATTAACCCATCTGCATTAATCTGTGTATTGTCATGTGGTTGAGGCTTACCAGGTAAAGTTCTGTCCCATGCCTGTCTCCAGCAGGCTACATGGCTTCTCCTCAACTCTGCCTTCCTTCTCCCTGCATTCAGTTTAGTTTTTCCCACCTATCTGTTCTACCCCGTCAGGTCAATCCAGTTTTCTTTATTTATTAATGGTAATCACAGCATGCAGAGGGGAATCTCACATCATTTATAGCCTGGCCCCACTTCCTTTTCTCTCTTTGTTTCCAGTGTTTGGATAAACTATAAGTTCTCTGCTTCTTGACTGCCAGGCTGACCTCACACTCCTGAAACCATGCCTTCTTCAATTTGATAGAGTTTGTCCTTTCTGTAACTGTCAACTAAAATAAAGCCCTCTCTCCTCTAACTTGCCTCAGGTTGTCCTGGCATTTTATCACAACAACAGAAAGGAACTCATATAAGCTAGAGGCAAAGAAACTAAGGAATGAGAAGCATTTTGTTGTTGTGGAAATAGGGCCATCACACCCACTGTCCAATAAAGTAATAATACTTGGTGTTTCTAGTGTTTCCTCTAAGCTTTTTTGTTACTCAGATATGAGTCCCAAAAGCTCAAGAGATGACGATCATGAAGACTGCCTGGTGTTCTAACGTATTAGGAAGGATGGAGTGTGCCATACCATATGGAGGTTCCTGTGGGGGAAGGGTAAGTAAAGAAAGAATATGGAGCAGGGCTTAACAGAGGCCTTTTCTGTTGTTTCTGAAAGAATAAACAGTCAAGGCAGGTAGACAAACTGGGAAATGGTCAGTTGAGTAATTCCAATGGTATCTGGTACGTAGAGTTGTCCCTAGTCATCCATTATGTATCACTAACTGATGAGGGCAGTAGATAATGACATGAACGAGATGAGTTCAGTGAAGGTGTTTGGGGTCTGAGCTCCATAGCCACTGATTTTCATATGAATGGAAGAATTAGCTAAGCAGGAGGGTCTAAGATGTCAAAGCATCAAATGCAGAAAGTTAGAAAAAAAAAAGATCATGGCCAATTCGTATGTCTAAATTCTTCGTGATTTGTTCTCACGACTAAGCAGGGTGATGGGGGTGCCAGTAGAGTCATTGTGACCAAATAGCCAACAGGAAGAATTTCACAGAGGGAAGGTTTATGTTGGAGACAGTTTCAGAGGGAAGATATAAAGGTACAGACAGGCCTTCAGTGACCTATATCCTTCAACTGTACCCCACCTCCTATCTTTTACTCCTTCTCAATCATTCCATCATATCTTGAATCCATTAAGAAATTAATGTACTTACTAGATGAGAGTCCTCATGACTGAATAGTCTCTGAAATCTCATGCCCAGACCCAAAGAGTACTTTGCTAACCTGGGTATTTCTTAAGATGAATCAAGTTGATAAACTTGTCGTCATGGTAAGCAAATCTGAAGACAGAGGGATGGTTGTCTGAGGGTGGAGGTGAGAACCAGGCAGGACAGCAGAAAGGTCCAATCTTTGCAGATCAGATACTATAGCGGCATCCTGAGAATACGCTGGGGACCCATAGGGACCGGAAGCTAGCTATGCATGGGAGAAACATGCAATACAGACAGGGATTGCTGTAGATGCCCAAGCCTGAGTGACCAGAACTCATCTCATTGCAATAAGAAAGAAGGTCAAATAATCAGAGTTAGTACCTTTCAGATTTTCTTTTTTTTATTTATTTATTTATTAAATATTTCTGTCTCTTCCCCACCTCCGCCTCCCCTTTCCCTCCTCCTCCCCCAATCAAGTCCCCCTCCCTCGTCAGCCCAAAGAGCAATCAGGGCTCTCCATCCCGTGGGAAGTCCAAGGAAAACCCTCCTCCATACAGGTCTCGTAAGGTGAGCATCCAAACAGCCTAGGCTCCCACAAAGCCAATACATGCAATAGGATCAAAAACCCATTGCCATTGTTCTTGATGTCTCAGTAGTCCTCATTGTCCGCTATGTTCAGTGAGACCTGTTTTAACCCAGGCTTTTTCAGACCCAGGTCAGCTGGCCTTGGTGAGTTCCCGATAGAGCATCCCCATTGTCTCAGTGTGTGGGTGCACCCCTCGCGGTCCTGAGTTCCTTGCTAATGATCACTCTCCTTCTGCTCCTGATTTGGACCTTGAGATTTCAGTCCGGTGCTCCAATGTGGGTCTCTGTCTCTGTCTCTGGTCTCCTTTCATCGCTTGATGAAGGTTAATATTCAGGAGGATGCCTATATGTTTTTCTTTGGGTTCTCCTTCTTATTTAGCTTCTCTAAGAACCCGAATTATAGGCTCAATGTCCTTTATTTATGGCTAGAAACCAAATATGAGTGAGTACATCCCATGTTCCTCTTTTTGGGTCTGGCTTACCTCACTCAGGATAGTGTTTTCTATTTCCATCCATTTGCCTGCAAACTTCAAGAAGTCCTTGTTTTTTACTGCTGAGTAGTACTCTAATATGTATATATTCCATACTTTCTTCATCCATTCTTCAATTGAAGGGGATCTAGGTTGTTTCCAGGTTCTGGCTATTACAAACAATGCTGCTATGAACATAGTAGAGCATATACTTTTGTTGTATGATAAGGCACCTCTTGGGTATATATAAATAATCAACCAAGCCATTCAATTTTATATATAAGCACAATGACCTCCCCCTTCTTAACTGTCACAAAAATACTGCAAGCAAGCTGCAGATCATGAATTAAGCCTTCTGAATAAAATATCAGGAGAAGGCTGCCCATTAGGATGTGCCAGACTGATATAAGATGGCCACACAACCTCATGAAGGTCACCTGAGATCCAGCAGAGCAGAAAATAATTGAATAAATGGAAGTAAAGGGGAAATTTTGCATGTGCTGGCATCCTTTTCCTTATAGGAGGAGTAGGAGAAAAGGCCTTTCATTCCATCCTGATCTGTCTTTGCTTCCTATAACTTAGCAGGTGAATTTCATGCAAAGTCCAGACAACACTTGTTGATGGTATATTTCTCAAACTTTTTTTCAGAACCCAAAGAAAATAATGTATGGAATATCTGAATAGAAGCCATAAACTAAGGAATTGACCAAGAACTCAGAAATAATGAGTCTGATGAAAGCAGTATAGTTGGATGTGGTTGTAAATGCCTATAATACCAGCACTCAGGAGGAAGAGACCAGAGGACAGCCGTGGGTTGAGACCATCCTGGTCTACATAGTGAGTTCAAGGCCATCCAGGAGCACATGGCCAGACCCTGTACCAGATAAGGCATGAAGCCTGAGCTGAAGGACAATCTGGTTGGTAAAGTGCTTCCTCTGCAAGTAGGGGGACATAAATTCAGCCTCCAAGGAAGAGAGGAGAAGGAAGAGAAGGCTGTCTGCTGATTGTCTTCAGATCTGGAGAGTGTCCAATACAGGTGGATCCTCTAGACTCAGTGGACATCCAGTGTAGACTACCTGTGGAGCCCCAGACCACTGAGAGACTCGTGTCTTAAGAAACAAGGTGGATGGCTCCTGAGAAATGACATGTAGGTTTGTCCTCTGACCTCTGTGAGCATGGCAACACACACACACACACACACACACACACACACATTTCAACATGTACATACACATGCAAATCACAATAGTGTCTTGTGCCTCCCTAACAAGAAAATAGTGAAAAGTGAAGCCAGGACGTCACAAAGGATCCTTTTACGTCACTCCCCACTAATAAGTACCACAAAGGGGTGGATCAGAA
This sequence comes from Alexandromys fortis, assembly GCF_014885135.2. Lineage (NCBI taxonomy): Eukaryota > Metazoa > Chordata > Mammalia > Rodentia > Cricetidae > Alexandromys > Alexandromys fortis. The sequence continues at coordinate 1,172,461 of NW_026067950.1, forward strand.
TGCAAACTTCATACAAAGGACATCTATGGGGATGTCTAACTCGTAACCTTGTGTTCAACATTGGACTGTTACCATTCTTCTTAATCATCATGACCAGGTATAGTCATGTCAAAATACCTGATGAATTAGCTTCTTGTTTTTACTTCCTCTGGCCTCAATCTCTGAGGCTATACACAGTTTCATAAGGCACACACATATAGCAGTATTCCACCCTTCCCAAATAAATACCAGTGTCCCTCAGAGACTCTTTGATGGTGTTCTGTTCAGTTTGACAGCTCAGAAGATGACCTGAAAAGGTAAAACTAACCTTTTCCTCCTTAGCTAAGCCTGGGCTGGTCAGGAAAGGCTGGCAGTCTCAGAAGCCCGTAGAAGATTTACATGTTTAAAGACCAGGCATTCCCAGAGATAAGCCATGAATTACAGGCCACTGCAAAGCCTTGCAACCACAGATAAGCTGTGATCCTCTTTTTCCTATTACTGGAGACATGGCTTTAAACCAGAACAGGACTGTCAACTCCTATGTAATAATTTGAACTATAAATATAGCTTTTTCTATTATTCTGGTAGCTTAGCTGATTTGAACACTTGCTTCAGGCCAACAGAGCCCAGCTCAGTGATCAAAAATTGTCTGTGTATGAGTTTTATTGGAGAGAGAGAAAGATAGACTTCTTATTAACAGAAATAAAGACTGAATTGAATAGAATAAAAATAAATAAAGAGATGAGTTCTTATGTATCATCAATTAGGTAATGGTTTTTAGAGTTCTGGGGAAAAGAGGAATTAAAAATTAGATACATATTTCAATATCATTTTAAAAAAACCCTAAGCTGTGTGTCAGTACCCAAGCAGTTAAAAATAGGACAGCAGCTTGTTAGTAACTGCAAGGTTAGAGATGAGACAATGCCAGGTCAGCTTTTAACCAACCTCAAAACTAAAATATCAGCAGACAATACATATGTTCAGGTATTTCTTCCAATTTATAACATTCACTATGAGTTTGGGGGCATTCAAAGCAGCCTTTCACTGTCACAAATTTAAAATTAATGATAATATACATCAGTTAATTAGGTTTTCATCCAGAGTGGAAGTTTTGCCCTTGTGAGTTCATCTCCATTAGCAATCCGGCTGGCTATAAAATCCCTTAGGAAATACTCCTGTAGGTATGTTTATGATGGTGTTTCCAAAAAGGCTTAACTGTGGAGGGAAGACCCCGGATGTGGACAGCGCCATTCCATGGGTTAGGGTGCCACACAGAACGGAAAGGAGACAGAAAGCTAAGCAGTAGCATTCATCTTGCTCTCCTGGCTGCTGACAGAGTGTAACCAGTCACCCAAAAGCGTGAGCCTGTTTCCATGTTGTCTGAAGGTCAGAGTGTTTGAGGTTGCTCAATTTAGGTTGACAACAACCAGGCTACATCCTAACCCAGGATGTGGTTACTTGGTTCTTTTGACATCAAGATGGTCCATACAGGTAGATCCACTACAACCTGACAAATGGTCAGGAGATGCAAGCATACTTCTGCTCCTTCTTTCGAAACAGATTTGACCTGGGGAGTGGCTGCCTTCAGTATATTTGGTCTAGAGTGGGTTCACGGCCTAAACAACAGAATGATAAAGACTTGATATCTCAAGGTATTGACGCAACTAACTGTTCAAGCTGTCCTTTGTATCATTTTTAAAAAGTCTTTTGTTGCCTTCTTCCCCCCCCCCTTTTGTATTGGGGTATAAAAGTATATGGAAAATTAAATACAGGGGATTTTGGTATTCACTGAAACTCCTGACACTATCTTATGTTTCTCTTTTATTATTTTTACTTGCGTCTTCGTACTCTTTATTATTTTTCTGATCCCCATGCCCCTGGTAAGTTATATTTTTGTCGAAGATGGTCTCCGACACTCATGCTTGGAGGTTTGTCTCCTAGGCGAACCCTGTCAAGTTGACAATAGTAACCATGACAATGTCTAAACTACTAAATGTCCTCAAGGCAAGAAAAAAATAGCTTAGATAGGATCAGACAACAAAACTCCTCATACTTGGGTATTTCTGCTACCTAAGGTATGAATGGGCTTAAAGAAATCTGAAAGTTCAGTCAAGAGCAAGACGTGTTTATCAGGGAAAAAGGTCAAGAAACAGAGCAAGGAAGGCCAGTGAGAAGAAAATGTAATGATAGGCTGTTGTGCCAACCACTCCCCCTCTGTCACTAAAACTGCCCCCAAGGCTTGTGTTAAAGGCTTTGAGGCCAGTCTATGTTCAGACTGAGAGGTGGTGGAACCGTTAAGGGGTGGAGCCTGCTAGGAAGGAGTTAGGTCTTTGGGACGTGCCTTTGAATAGGCTATTGGGGCTTCAGCCTCTTGCTCCCTTTACGTCCTGGACACCAGAAGGTGAATGACTTCCTTTGTGTATTCTTCCCCCATAAAGCACCCACCTCAGACCTAAAAGCAGCAGAGCCAGCTAGCCTTGGACTAGAGTCTCTGAAAGTAGGTTTCAGTATAAGTCTTTGCTTTTTAGAATCTGTTTATTTCAGAAATTTTGTCACAACTGACGCACCAGGAGACCCTTAGACTTGAAAAATTGTCTTCTACAGGGCAGCATTTAAAGCGTGAGTACCAGCTACTCCTCACTTGGAAACAACTTAAGGGCAAGAGCTCGACAGTAGGCCCAGTATACAAGCTGGCCTCTTTCCTCCTCTAACCCATCTGGCTTTGACCTTGGGAGCAGTGGTCAGCACAAAGGAAAATCAGGCTGCCTGGAGCTGACAGAGACGGAAGAGCTGTGATGTGTTTCTGCCCACAGAATCCTGCTACAGCCCAGGCGTGGCAGCAGACACAGCCCAGAACTATAAAATCTGATGGCTGAAGTCCTTCCAAAAGTAGCCCCCACCGGATGATCTTATCAAGTAAGATTGTATATGACTTATAGGTTCCACGTCTCTCAGCTATCAGTTAAAAATAAATTAGCTTTTACTATTACTGCGAAAACTTTATACCCTAGGCAGAGTTTATTACGAAAATTTAAATGAACCCTCTCTATATAACAGAATCCATCCTCCAGAAAAGACATATTTTTCTCAAATGATAAGGCAGAAAACATTCCTTACACTGAAAGGCCCAATATTTAAGCTATTTGCATATGGTGATGCATTTTATATTAAAAAAATAAATACCACATACCAAAAGTTAACATTAAAATTAAAAATATCTTCAATCTTAGAATTAGAAAAATAATTAACATCTTGTAAATAAGAGCTCGGTCACATTTCTTCCCCTAAACAAACACATAACTCAAAATAAGAAAGCCCAAAGCTATTGTTAGATGCTACAAGCTGGGAACATTAGCAATTCTTCCAGGATGAGGGGAGAAACTACTGGCAGCAGCAAATGGTAGTTAGAATCAACCGTCTCTTGAACTTACCCAGAAATGAGCATCCTATAGTGCAAGGCAGAAAGAATTCTCTGATGGCTTGGTGTGTTCAGAATGTACCGAGCTAGAGAGACAGCTCAGATGGTAAAGTGTTTGGTATGCAAACATGAGGAACTGAGTTCAATTCCCAGTACCCACAAAAAGCCTAGCATGATAGCACACACCTGTAATTAGTAAGGCAGAGACTGGAGGATCCCTGAGACTTGCCAACTAGCCAGACTAGCCGAACAGGTGAGGGACAAGCCAGAGAGAGACTGCCTTAGTTAGTGTTTCTATTGGTGCCACAAAACACTGTGACCAAAGCCACTTGGGGAGGAAAGGGTTTCTTTGGCTTCCATATCTCTCTCTTTTCATCATTGTAATGGAAGTCAGAACAGGAATTCAAACAGGGCAGGAACCTGGAGGCAGGAGCTGATGCAGAGGCTGTGGAGGAGTGCTGCTTACTGGCTCACTCAGACTGCTTTCTTATCAAACCAGGACCACCAGCTCAGGAACAGCACTGCCTGCAATGGCCAGGGGCCTCCCACATTAATTACGAATCATAAAAATGAACTACAGGCTTGCCTACAGCCTGTCTTATGGAGACATTTTCTCAGTCGAGGCTCCCTCCTCTCTGATGTATCTAGTTTGTGCCCAGTTGGAATGAAATCAATCAGTACAACTGACAACTGTCAGTGGAGACGACTTTTGTTTTCCGGCTGCCCAAACCCTAATAATCGCACAGAAACTATACTAATTACAACACTGTTTGGCCAGTGGCTTAGATGTATTTCTAACTAGCTCTTACATATTAAATTAACCCATTTCTGTTCATCTATGTATCACCACAAGGCTGTGACCTACAGTAAGTTTCCAGCGTATTTCTCCTTCAGCAACTATATGACATCTCCTTGACTCCACCTACTCTCTATATATATCTGTTCCAATTTCCCACCTGACTTTATTCTGCCCTGTTAGAGGCCAAATCAGCTTCTTTATTAACCAATGGTAATAAAACATATTCACAGCATACAGAGGATAATCAAATAACTCCTTGTCAACTTGACACACAAACACATCACACTTCAATTAAATTCTTTCCTTTTCATTCATCCCCAATATCTCACACTTAAAAACAAATAACTTAGCCGGGCGGTGGTGGTGTACGCCTTTAATCCCAGCACTCGGGAGGCAGAAGCAGGCGGATCTCGGGGAGTTCGAGGCCAGCCTGGTCTACAAGAGCTAGTTCCAGGACAGGCACCAAAGCTACAGAGAAACCCTGTCTCGAAAAACAAAAAACAAAAAAAAAAAAAAATAACTTTAAAAGTCCCACAAATTTAAGTTTACAATTTTACAAATTTAAACACTTAAAATTAAGTCTTCATTAAAAAAAAAATTCCAAAGTCTTTTTTAAAGCCTAAATCACAGCTAACCAGAACCACAGAATCTTAATTCAAAATAACAAATGTCCCTGATAGAGTCTTTAAATTTCACTCTGAAACATCACAAGCCAGGCCTCCATCACCTGTATTGCCTTCAATATTCTTATCTTCCAAGTGCCTCAGAACAGCTTACCAAGCCTTTAACACTCAATGGCTTGTGCACAAGGTTCCAAAGTCCTTCCGCAATCCTCCCCAGAACAACAAGATCAGGTCTGTCACAGCAGTGCCCCACAACCCTGGCGCCATCTCATCTTAGGGTTTCCATCGCTGTGATGAAACACCGTGACAAAAGCAACTTGGGAAGGAAAGGGTTTATTTCATTGGCGATTCCATGTAACAGTTCATTATCAAAAGCAGTGAGAAAAAAAAAAAGAAAAAAAAAAAAGCAGTGAGGGCAGGGACCCAAACCAGACAGGACCCCAGAGGTGGGAGCTGGTGCAGAAGCCATGGAGGGATGTTGCTTATTGGCTCTCTTCCCATGGCTTTCTCAGCCGGCTCTCTTATAGAACCCAGGACCACCAGTCCAGGGATGGCACCACCTACAACAGACTGGACTCTCCCACATCAATCACTAATTAAGAAAAATGCCCTACAGGCTTTCCTGCAGCCTGATCTTATAGAGGCATTTTCTCAATTGAGGTGCCCTCTACTCAGATGGCCTTAGCTTATGTCAAATTGATATAAAACTAGTCACTACAGAGACCCTGTGTCAAAGGAGGCAGACAGCATTTCTGGAGGTGACACTCAGTCCTCTGGCCTCCACAGGCCTGTGCATATGTGTGTACTCACACCCTTACTCACACATACACCACACGTACAAGCTTGTGCATCTTGTAAAAGTCTAACCAAAAAAGTTGGGGACTTAGCACAGTGGCGGAGCCACTGCCCAGCAAGCACAGGGCCCTGGGTTTCAGTCCTCAGTTCTGGGGCGGCGGGTAACCAAAGTAAGTAAAGTTGTCATCTGTTGTCATCTAACTGTGACACATGGGAAATGAGGATTCTCCAATTCATTAGAAACATCACCTAACAGGATGCTGTGGCTTGGAACGTGGCAGGACTCACCCAGCACATTCCCACAGAGGAATATGTAGGTAGTGCCTGGTAATGGTGGGCCAGTGGCTCTGTAGCAGAGAGAACACTTCGGGCAGCCACCAGGATGCACCACCACAATAAACTCCAATCCACTACACACAGTCAACAATTGTCTGGTGGTGGATTTTCTTCTTGATTACTGGGGGGTAGTTACCTGGACTTTTATTCTTCCATGATACCAAAAGGGTCTCCGAGGACTGCATGCCCCACGTGTAGCGGGCTGGATGACTGTGTTCTTTGCATTCTGCTTTCCAAACAGGTCACATAGCTGTCACCTAGGAACCAAGGAACGCAAGGCTACACGGTTATACTCTGCCAGAGACACTCCAAAACAATCCACTCCTCTTTCTTTTGCCTTCTGGAAGGCATACTGCCTCTCCACGCTCAAGCTGTCACAGTTGGGCTTCTTAAGACCTGGGGCTGTTCCCAGATCAAAGGATTGGTTGTTGAGGGGCCTGTGGAGGGAGTTCTTGTGCGCGCTTTTCCCCTTGCCTAGTCACTTGCCAGGGTTGCTAACAAACATGCCGTTCTGACTGCCTTAGTTGGCAGTCCAGCTCCATGCCATCTCAGGCCAAGGACAGGCTCTATTCCCAGCCAATGGAGAGGTCTCTGCCAGGCATTTACTTGAGAGGTACTTTTCTTAAATTATAGTAATTCATGGCTTCTGGTACATACAGTGTTCTTGAAACCACAGGGAGAAGAATTTTCAAGTTGTAGGAAGCCTCGAGTTCTGATGGGTTGTGTTCTTAAACACTGGGAGCCAACTATTTGAGTCTCTGCATAGGAATTAAATATAAAGAAGTGGAGATGGTAAAGGGGGCAGAAGTTTTTCCCAGTTTCAGCACTGTCTGTCTTAGGAAGCGAGAACTTCCTGTCAGTAGGAGAATGGGCAAGCCCTCCACAATCGGAGGGCCGGAAGATCTAGGAAAGGTGGCTAATTACTGTGTTTACCAGTAATTTAGATATGCTTATAATTAAAAATAAAAAGTCCGTATAGTAATTTTAGTCACCAAATACACAAATAAAAAGGAGCCATTCTCAAATCACCTTTCTGGGAGTTGGGGGAGTGTGGGGATCTTTGTGAGTATTCATACAGGACCAGAGAAGCTGTCTGTGGTTCAGAGGACACAAACCCAGCCCTGTCTCTTGCATTCCTCCCTTCCTGGTGCAGGTGTCCTGACTGTGAACTCAGAGCCATGGCTGAGACATGATTCTGTCCCTCATGGGTGGGAAGAAGATGTGGGTGATGTTTCCTACAGAAATCTGAGCAGAAGTAAAAGAGATGATTGGCAGGAAGGGTGTCTAAGAAGAGGGGAACACAGCTGTGACATCAGCAGAACCTGAATATGATCAGGCAGAGGTTCACGCAAAAGCGTTAAGTCTTTACAAGGAAAAACATCAGCAATCCCCACTCTTCCAGGGGTTTGTGCTTTATAGAAATGAAAGTTCAATCTTCCATGTTAACACATTTTTAGTATAGGGAAAAAATGCCTAAAATTCAATATGATAGAGTAATTAGGACTCTGATCCCTGAGTCCTCTTGACGTTCCCCCAGAGAGTTGTCGCCTCACTAACTGCTGGTTTAGCTTGCCTCTACTTACTGTGTAAGTAATAAACACAACAGCCACAACAGGCAGCTCATGATCACATACAGTCTTCCGTACACACAAGGCTTGGGACCAGAATTTCATATCCATGTTCCTTTCAGAAAATTTGTAACGCATAAGGTCTTTAGGAATCAAGACGCAAATCAAATATATAATTCCTTCTTGTTTCCTGTATGCCACATACACGAAACCTTGCAGCAATCCTTAACAAAATTTATAGTGTGCCTATAACGCAAACAGTAGATGCCATGCCAGGATCAAGAAAACAGTTTAAGATTCTAGAGTGGTTTGGACTTCAGCTTGTCAGACTGTAGATGTTCATTCTGTTAGGCCACTAACCCTACAGAGCAAAGTATCACAGCACAGGTGGATAAAAAACTATGTGCCCTCTGCAGCAGAAGTCACAAGTCCCAGACTGGTTCACCCCAACCATGGAGGACCATAGCAGGAGCATCTGTGCCAGGCCCTGCTTGTTATGTCTACACACCATTATCTTTCTGTCCATGTCCATGTCCAAATTCCCTCTCTCTCTTAGCCACTCTTCTATTGCTGTGAAGAGACATCATGACCAAGACAACTCTTATAAAAGAGAGCATTTAATTGGGGGTTTGTTTACATTTTCAGAAGTATAGTCCAATATCGTCATGGCAGGAAGCATGGTAGCAGACAGCTAGTAGCTGAGAACTACATCCAGATCTATAGACAGAGAGAGAGAGAGAGAGAGAGAGACTCTGGGCCTGGCATGGGCTTTTAAAATCTCAAAGCCTACTCCCAGTGACACACATCCTCCAACAAGACCACACCTCATAATCCTTCTAATCCTTCCTAATAGCGACACTCCCTGGCGACCAAGTATTCAAATATATGAGCCTATGGGGGTCATTCTTAAAACCATTGCGCTTTCTAAGGAAAGTATTAGTCTTTGAGATGCTGCCCACCATAATAGCTTCAATTTCCTTTAGGAAGATGGTTTCTATTTCTTATCTGTAAGCCAATCGTTCTGAAGTGGGATTTGATCTTCAATACATGCAAAAGTGTGCGCATGACACATTCAGCTCACAACAACCAGTCACAGTGTGCGGCCTTGTGAGCCGCTCTCCAGGATGGGAATATTTTTAGGTGGGTGGTGAAAATGCGTTGGAGTTGGATAAAGGAGGGGATGGTGTACAATCTGTTAATGCAGTGACATCGCTGAAGGGTTAATTGCATGTTCTATGGATTATGCATAGATGTTATAAAGAGGTATCCTTGCTTTCAAGGAGAGATGGAAGGTTGTATGGGCATTGTGTCTTTCACTTTGCTGTCAAATGGTTCCAAGAAGGGGATTACTTAGATGTATCTAGAAGTAAGTGATAAATGATAAAATATTAACAATTGATACAGCCAAGTAGAGGATACTGCAGAATTCTTTTCTCTTATAGTCTCCCACTAGCTTGGATTTCTACTTGTAATCCCAAGGCAGATAGACCCAGGACTATCCGTAGTTTAAGTACAGACTAACCTATATAGTTACTTCAAAGCTATCTTAGGCTACAAATAAAGAACTATCTCAAAACAAAAATATAGAAGCTTAGATACAGTTCAACAGCTGGGTGCTTTCCTAATCGGTATGAAATCCTAGGTTCAATATCTAGAACTGCAGATAAGAATTCTAAAATAAGCCTATTTTTAAATTTTCATAATAAAATGTGTTGTACAACTGATTTTTTAAAAATTATATGAAATTAGCTACTGCACTTCAATTCAACATGCATTTTTTACGAGTCCCTTGTCTGACTAAGTAAGGTACTCAAATTTGGAGATGCCAAGACAGGAAGCCAAGTTGAGTCTGTTCTTAAAGTCCAATTATTTAAAGAGAGAGCTACTGGCCTACCCAAGCCAAATATGTCTAATTTATGCTTTCTGCTCCATACAGAGGAAGAAAGCCACACAGACAGTGCGGGTATGTTTTACTACTTGCTGGTCCCTCTGCTCTTCCTGGTATTTGGCTTGTCACAAGGCAGAAACCTTGTTCTTAAACACCTCTAGCTAGAGCCCTCTGAGGAGAAGGGAGAAGGAAAGGATTTGCAGCTTACTTGAGGTTAGGAATACATGGAGCACTGGAGGTTTGGGCAGGGTCACAGACTGTGGATGAGCCCCTTTGATGCTTTGCTGGGTAAGTCTCTTGGTATTGCTGATCAGCAACAAAGTAAACCCAGCCACAAGAATAAGTGCTGGAAAAGCAACCTGCAGGCTCTTAGCTGGGTGCTGATTCATGACTGCCCAAAGTCTCTCTTCACTGTGGCTGTGTGCTCATATTTAAAGGAAGTATTTCAGTGCAAGACTTTTTGGAACATATGATTCCAATACATATTTTATGCTGTTTTATCTCAGCATACAATTACAGAGTTCCCAGAAGACAGTTAGCAAACCCTCAATCTCCCCTTTGTTATTGGATCACTATAGTGGGAGACTCTTCATGAGTATTTACATCTTTCCAAATTCCACCTGACAGACTTAAAATATGAACAATTCCACTTTGTGTCGCGCTGCATAGGACAGGTAACTGGATCTTGGTCTGACTCCAGCAAAGCTTGGGCTTCTCAGTCTTTTATAACCAGAAAACTAAGAAAGGAAACAGTATTGGTCGTTTGGAGAATGTGAAATAAAGATACAGTTAAAAAAAAAAATTAACAAGCATCCCCAGCACAGATCTCCCAACCCAGAGGACAAAATGCCTTCTTTCATGAAACCTGAAAGCTAAGAATAGTTTTGAAATTTTCAACTAATTATAAAATAAGGAAGAAGATATAGCTGAGATGTATATATACTCACCAAAGCCTGAAACATTTATTATACAGCCTGCTAGAGAAAAAGTTGCCAGCCCCTAAACTAGATTGTCATAGATTAAAGATATAACTAAAATTCCTTCTCCTGCAGAGCTAAGGTCACTTACTCTTCCAATGCACAAAAAAAAAAAAAAAAAAAAAAAAATTGAAGCAGCTTAGAGAAACAGGTAGGATGAAAAAGAAACCATTGCTTCTCAACAGACACTATTGTTCAATTGACAGTTGACAAATCACTCATAAATCAATATTTCCTACAGCTGTGGCAGTGCATACCTATAATCCCAGCACTTGGGAAACAGAGAACCAAGAGTTGGGGGGGGAGGGGGCGGGGACCTGCTTCCAGGTGGGTTCAAGGCAAGCTTGGACTATTTGACACCAGAAAGAAAGGAAGGGGGGATGGAGGGTGGGAGGAGGGAGAGAGGGAGGGAAGAAGCCATTTTTGTACCAGGTGTCATGGCACATGCCTGTAATCCCAGCATTCCAGAAACGAGACTGAAGGATTGTGAGTTTAAGGTCTGCGTGGGACAAGATCCTATGGCCAAAGAAAGAAAACAATATTTCTATGTATAAAAGAGAAAATTCTACCCACCTGACCCTGCTAGTAGGCATCACACCTTTGTGCCTCTTCCTTGGTAGAAATGGTCCTGAAGTCTCTAGTAAGCACAGCCTCATGTCACCCAAATAGTTCTTCTTCAGCCACTGTCCAGAACTGAAAGACCAACTCAAATGCTTAGACACAAGCTTGAGTCCAGTGAGATGTGAATGAGAACTCCAGTCTCGGGGCTTCTTAACTGCTGTAATAAAATGGAAAAAAAAAAGATAGCACCAAGTCATTACTTCTTACTACTAAGTTAAGTTTTTCCTCAGTGGGAAAGTCCACACATTTCTGGCTATGTCGCATAACCCATCTGGGGTTGCTACATTGTCAAGACGCAGTCCTCTGGGTTCAGAGGAGATTCCCATCTGGGGTTGCTACATTGTCAAGACGCAGTCCTCTGGGTTCAGAGGAGATCCCTAACATGATGAATAGCATAGCATCATCCGCCTGTCAGCAACAGGAATTTAAAACAGTCCTTGTCCCTTTCCTGTGCACACTGTGGTAAGTCCCCGGCCTTCCTAATCACCTGGGAAGGGCCATACTGAATTAGACACTTAAATCTACAGACAAAAATTAGACTGGGAATATTTCCTCAGTTAGGGTTCAGGCAAGTTACTAAATACGCTTTGTGTCCTTCCAGGAAAAAGAAAAAAAAAGCCTATGAAACACCAACCATCAGGATTTTAGTACTGGCATGCAAGGCTTTGAGAACAGCAAGAAAGGCCTTCCCATGCTTCTCGGCCCATGGAAAGACTGGCTGTGTCCTTCTACCTTATTCATCCTGAAAGAAGTCTCAGAGTGGAGCTAGCTTTTAAAAGTAAAAGAATATGTTTGTGAGAAGAATAATAAACTTGTTGCCTTGAGGTCAGAAAACATTTCTTAAATGAGGCATAAAGAATTCTAAACTTAAAAACTGACTGAAAAAGACGGGAGGAAAAGAGAGATAGCCTCTTCACATAATCTACTGGCCACATCAAAGAAAACTCTGCTGTTTATCACCAGGAAAGGGCACTAACAAGGTCAGGGGCGCAATTTAAACAATGTATATCCCTGGTAGGAGTGTCTCCCGAAAACTCTTAAATGTCTATCCGAGGAGAGCCTCGACACATAACACAAGCACACTATATAAATCATATAAGGGAACTTCTAGAATGCTAATTGTAGTGGTTAATCTTAATTCTCAACAGGAATGGTTCCCAATAGGAAGTTCCATCTTGAGGTAAAGCAGCATCACCCCACGGACTGAGGTCTTAGACTGAATGTAAAGGAGAAAGTTAACCGGCCTTCTCTGCTCTGTACTTTCTGATGCGGACGTGAGGGAACCAGCTGCCGCCGCTTCTGCTGCCACAACTTCTGTTATGATTTCAGCCACAATAAGGGTGACACTTCCGGGTTCTAGGGCCATGCACGTGCAGACAAGTCCTCAGGCAGAAGTGCCTAATGGCCCCGGGAATGTTAAAGGACCCCCCCCCACACGTGACCCATGCGCATGCGCATTATCTACGTATGACTAAGCCCTTGCACGAGCCCCATCATCTGCCTCTGACGGAGTCACACCAACCTCCTATGCGCATGCGCTAGACAGCTTTCAAAGCTGGACGTGCTATCTGCCTCTCCCTCCCTCTCCTCCCCCCTCCCTCCCGCCCCGGCACCTTAATAAACTCCTAAGCGGGTTTGTTGTGTGTTCCATATTTCCTTCTCACTTGCGCCGGGTAATTTCAACTTCCCCACCACTACAGTACAACCCTGTACTTCATCAAATTGTGCACCAAAAAAACCTTTCATCAAATTACTTTTAATAGATGCTTGATCACAGCGATAAGGAAAGTAACACACTAGGTAAACTCTATTTCTTCATTTGAAGGCATATGTTTACTTTATGAAACTCTCCTAAACTATTTACTCTTGTAAAGATGTGAGAATCCTTGAACACTCACAGGCTAGCAATCCAGGTTAGATGTAGTTGTGAACAAGAGATGCTGTCTCAAAAAAGCTACAAAATGAAGGCTGATACTCAAGATTGTCCTCTGTCCTCCACAGCAAACCTTGGGGAAAAGTGCACCTGCACTCACAAATAATTTATAAATTGAGCGAAACAATAAAGAAAATAACTAAAACATAAATAAATAGACATGTTAAGTAGAAAAGAAGAAGGAAGGGACAAACACCTGCTGAGAGATAGAGAGATCAAAGTCGTGTGACTTTGGAAAGACAGGCTATCATGAGAACAGAGAAGAGCCTACCTGACCTGCTTGAAGAGTTGACTAACTAGTTCAGTAAGTCAGAGGTTCCTAAGAACTTACCCCACTGCAGATACTAGTGGAGAATTCCTGGTAAGAAGGAAGAGAGAGCAGAAGAGCGGGTTTTCTGACGTGAAATGGCCAAACAGCAGGCAGAACCTGCCGAGCTTCAGATGTTCATCCTGAACCCAGCTAGAGTGCCAGGCAGAGTCGGACTTGCTACCACACAGAATAAAGAAACAATCTTGCCTTTAAGAGGCACCACAGACCAGCTATCCCTGAGCCAGCCTGAGGCTATCCTTCTCTTGAAGGCTTTAGCGTAAAACTGAGACAAGATACTAAAAAGAAGGTAACTTAAAACCACAGAATCTGTTGTCTTGCTGTTCCAGAGTCTTCAAGCCAACCAAGGCCACTCTCTCCCTGAAAGTTCCAGGAAGAAGCTCTCTGTGGAAGTTCAGCCTCTGATGTCTGCCAGTCTCTGGGGTTCCTGGTCTTGGAGAGGCAGCTCCAAGCACGTGACTATCTTCTCCCTGCGCGTCTCCACATCTTCACAGGGCATTTCAGTCTCTAGGCAGCCATCTTCTCGTTAGCCTAGTACTCCTTGGTGTATAGACACATGGCTGTCCAGTACCACCACATACAAATTAAAGACAACTGTGAAAAAAGGTCGTGCTCTGAGAGACTGTGGATTAGTACTTCAACATATCATTGGGAGGACACTCAATCCATAACAAGTTTACATACTGTAAACTGGTGATGATAGTTTCACTTAGAATCAGCATAAGAGCTAGATAACTGGCTAGGGAGATAGGAAAATACTTGCCTTGTGAGAATGAGGACCTGAGTTCAACCCTCATTACCCATTTTTAAATAAATAAATGTTTTCACAGGGTTGGCACTCATTTAACTTGGGTCCAGAGGAGACAAAGAGAAGCCAATCCCTGGAGCTTGGTGGCCTTCTAGCCTAGCCAACATGTTGGGTCCCAGACCAATCAGAGACCCTGTTGTCAACTTTAGGTTGACAGCGCCTAAAGTAGAAATACAGGTTGTCCTCTGGCATCCACACAGATGTGTACTCACACGCACCCCCACAAATGTACACAGATATACACACATGAGCCCACACACAACATACACACACACAGAGAGAGGTAGATTACACGAACCCAGATTATGTCCTTGACTTGCATTTCCAGGCCTCTTTAGCCCTCTTTAGCCCTTTGTATACTCCAGTATCAAAAGAGCTAAGACTCAAGAGTGCCCAAAAGGTGTGTGTGTGTGTTGGGGGTGGAGACAAGTTACTTGCAAGTACCTCTCTCATACCACCCTGTCCCTGGCCTGTACATCATTTTCACCACATTCTGTCTGCTGAATTAGCCACCAAGTCCTGCCCAGAACCAAAGGAAAGAGAAGGAGGCTGCAATCCTCCATGGAATGGCAAGGCTAGACCAGAACGAACAAACTCAGAATATTACTAAAGCTGTTTTGGGAAAATGCAATCTGCCATATCTTGCAACAGAACAACTTTAAGAACTCTGACTGGTTTGACAAATGCAACAGCCTCAGCTAAATTGATTCCAGAATCTCAAAGAGAAAAATGTCAAAACTAATATCCACAGTGGCAAGATCCTCGACCTTCTAGGGCCTTGACTTCACAACATTTCTGCTGACTATACTGTTTCAAAAGAGCCGTCTTTCCTTAGATCTCTTACAAAGAGATCAGATCCGTGAAGGCCTCAGCAAATATTTGCTCAAGTCATTTGAATTGAAAATCTGTGTTTGGAGAAAATGTTTCTTTTAGGTGTAATGGAAAATTAAGCAGGAAAATCTGTCTTTGTTTCCTGGGGAAACATTTTAATCACTGTGGGGTTTTTTTTCCCAAGTAACAGGACACATTAATGAAGAAGTTGATCCCAAGAACATGCTTGCATTGATAAAAAAAAATAAAAATAAAAAGCAAAAGCACCCTGGGTGTTCTCCATTGAGATGCATGCCAATTGTTGTTCACACGTGAAATTTCTCTCACAGGCTCCTGTGTTGGAACACTTGGTGCCCAGCGGGTGGTGCTGTTGGAGAGGTGGTGGAACCTTCAACAGGTAAAGCCTCGCTGGGGGAAGGGAGTCACTGAGGGTAAGCAGGTTTGTAGTCCAGCCCCACTTTCAACCCCAATCTCCCTTAGTTTCCTGGTTTACCAGGCTGTAAACAAAACACCACATGTTCCTGCTACTGTGAAGGATCATCCCTCTCCAGCCAGGAAGAACAACGGTACTCCCTACAACTGTGAGCCAAAACAAACCAGCTTCCTGCTGGGTATTTGGTCACGGTGGCAGGAAAGGTAGTCAAGCAACGCCTACATGTGAGCTGAAGATTATTTGAAGACAGTATCTCCCAACCATTAGACACAACTGCAGTACACTCTGGTCCTTTGGACTCAAGTTCTCTCAATTGGCCGTCCTCTGTCAACAGACAGAAAAGGTTCTGCTCAGAACAATGGCTGCAGAACATTTCTTCACAGCTTCAGGAAGAAACGACAAAGAGCATTCAGAGAACAGATAAACTTGAGATCTAGCCTGAGAAAGATCTCAATACTTAGGAGCTTTAGTTTTATCTGTATATCAAGAACTATGAAAATTTTATCCTATTAGAAGATAACAAGTTAACAGCCCACAGTGTTGTTGCTACTGGTAGAGAACACACAATTTCTGGGGCAAATACAAAACTGAATCTTCAACTCCTAGCGATAACAGGAGTCAGAGTGAGTGTATTTGACCAGTTCCAAGTCCCAGTTCCCACAAGGTGGTGCTACAAATAAAGGCCAGGTGGCACCTGCCCAGTTAGTGGGTGGTGCAACTTGAGAGAAATTATGAACACAGTAAACTCTATTTTATAAAGGGTAATAAGAATGTCCACTTTTTATTCCACAACTAGATACTATTAGCATCTCCTAAGCCTAGTGACTCTGTAAAATTCTAAAAAATAACCTAAAACAAAAACCAATCATCATGTTTGTTCAGAAAAAAAAATACAAGAAACCCAAGAGTCATCTTCTAATGCCATGCTGATTTAGAAACATGAATGCAACATGAAAATGGCTATTAGATGCTTTTAAGTATGGTACCTTCTGCCAAATTATATATGAATTAGTCAAATGAAATAAAATTAAAAATCCAGTCCATTGCACTGGGAATGTTCCAGAAGTTCAGTGCCCATGTGTGGTTTTTGGCTACCATATTGGACAGAACAGCCAGAACATTTATAGACGGCCATACAATTGGCCAATCAGCCAGTTACAAATAAGGAAATTTGTATATGATTGAGATCATCCAGCATATGTAAGTAGCCTTGCCTTGTTCCAGGAAAACACGCTATAGCCTTCAGTGGAGACCAGCCTCACTGGATAAATGAATGCATCAGTTAAAAAGTCAGAGCCAAGTAAAAGATCCAACTTGATGTAAAGGCTCCAAATATTCAGTTAAGAAGGAGGAGAAGGAGATGAGGAAATAGTGAAAGAGGAAGGGGGAAGAGCAAGGAGCTGACATGGCTTTGAAAAAAATCTAGGGTTTTCTGTCGCACAAACCAGCCTCCAAATAATGACACGGAGACTTATTGTTTATGAAAGCTTGGCCTATAGCTTAGACCTGCTTCTAACTATCTCTTATAACTTAAATTGACTTAGTTATATTAATTTGCATCCTAGCACACAGCATTAACTCTCTTCCATCTTGCACCTCCTGTTTTCCTATCCACGTCTCCTGGCATCTCCTGTGTACCTAGATTCCTCTTCCTTTCTCTCCCCAGAAATCCCGCCTATACCTCCTGCCTAGCTATTGACTGTTCAGGATTTTATAACACCAAGTACAGCAAGACACCTTCACACAGTATACAAATATCCCACAACATCCCAGGATTTATAAAATAACTGGAGATTACTTCTCTATGTATTTTAATACGCTAGCTGCTTTGGGTTTTTAAAAACACAGAAGTGCATGGATGTTTCTGTTTACTTATGTAATAGAAATTGTGTGGGCACAGTTTGCATTGCACAGTCTTTGTGTTGAATGGATTAAAGCCTGAAATGGATCCTGTATGAAATATGATAAACAGAATATGGGTAACAGTGAACATCCTATCACTGTCACAACAATAGCTGATACAGATTGTATGTATTACACATTCCCTCTCCTCCGCCATCACAAGTGCCTATTTTATTCTAGACATACTAAATCAACACGTCTCTCAATCAATTGCAAAGCCTGTGTAACCAAATCCAAAACAACTGGGATTTTTATGGGGATTTCTGAGGACTGTTTAGAAGAATCCTCTGTTACTTGTAGAATGCAATCAAAGTCAACGAAAAACAATGTGGAACTGGACTCTAACAACAAAATAGGAAGATCTCTTCATCGTTGGTCACAGTCACAGAACAGCATGGCGAAGTCATTTTCCTCATGACATTTCCTACCACAAATCCGAGGAAAAGCATTCAAAAGGAAAACAAGCATTAGTTTTGCCACGCACTGCGCCCCCGTGTCTGTGCTCTGTGCGCTGGTACCCAGTTACCGAGTTTCGGGCAAGGGGCTGGAGGTTAAAATACACAAACACACACAGACAGAGAGACGGCGACACGGGTCATCCTTGAATTCCCCAAGAATGTCCCCTTTATTGTGTTCAGGGACAGATTATATAGAGATAGCCACGCCCCAGCCAAACCCACCAGAAACCACTCTCCTGCCATCAGGAACTCCTGAGGGTCTCGTGCTCAGAGCAGCTGTAGGCACTCAGATCAGGGGATTACAAGAAATTCAGGATCTGGGGTCTTACTGCTCCCAACAAGTTTCACAGGGTGTGCGAACCTGTGTTGTGAATTCATCTACTGACCTAGAGAGAAGGAAAAGGGAGAGAAGCCATTTGTGTGTTGGGCATCATCTCAGTTTTAATTCGAGAAGCCACATGAAGTACTGAAAGAAAAACAACAGCAAATAAACAAAGGAACAGAGATAATGTAAGAGAGAGCGGTGCAGGCGTGACATGACCTTGTGCTCAAGAACACAAAGCCCTTACGTGATTGCCTCCATAGGTTTACACGTGGCGTTTCTAACATTCGGACACAGATAAAGGAGACATTTACAGAGAGCTAACTGTAGACTAGGGCTATTGAGGGAAGGCATTACCCAACTCAACATAGTACTACTTCACGGGTGGTAGGAATGTAGAAGACTTTTATCTATTTTGTGTTTGTGATGTTTAAGCTTTGTATCTGTTTATATTTTTCATCATTAATATAAAGAATAAATACTCTAAGATTTCATCCTCTTTTATCAGATTACTCCTTTGGATGTTCACATACTATCTTCACTTATGGAATATTTTTAATAAATGAATATTTTATCATGTTTACATTCGTATAATTTTGTGAGTGTAGAATGCATGTGAGAGCAGATGTGTGTGTTTTTCTTTCTTTATCCCTTCATTTGCTCTTCTCTGCTCTATTACACTAAAACCCTCCTCAAGATTAAGGTAAGTTTTTGCCAGGCTTGGTAGAGCAAACCTTTAATTCCAGCACTCAAGAGGCAGAGGCAGGCAGAGCTCTGTGAGTTCAAGGCCAGCCTACTCTATACAGTGAGTTTCAAGTCAGCCAGAGATATGGAGTGAGAATTTGTCTTGAAATAAAAAAGATTAAGGTAAGTTTTGCGTCAAATGATAGACCATCATATACTACCAGTACAGGTGTCTATGCACAGCTCTTGGTGGTCACTCTCTGTTGAATAACTACAGCGCATGTTGTGATTTGAATGAGAACTTTCTCGTATTGGCTCATGTGTTTAAGGACTTGGTTCCCAATTTGAGGTGTGTTTTGGGAAGTTATGAATCCTTCAGGATTTGGAGCCTTGTAGGGAGAAATACATCACTAACGTGGACTGACTTTGAGCCTGTATAGCCTGACTCTACTTCCCGTGCTGTTTGCTGTGTGTGGATGAAATGTGACTTCCCCACCATGAAACGTATAATCTAAAATATCCCCTCTGGAACGTGGAATCCAAAATAAACAGCTTTTCCCCAACCTGCCTTGGGTCGGGGCATTTCATCACAGCCGCAGAAAAGTCAATACACAGAGCGAGTCTAGTAATGTGTAGGTCACATTTGCCCTTGGAGCCTGGACGACTTGAGGGGCATTTGTTCTTCAGTAGCTCTCTGTTGTCTCTGGGATGTATTAAATGGCAACGACCTTGTGAATCCCTTCTTTGCTCGTCAGCAGCTGCCATCAGTGCTGCCAAAACCAGGTCTTCTAACAATTTCAGTCATTCCTGTTTGAAAACCCAGAACCCTTTTCAAGAGGCTAAAAGATACAGTGATCTACAAATGTCAACAGTAGCACTCAGCTGCCTCAGAACCCATAAGATAAAATTTTAGATCTTTTTCTGCCTCTTTTTAGGCCCCTGCGATTTTAATGTCTTAGCTGTCTGTTCACATCTAATTATACTTCTAACGATGAGAAACAAACTATCCTTTTTCCCCAGAAAGATAATTTATAGCTTTCTGGTTCTATGTGCCACCAAGGACACACGGGAAGATGACTATCCTATAGGAAGTCAATGGTAGCCAAAGAAGAATAAGTCCCACCAGGCCCAGTGGTGCTGCCAGCAGAAAGACCTCCCCAAACTCTAGTTGCCATGGCAAATGATCTAACGAAAAATGCTTCCATTCTTAATTCATCACTAGAGGGTGATCAGGACGTAAGTAACGACGAGACAAGTAAGCAATAACATTTTTGTATTAAAGGGTGCTCTGAAAAACTCATCCCTATTTGAAAGTCTAAAGCAATAGGAGGGGCTACTGTTTGTCACATATAAACCCTGAAGCCTTTTCAGAACCCACTGTTTTCCATTTTGATCTCTCTGTAAACTTCCATTATATCACATAAAAATATGCAACAATTAAGGCAGTTTAAAATTTAAATGGATTTTGGACCACGGGAGTGACGTCTGTCGTTTTTCCTCACTGTAGGATATGCACAAAGCATTGCTTAGCATCTGTTCACAGCAATTCCTCCAATTCAATTACAACACATTCAAAAGCTTCAGAGATAGAAAAGGCATTTTCTGAATCACAATTTGTCATTTTTATCTCTTTTTTCCTTTTTTTCTAGCTATTCAGGATATCAGTTTCCAACCCAAAATGAGGATTTTACATTTTCCATTCCCAGGTACAAGATGCCTCTACTTTTTTAAAAACCTCATGGCTCGCTGCTCTAAGAGTGGCTTTGTCTCCTGCTGCCCTCCGGGCTACGTACCTACCTAACCTGAAAATCCTTCCTCTACATTGAGAAAATTGAGATGATAAAATCTTCCCCTTTTAAATTACTTTTTGGGTATTTGTCAATGCAACAAAAAAAAAAAATGACTCACTTGAAATCTAACACCAACGTCTTTGCCAAGGCAAGGCAACAGGCCATGAGTCGCATCGTGTAACTCTGTGTGAGGACTGCAGTTAATATCATAACCCTGCCATTTACTCCAGTGACCTTGGACATTGCAGCCTTCGTAGACTCAGGAACATACCCTCCTAATCATGTGGATGATCTATTAACACGGCCTGTGTGTGTGTGGTGAATGCCTAGTGTGCCTACGCAGGAAAGGAGCCTGCTCTCAAAGCAATGATTGCCTTCTTTCACGTGCTTATGATGAAATAAGAGTAAATGTCTATGTACCATCCAGGATCACTCCCTTACATGTCAGCTCTGTCCAGGACCTGATATCCTGTCTTGTTTCCAACTCTACCTGGTGGAGACCAGAACGCAGCACTTCGCCATCAATTTGCAATCACCCAGAAAAATTGATAGATGGTACCAACAATTTGCCATCAAATTCCCAAGTGATGCCACAAAGACCTGAAGATAAAATGCGGTACTGTTTCCACAAGAGCTGAATGGGACCTCATCCCTCTCCATCTGCCCTCCCCATCACTGCCTAGTTCCTGATGTAAGCTATCCATGCACAGTCACTGTGAGAGGACAGAAGCATTTAGGCCACTGGATCTTGAACTTGAACCCTTACATCAATGGCTAATAAAACCTTTTCTCTGGCAATAGAGCAGCGAGGAGTCTCTGGGGCTGTATCCTTAGGTGAGAGGTACCAATGGGCCTACCTTGTTACCTAGTGATGACTATCAGTGCAAAATTAAACCGTAAGTGTTGCCTTTGCTGAGATCCTGGTAGAATGCAGTGTTCTCTGGGCTGGCAGAAGATCATTAACATACCCTGTATCTAAGAACAGCAAAGCTCAGAATACATCTCCCCAAACTGACAGAGAGAGTCTCCCACAGTCCAGATGCACTTTATACACACAGCTGGTCACTCGATCTCCTGCTCCATCACAGAAAATAAAGTCATCTGTCCTGATAAGGTGCTAGTCCGTGCGTAGCAAGCCTGACTGTTCTGCATCACTCTGTGATTTTTCTGGGTGATTGCAAATTGATTGCGAAGTGCCGCGTTCTGGTCTCCACCAGGTAGAGCAGGAAAATGCTGCTCTGTCATGATTAAACTCCTCCTTTGCCCTTTTGAGTGCAGCACAATAACTCTCCTCCTGTGTCCGGGAGATTCTCTATCTCGCCACAGTTTTTCATGGCTAGTGATTTTTGCAATGTGTTCCTTTAAAGTTTAGATAAATGCTTTCGCTCTTGGAAGAATGGTCCCTGGATCATGCTGTTCAAAGGAACAGGAAATTAAAAGGTGCACAATGATAAATTGAGATGGCGTGTGGACAACAGAGGCACTGCACAAACACAAGTATCTGTGATGGGTGTTTGTGTGCGATCAGTCTCATTGAGCATGTTGACTGGGGGTTCGCAATGTTCCTAGCGTAGGTCCTTCTGCTGCTGTGTTCCAAGGACGACTTCTTACACACCCACCCACACACACACACAATTCTGATTTTAAAAGTGAGTGACACATTGTGAAATCAGTCCACCAAAGAGGCAGATGGCTTGAGGATCTGCTTGGTAGTTCAGGTACTACCATCTACACTTTAAAACCATCAGAGGGACAGAGAAAAAAAATCTGTGGATTTTGCTTGTTAGAGTTTGAATCTTCAGTGTCACCATCCTCCAAAAAACGTTCGTGTGTTGAAGGCTTGGTCCTCAGTGTAAGTGCTCAGAAAGGTGGTCTTTGGGAAGTGACTGGATCATAAGGATGGTAACCTCAGGTGGATTAAATCCATTGATAAATTTATAGCGGAGCAAATATCTGAGTTCCTTTTCTCTTGCTGTGAAGAAGCACCATGACCAAGGCAACATTTAAAATGAATCATTTAATTGAGGACTTTCTCAGTTTCAGAGGGTGAATCCATTACCATCATGGTGATAACCATAGTGGCAGGCAGGCATGGCTCTCGAGCAGCAGCTGAGAGCTCACATCTGATCCAAAAGTTGTAGGCAGAGACTGCAAGAAAATGGGCCTGGTGTGGTCTTTTGAAACATCAAAGTCCCCCCCCCCCCAGTGACTCCCCTAGGGAATCCTTCTACCGGACCACACCCCTAATTTTTCCCAAGCAGTTCCTCTAATGGAAAACCAAGTATTTAAACATACTAACTAACCTATGGGGACCATTCTCATTCAAACCACCACAATGAGTTTGAGGAGGGATTTTGTTATAGAATGAGCACCTCTTTACTTCCTGGGCATGGTGAAGCGAACAATTTCTTCAGCCACAGGCTTCTACCCTGATGTGCTGCCTCTCACCAACAACCCACAGTAATGAGATCCTGCAACCATGGACTGAAACCTCAGAAACCATGAGCCAAGATAAACCTTTCTTCTCTCTGAGCTTATTTTTCTCAGTTCTTTTGTTACAGCAAGAGAGAACTGGCTGAAACTCCTCCAGTCTTGGGGGAAGGGAGGAAGAGGCTGGTCAGGGCCAACTTTTTGATGCTCTTACTCTTTTGTGTGACTGCAGAGTTGAAGCGACTCTACTCCTAATCCAGTAATAAATTTATCAGTCTGCTTAGACAAAACTCTGTCTACTAAAAACAATTCATATGATGTCTACCATCTGTGGTGGTTAAATAAGAAATGTGTCCCGTAGGCTCTCATTTGATGGTGCTGTTTGGGAAGTTATGGAACCTTCGGGAGGTGCAGCCTTGCTTGAGGAGGTCCATCACTAAGGGACGGGATTCGAGAGTTCACGGACGCATCCCACTTCGAGTTCACTCTCTGTTTCCAGTTGAAGAGGAGATGTCTCAGCTTCCTGCTCTGGCTGCCCATGGCCATGCCTCCCTCACCATGACAGAACGGCCTCCCTAGAACGGTAAGCCATATCACCTTCCATAAGTTTCTCTCAGCCATGTTATTTTACCACAGCAACAAAAAGCAACTCGACATCACCCAATATCAAAGAGCAGAAGTAAGGTATGGTGAACTCACCCCCACAGCTCGCAAGGAACAAACGTGAAGCAAGATTTGTTTTCGATAGTACATATTTTTAACGTGTGTCATAGTGGCCCCTAATGGTGTAGTGTGCTGAATAGAGGAGGGGGCAACTAGAACCATATCCTGGGGGGCTTTTCCTTCTGGAAATAAGAACTATTCTCTCTAAGCATCAAATAAACAGAGTCAGCTTTATAAAAGAATGCCATGGACTGGACAGCTAAAGTAACAGCAATGTACTTCTGATACTTCTAAAGGCTATGGTGATAGCTGAACTTGGTTGTCAGCTTGACTATGTCAGCAATTAATGAAAACCCCAGCAACTGGTCACACCTGTGAGGGATTTTTCTTGATTGGCTCATTTGAGGTGGGAGATCCACCTTAAATTCAGATCTTCTGAGGTCAGAAGACTCATCCTAAATCTTGGCCATGCTTTCTCACGACAGTTTATATAAAAGGATATGGGAGGAGAAGCTTTTGGGGTTTTGCCTGCTTGCCCTTACCTTACTCTTGCTGGCAAGTTCAGCTATTCTGCTGCTGATACATTCCCTCGATGGTTTTAGAACCTACTTATTCAGGATTCCAAAGTATACTGAAGATCGGTGGAGATATCGAGCCTCATATATTGAACAAATATCTGATTCTTAGATTTTCCCATCGGGAGACAGTCATTGTTGGACTAGCTGAACCACAGCCTAGAAGACACTCTAATAAATCCCTTTTTTAGATAGATGATAGATATAGATATAAATTATAGATAGATAGATAGATAGATGATAGATAGATAGATAGATAGATAGATAGATAGATAGATAGATAGATAGATAGATAGATAGATGATAGATAGATAATAGATAGATAGATTGATTCCATCAATTCTGTTTCATTGCATGTGGAATAGATCACTGCCAACAGATCTACAGTGTGAAAGCTGACTGACGTGTGCAGTGTCTCGGCAATGGAACGCTTTCTTTCCTCTGCATGCTAATTAGCTCCAGTTCTCTATGACTACCTCATTGGCTGCTTCAGGGCGCTGTATATGGCTGGAAAAGAGCCAGCAACTGTCACAGTTTACCAATAGCATTTAGTTCTCTGTGTAAGACACGTCTCATATACTCCTAGCTTTGGGGGACTGCCATTTGCCCCTGCACTGACCAACACATGGACACTACTCTGTGGTGGGTCTTAACTAGCACTGTTGTCTTGGCAATCTTCTCATCTTTCACTTCAGCCCATATCATCCTGCTAAAGGGGACCCCATGTCGGCCTTTGGGGTCCCCTTGTCTCTAAGGCAGAGGAACACATGTATTCTCACCTTTTACGGCTGTGCCTGCCCAAGCAGCCAGCTGGCACCCAATGCCAGGAATAACCTGAATGCCATGGTAACCTACAGTAGCAATGGACAGGCGACCTTGTTGCTCCCTACCACAGTGAAAGGTTTTTAGGACCACCCACAAAGACAGCTTGGAGGTGGATACCCAGCTGGGAGGCAAAGAGCAAGATGTTGTCTGAGAACTCTGCCATGAAAAATGAGAAAGGATATTTTCCTGACCTTCCCCAGCTTCTGTCCACTGTTTTGGAGAAGTTCCAAGCTTTCAGTCTCTGGACGAGGAGGAGGCACTGGACCCACGCATGCTCTGCACGCTCCAGAGTCCTTAAGACTCTGTCCACTTTTCACAGCTCCATGGCGGAGTGGGTGGGCACGGGTGGACCTTCAGGGGGGTGAAAGCAATGAGTGATGAGGAGAAGGAGGGGAGAGAGAAATGGAAACTGGAATCAGGCTAAGATGGAGCCTAGATCATGCTGGCATCACCCACAGGCTGTGAGGGCAAGGGAAACGCAGGTATAAAGGCAGGCCACTCAAAGGGGAACAACGAAGCATGATCAGCGTTACTTATTTTTACCCAAGTCCCCCCTGGATAGCAGCCAGGCCATTCAGAGAGATTCGCCAACCTGCTCTCCACATCCACCTCCAAGAGACAATTTCAATCTATAGTTGGAAAGGTCACAGAAGAAAGAAGTTTCCTTTCTTTTTTACCAAAGAGGTTTCCTAAATCTCTGACTGAAGCAAAAGTCTTGAGGCAGGGGATAATGAATAGGTTGCTATGAAACCAGGCCAACAGGCTTGCTGTCTGCATTGCCGCAGCTCAGTGGAGAGTGTGCCTGTGTCTCTGCAGATGCATATGTACATGTGTGTGCATATGTTATGTATCTTCATGGTTGCATGCATATAGCGTCAGAGGAAAGGATGATTTGAAGGGTTAAATGCGATCATTTTCTAATATGCTTTTCAGAGTCAGAGGAAATTTTTGTTTCATAGTTGGGTGATTGTCTTGCTTTCCTAAATGTTAGATACCAGCAGGTTGATTCCTGAATCTCTGCATGGATTGGACCGCAGGTCATGGACATGTCCTCTGAAGGCTGTGATCCCTCAGCTCACGTCTCCCCCAGTCCAGTCCCCAACAACCCTGTGATTGGGTAAACTTGGCCAACCGCAAGTCTTCTCCTTACCGCAGCACAATTCTTCTCTAGGGCCCTGTGCACACCCTAACAGTCCAGTCCCTAGGGAGAGTTCAAGAGCTGCTGTTTGCCACTGACAGCTCTGCTGTGGTTTAAATCTGGAACGTTTGCCCAGAAACTCTAGCCTGTGGTGCTACTGGGAGGTAAGGGAGGAACCTTAAAGAGGATAGTTGGATGAAATTTGGTCATGGGGACATTCCCTGGATGGGATCAGACCCCTGAACCCTTCCTCCCTTCTTTTGCTTCCCAGCCACCATGAATCAAGCAATTTTGTGCCACTCTCCATGATGCTCTTTCTCAAACAATGAATCCAGATGACTGAAGCCGCCGAAACCATGAAACAAAACAAACATTTTTTCTCTATAAATTGACTGATCCCAGGCCTCTGCTAGGGTAGGCAGAAAGCTGACTAACAGACCATTCCAGCTGGTTCTGATGTTCATCCACAGTTTGTTCCCAATGGCCCCGGACAGAAGGATTCTGAAATCCTTGTTACCCAGCATGAGCACCACTAGCCTGTTGGGTCATCCTGCTCACACAGCCAGACGCTGTGTGGTCCCCACAGTGTGTCTCCAGAGACCTCTAATTCCTGGGTACAAGCACCTGTGCAAGTGACTTCCCTTCTCTTAATTTTCATGTCCTCAACTGCATGGTGAGAGGATCACACAGAAGACTCTGTGAAGGCCCCAATTGCTGCAGAATTCTAATCTGTAGCAATAATTTCTGGTCCATTTTAACACTGTATTTTTGACAGGCATGAAGGTCCATAACTCTAAGGCATATTACCTTCAGAATTAGGGGGTAGACATGGAGCCACGTTCCAAATTCACCTCATCATAAAATCGTGTCTTTTGATCATGAAAGAGTTTTAAAAAGAACTGGCGGAAGCAGATTGGACAGCAATGGTTTAACATCGTCAAGGGAGAAGACAAAACGAAGCATGAAGGAACTAATTATGAAGCCCTCTCAGAGCCCACAGACTGACTGTAATTTCCTTGATAAGACTGGAAATGGGCAGTGTGCTCCAAAGCCCTGGTCTGACAATTGAGAATGAGAAACCCATTAAAGGATTAGTCCATCAATTTGGCTTAAACCTCTGTGTCCCACTTGTCTCTAAAAACAGTATCCTGTACACACTAAAAGAAGTGTTTTACTAAATTCCTGGGTGTTCCTCAATCTAATCCACCAAGGTGACAATCCTGACTAAAGACTACAAACCACACTCAGTCCCAGACTTCCAAGAAGGTTGAGGAGCTCTGCTTCTACCACCGAGTTATTTACAAATCCAGATGATTTTTCAAGGACACTGAGGAGTCACTCCGGCCTCTGCAATTCACCCTCTGTGGGTAATGTAGTATAAAAAGAGACTGTGAGCTCATTTCCAAGTTGTCCAGACCGAATAATCACACAGAAACTATATTAATTACAACATTGTTTGGTCTATGGCTAAGACATATTTCTAGCTAGCGCTTACATATTAAACTAACCCATTTCTATTATCTTATATTTTACCACAGGGCTCATGGTTTGTTACCTCTTGCTTCTTGGGTGACAACATGGCGTCTGCCTCCTTTGGCAGTTACATGGTGTCTCCCTGACCTCTCCTTCTTTCTCCCTGCATTCATTTTAGATTTCCTACCTACCTGTATTCTGCCCTTCCAAAAGTCAAATCAGCTTCTTTATTGATTAATGGTAAAAAAAAAACCATGTTCACAACATACAGAGGGGAATGCCATATGAATGTAGCATCCATAAGTCCTAAGCATCATCCCTCCCCTGTTCTAAGCCCTGAGAGGCAAAGACCACAATACTGAATCCCTAAGGTTGTTAAAATCACCCAGACAAAAGAGAGTGTCAAATAAATATTTATAAAATGAAGGAATGCCTGTGCCTGTCCACACAAGTCATCATTACCTGTATTAGTCAGGGTCCTTTCTAGTACCAGATCTTATAGAATAAATCTTTTTCCCTCCTCTCTCAGGTATCTTTAATATTTTAATATATCTTTATATCTTCAATATATTATTACATAAAATAGTTAATATATTGTCACATTGGCCAATTATGATTTAACTTAAGTTATATGTAAATATAAAGCATGCTTTGATGTCAGTAAGAGCATTGTAGTAATAGGAAATAAAGATTTATATATATACATTTATTTTTGATTTATTAGAATGACTTACAGGCTATGGTCCAACACATTCAAAAATGTCTGACTATGAATGGAAAGTCCAGGAATTCAGTAATTGTTCAGTCCACAAGGCTGGATGTCTCAGTTGGTCTTCAGTATATACGTCAGAATCGCTCCAAAAATAGACTCTAAAGTTAGTGATGGAATGAATTGGTAACAAGTCTAGAGCAAGCAGGGAAAGAGCAGAAGTTTCTTTCTTCCATTCTAGCAGATTTAAAGATCTGGATTAAAGGTGTGTCTTCCCACCTCAAAGATCTGGATTAGAAGTAGATCTTCCGACTTCTAATTAATCAGAAACCTTTCGCAGGTGTGTCCTCTATTTTTGAGCTTTGGTTAATTACCAAACTGACAATCAAGAATAGCCATCACATTATCCTCCTGCCCCTGATTCCTAAAGAGATTTGCTTCAGGAACAATGTCTTCAAGTCTTGACTCTGAAATACACTATTCTTTCTTTTTATCCCAGAACCATAAGAGCCTGTCCATCAGTAAGCAGATAATGCAGGGTGGGTAGATGAAATGAGGAAGAGAGGAGGAATATGAGGGAGAAAACGAAGGAAGAAACAAGGGAAGGAGGGAGGAAGGAGAGGAGGGAAAAAGGGAGGAAGAGAGGGAGGGAGAGACAGAGGGAGAGAGAGATGGAGGGAGGGACGGAGGGATGGAGGAACGGACAGAGGAAAAGAGGGGTATGGCTGAAGGAGAAAACAATGGAAGAGTCATGTAGAAATAAGATAGGACCCAGAATAGGAGGCACAGGGCCAGATGGGTCTCACAGATCCTGATGTGGATAGATGGATAGAAGATTGGAATCCATCAAGTGGTTTAGCAGGTACCTCTGCAGCCATCTTTCCTCAGATTCCTATGTTAGATGCCATCACACGTATCACTCATGCATATCACTGTATCACGTCTGCACCTCTGTGCAGCAGAGCACCTCTGAGTATGCCTTGGGAGCGCTGAGAGAAGCTGCTGATTCTGGAATGACCCTTTGGTCACGCGGGATGGGGGGGTGAAGACTCAAGTAAAACTATGTCCCACAGACAAGTACAGTGACCTATCGCCTGGCCCCTTTTGTACCATGCTCACTCCACTCTCAACCTTATTCTCCCCAGTCCTCCTACTCTTTGTACTTTGGAAAATGAGTACATCTAGGCCAACAACGAAAAAAGAAAAAAAATAATATTGGAAACAAAAGGATAAATAGAGGGAGGTAGAATGGAAAGAGAAAGAATGAGAGAGCACTGTCTGCGGCCATGTGTGCATCTCTGCGTGTGGTTTAGAACTCTGGTGCTCACAGATCATAGCACCTGTTCACCCACACCCACTTCCTAATACTGCAAGTACAGCAAGGGGGAGTGAGACTGCAAAAGAGTGACACATGTACACACAGAGCCTCCTCTGCACACCGTGTCCCTCTTAGTACACACAGAGCCTCTTCTGCACACCGTGTCCCTCTTAGCAACTGCATGCTGTGTTGACAAGTTGCTCCCCTAGTGCCACAGCTCACAGCTTTCAAGGCAGCTGCAAATTCTCTTCATCCGTCCTAAGTAAGCAGACCATCGTGCCATCTCCGTGAAGCATGGACGAAGACATAAATGTAAAAGCAGTTCTCTGCTAACGTGAGTTGCAGTTGGCAAAACCTTAGCACAACACTGGAAATCACAAATGGGATTGTGTGTTATCTTCCTCCAATCTGAGCAACTGAGAATCATACATAATGGAAGAGGGTAGCTTGCAGCTGGTAGCCGCAGGCTGGATCACAGGAGATGATTTCAACTCATTTTTATGTTCATGAAGAGCTACCTCTTAATCAGGCCGCCAAAGCAAACACTACCCCTCAGCCAGAGGGTGCGGGGGAGGGGGTATGCAGATCACACTAAAGAACAGTAAACAAGGAGCTCTCTCAGAGGCCCTAGAGCTGGACTCTTTATTTATGTTCTCTGCACATTTTTAGACTCTAAAAGAAATGCAGGCAGCGGAAGCAAAATAAAGCAGGTGCCACCTGACCAGATGGGAAGCTTGCAGAGAAGCTGAGAACATGCATGCAGCTGGATTGGCCGGCTTGTGGCTGGTCAGTCAGGGATGCCATCCTGGGTATTCCAGTTCTTAATCTCAAAATTAAGTCCTGCCTGGACTCGGGAAAGAGGTACTGCCTACAGCAACGCCTATTTATGGTTTCAGTCTTGTGATGACAGAGCCTCAGCAGTAGGTTAGACAAAAGGGACATGGGGAGATCCACTTGGCAACCCAGTTTAGCCTACCACTCCCCATCACCTGGCTGTGCTCAGCTATAATTTGGTTTTATTTTTCAACTGTATTGAGGCAGAATTCAGTGAACACATAATTCAAAATGTGGGCATATAAATCAATAGTCCCTATATATCACAGTATTACTTGTTAATTGTGTTAGGATATATAGAACAAAAGATACCATTCTAGCTCTTTTAATGGGAATATATGCATGTATGTCTAGGGAGACCTATAGAGAGAGAACTCAGTCTATAAAGTATGTTAACTATGTGCCGTGCAAGCATGAGGACTTGAACTCAAATTCCCAGCACCTGTGCAAAAGCTGGGTATGACTGCACACGTCTGCAACTCCAGTACTGGAAATTCTGAGATCGATGGATCCTTGAACTTGCTGGGCAGCCAGTCCAGTCAATAAGCTCCAAGTCCAATGGAGAGACACTGTCTCAAGATCTAAGGTCTTGAGATGCAATGAAGAGCAAGTTTGAGGAGCCAGGGTTTCATTGACCAGAACTATTAAAAAATAGTACTGATAAACTAGATTTTTAAGTTTAATAGTTATAAAAATATTTAATATATTGTTACACTGGCCAATTTGCGCTCTAACTTAAGTGATAAATAGAACACACTTTGCTGTCAGTAAGAGGGATAATAGCCAAAGGCAACAAAGAAAGAGTTCAATCAATGTTTATAATCTTATCAAAAGCAATATAACAGAGGCAATAAAAGCATAAAATGTTATTGTGCTTACAGGATAAAATTCTATTGTAGAATAAAATGGAAATTCAAGTCAGAGAGAAAAACAAAATATAAAATTTCACAAGGTTTAGAAAAGATTGTGTATATTCTTGTAGAAGATGATAGAGTTTATCATGTCTTCATATTTAGGTTCTACTGAATACATCAAAAAATAAAATTATCAAGATTACTTTGAGATCTTGATACAACTGAATGTCAACAACTAAGGTTGAGCAAAAGAAGCCAGATCATGTGACCCACTTGTATTTGCAAGACAGAGTTCCAAGGATGTTAGAACAACCCAACTCTTCCCTTTTCTTACTAGTATGTCTCAAGAATAATGACAGAATATGTTGGCGATGTAACATCCTGGAATGGATAGCTGCCCATAAAAGCCAGGGCTCTATGTCCTTCAACCCTTTAGTTTATGAAGCCCGAGTGAGCTACCTCTCCAGGTTCCTAAGCTGTGGGGACAGATAAGACTTCATCCACCTGGATAGCTTCCTGACTCTCGGGAGCCAGTTCACAAATTCAGTTTCTGTTATTCTTTGCTACCTCTTTTTAAATAGAAAGCCCATTTCGTGTTATTGTTGTATGAGGAGGTTTGAATCCTCGCCACACTCAAACAAGATGGTAACTATGGTGGTTAGTCTGGTCAATTTGGTAGGATTTAGAATCACTATGAAAACAAACCTCCAGGCAAGCCTGGACCGAATGAAGAGAAGAAAGTGAGTTAAGCCACAGCACTCCTGTGTCTCTGCTTTCTGACTGTGGATGCCATGTGGCCAGCCATCTCAAGCTCCTGTTGCTGTGACATGTTGATGAACTTTACCTCTGAACTGTAAGCTGAACTAAGATCTTCTTTCTTAAGTCGCTTTTGCCTGACATTGTGCCAAACTGATGAGGAAAGAAATTAATATCAGCACAGTGCACTGATTTACAATATGGAGTTCAAAATGAGCAACTAATTGGTAGTTAGAGAATTCTAATTGAAGTTTGGCTTGGGATAGTTCAGGGAGGGTGGAAGGGACAAGGAAGGGAGACAGGCGGCGGGACGGTTTGCTTTTCCATGTGGTGTAGGAACTCATGGTTTGCACACTTCCGCTGTGCTTACTTTTTCTGTGTACAGGTTGTAATTTAATGTCCTATTATTTACAGCCTCAGTCTACCCTTTATGCATTATGGATGTCTATGGTTATTTATCTCTCAGAGGTTCTTCGTATTCTCCCACTTATAATTTAACTACTTTAGAAAACTGGGCAAAATTTACAACCAAGCAATTCACAGAGGCCATGAGACGAACAGTTATCAAATTGGAAACACTGCATTTGCAATGCTAACCAAGGAAACACACATAAACGCAACCTGTAAATCCTTTGCTCCACCAAAGTGGAAATGTTTGTGAAGGTACACAGTGGTAGGAGAGAAGTCTTCCTTTAGAGGTTAAGCTGGGTACAGAAAACAGTGAGTATCCTTCATGAGAGCCTTCAGTGGATAGATGATGTAGCCAGCTGTGTGCCTATAAACTTCTTGTGAAGAAACAAACCTTTATTATCTTTGTTTTTTTTTTTTTTTACTGCATTATAGATAACCCCTACCCAAATACATGACATTTGAACTCAGGAACACAAGGATTCTGAGTTTAGTCAAGTTGGCAGTGATGAGTAATCATTATACTATTGGTCAGAAATTTGATATCTTGTAGTTACTTTAAGATTTGATGGTTTTTAAAATAACAGCTTTCAACATGGACCCTGGTGTGAGGTGTAAGTTTGTAAAAAAAAAAAAAAAAAAGATACTTTAGAGCAAATTTTGAAGATAATAGTGTAGGCAGAGACTGGTTGGGTGCCATTCTGTAGATGGAGACTGTTTCTTCATTTCCCACCCAGACCTGAAATAATCACACATACACTGTATTAATTAAAACACTGCTTGGCCAATTACTTGAATATATTGCTAGCTAGCTCTTATATCTTAAATTAAACCATTTCTATTGTTTTATATTTTACCACGAGACTCACAGTTTACCAGTAAAGTTCCTGGGTGTCTGTCTCCTTTGGTGGCTACATGGCTTCTCTTTGACTTCACCTACTCTCTCCTCCTCTATCTGCTTAAAATTCCCATCTTGCCCTATTCTGCACTGCAAAGCAGTTTCTTTATTAAACAAAGTATCAAAGTGCCTTCCAAATACTCATCTTTATTCTCATAAAGTAATATAGCCTTAGATCTCATCAGAGAAGCTCCCCCTCCCCAGCAGACAGTGGTTCATACAGTGACTCGGAAGTGACAAAAGAGCAGAGGATAACTGACCGCAGGCTGCTCAGCCCTAAAACAGACATCTGCATCACACATTTTTCTCCAATGCTCAGGACAGATCATGGATGAAGGAGTGAAAAGATTGCAGAGCTAGAGAGTGAAAAGAGAGCTCTGTGAAACAGTCTCTCTCTCTCTCTCTCTCTCTCTCTCTCTCTCTCTCTCTCATCTATATATTTCAGATTTCCCACCTGGCTGTACACTGCTAAGTCATTAGCCAAAACAGCTTTATTCATCAACCAATAAAAGCAACACATATACAGAAGGACCTCCTACATCAGAATTCCATTCTTCCTGGCAGTGGTTGCCATTTCATTGAATATAGACTACTTGAAGCTGTATATATTCTTATCTTCCCTCTTCAAGCTCCTCCCTTGGAGGCCTTTTCACTCTTTTGCATTTGTTCTGATCAACATAGACAGTTTCAGGACAGCTAGAGCTACACAGAGAAACCCTGGCTCAAAAAAAAAAAAAAAAAAAAAAAAGACTCTTGGTCCGATATACAAACTCTTTCACCAAGGTATAAAACATCTTCACAAACTCCAAGAATCAGGATATAGACATCTTTAATGGGCATTTCTATCTATCCTCTTCTCTAAGTTTCCCTAGTTGTAAAGTACATCTATAAAAGGAGTGTGTGTATGTGTGCACATACATGTGTATGTGCACACACATGAATGTGTGTATGTATGTGTTGTGTACTCATAAATGCATGTGCTTATATATGCACCTGTTTACTTGTGTGTGAGTGTACACATGTGCATGTACATGTGGAAGTCAGAGATCAATGTCAGGTGTCTTCTTCAGTTGCTTATATAATGTAGTTTTTGAGACAGGCTATACTGGTTAGTGAGCAAGTTCCAGGTAGCCTCCTATCTTGAATCCCTAGTTCTGGAATTAAGGTACCTGGGGCAGTGCCCGGCTTCTTACCTGGATGCTGTATGTCCAAACTCTAGCCATTATGCTTGCATACCAAGCATCTTACTGACCGTGCTCCCCCTGTCCCAAAGTTATGTCCTTCTACAGTGTGCTAAACCATGGAATTATCCTCTCACTGAATCCTTATTGTGATCCATCATCCTGCCAGAAGTTCAGGGCTTCTTAATACCTGGGCATTCATCTGAAAAGCTGGCTTCTGCCAGCTCCATCCCCAGGGTCTTGCTACAGTTTTTTGGCAATCATACAATTCTATAGGAACTGAAAAACTACACCTCAAGTCCAAGCCAGGTAGACTGGCCTCTATCCACCTCAGCCCCAGGATCCAGCATCAAGAATTATCAGAACCGTCCCTCTGCCTCTTCTCTCCCTTACAGCAGCCCCAAAAGTCAGCTAGATATGATGACAAAAATAGAAAGAACAAAGAGTGTGAGGCTGTCCTTCGCCTGTTTAAGCCGTGAACCAGGACCAGTCCATCCTTGCTGCTGCCGATGCAGCAAACACTCCTGACCAAGTCACATTTGTGACTCACAGAAGTTAGCAATGTGTTCTCCCCAACCTTGCTTGTTCTGAAACATTTCTGCTTGTGAAGAAATATGTTCTAGACCTCTTTTCTCTAAGACCAGAAACATAAACAGCACCAAGAATTTATATAAATAAAGATTTAATGCTTCCCAGCCTCCTCAACGTTTCAACTCCTCTTCCATGCATTTCCCAAGGGGCGCATAGCTGCTTACCTGATTTACGTACATAAAATCCTGACACAAAAAACAACCACAAAATCTATAATAGGAAAATGAGACAGGGAGGGTAAAAATAAAATCTGTTCTCAAATGTGAAACGGCAGGCAGGTGGTGTCGACGCCATCGTGCAGACACCTAGACAACCAGGTAGCTGTTCTGCCTCCCCTACTGCCCTTCTGTTCCCACCTTCACGTCTTAAATATTTTCGTCCTTGTAGTCTACCATGGACCCATACGCTGTGTGAAGCAGCCTGACTTTAAGTCCATGTAAGTATCCACCAATTACAGTTCCAGGCTCAGGTGCACAAGCGCCACATCCTTTACTTGTATTTTATTTGGATCCCATTGCTGGTAGTGCCAGCATGGCAGGAAGTTTGTCCTTCACCACCGTCAGAGCTTCTAGACAGCTACATGAGGAGGCAGATGGGGTGTTGTTCCTTTTTCTAATTACTGTGACAAGACACCCAATAAGAACAACTTAGGGAGAGAAGGGTTTATTTTGACTCACAGCAAGCTACTTCGGGGTCGGGGTTGTAAAGAATGAACTGCCTGAATGGAGTCCCATAGTGTGAAAGTAACAGCTAGCCATCTCAGAGAGCAGGCGGCTTCCTTGGCTGGCTGCTGTCGACACAGAGATATCCTCTAGGATGGTTGTTGAAGAGTGGGCTCTGGGCTGTTTTTCTGGAGTCAGTTTGCTGGCTTCCTGGCTGGTTGCTGCTGCTTTTTGTGCAACCCTGTGTATTCAGACTTTTTTCTGCTGCTGTTAACTATTTTGATTCATGAATGTAGGATCCTTGAAGACAGGAACCCAGTCTTCCTATCTAGTACATTTTCATCATTGTTTAAGTGGGAGGTTCCACTCCACCCTCACTCGCCCCCATTCCAAACTTCGCCCCTCTCAGAAAGCCCACCAAGTGGTGGCCCCTCTCCCCCGAGCTATTCAAGACCTTGTCTACAGAGTATTTAAACTGCCTTCTAGAGAGTGGCCACGTGGTTTTTTCTAGTCTCCTCTCTGGGTCTCATCTCTGGGGGCCGGGAAAAATCACCTGGGAACGTTTTTCCTAACAAACTTGGTCTTTTATTTTTAATGTAGCTTAATTCGGCTTGCTGCATCGGCGGAGAGGCTTAATATCTGGGTACAGAAACCTTCCAGTCATCTCTGAAAGAAACGCTATACCCATTAGCAATTACTCATTGTTCCCTCTTCCCCCAACATTTAGACATCAGCAATATATATTCCCTCTGTGTATGTGTTTAATCTTGGAATTTAATATAAATAGAATCATACAGAATATGACTGACTTACATTATGTAATGTTTTCAAGGTCCATCCTATTATAGCATAATTCATTGTGTTGTACTGTTGGGACGAATACTATTCCTCATGGATAGACCCCATCTGGCTTCCCCACTCATCCGGTAATGGACATTTGGGTTGTTTCCATCTTTTGGCTATTGTACATCACATTGCTATGGACAGGACTGTGCAGGTTTTCATGCGAATGTCTTTTTAGTTTTCTTGGGAATCATATGGTTGCACGATAATGCTACATTTACCCTTTTGCATAATTGTCTCTAAACGTAAAGCATGCTGTCCAGAAGAACATGTAGCTGGACTGGGGAGAACCGACTGGGCTGTCTGCATCCCAGACCTATTCTCCCTTCCCCCACAGCCTGCCGAGACCCCGTACACTGTATCAGATGGTCTGTTTCTGGCCTCCGTAGCTCCGGCTGGCCCGTTAGTCACTCTGTGGCAGAGGCTATGTATTTCCAGACTTCTTTTTGGTAGCCACAGTGTTGGGTGCTCAGCAGACATCAAATGAGCAGATAAGTGAGTAGAACCGACGAGATGGCTCAGTCAGTAAAAGTGCTTTCTGTGTTAGGTTAGGGTTTTTATTGCTGTGAAGAGACACCGTGACCAAGCCAACTCCTATAAAGAAAACAGTTCACTGAGGTGATAGAGGTTCAGCCAATTATCATTATGGTGGTAAGCATGACAGCCATGCCATGCAGCATGACAGCCTGCAGGCAGACGTGGTGCTAGAACAGAAAGTCCTACATCTTGACTCAGAGGTAACAGAAAATCTACTGACTGTCACACCAAGGAAGGCTTGAGCAAAAGAGACCTCAAAGCCCCACCCCACAGTGACACACTTCCTCCAACAAGGCCACACCTCTTACTAGTGCCACTCCCTTTGGGGGTCATTTTCTTTCAAACCACCACACTGTGCAAGCCTGACAATCTAAGTGTCATCTCCAGAGCCCATGGTATAAGGAGAGAACAGACTCTCAAATATTGTCTTCTGACCTGCTTGTGTATATTATGGTATACATGTACTGATACGCACACACTATCATCATTATTATCATTACCATAATATTATTATTTTTAAATTAATGATTAAGCTAATTAAAACATCATTCCCTTAGTGTATTATTGCATGTTTGACAAGTACGCGATTTATTTCTTCCGTGATGCTTGGATGTAAAATGCCTCTCCTCCATGACCATGCTTTCAGTACTTGCTTCCTAGTCAGTGAGGGTATAGAAAATTGTAGGAACTTCAGGGGTGGAGCCTAGAAGGGGAACGTAGGTCACTGGAGACAGGTCCACGAGGGCATATATATTTTCACTGTTCTTTTCCTGTAGGACTCTCTGCTTCCTGTCTGCGGTGATGTGAGCAGGTCCTGCCCCACACTTCAACCATCACACTACTCTGCCATGTGACCATGAGCTAAACTGTCTAAAACCATCTTCCCTGCCTCAAGCCGTTTCTTTCAGAAGTTTGGTCAGAGTGATCAATAGCTAATACACTGCAGGCTGCTCACAGGTTGCTGCTGATACGGCAGCTCATGTCACCTGACACAAGACACCCGACACATCTTCAGAAAGCTATAAACCCCACACACCCCAAAAACCACAGCAATCTCTGCTCCACAACACTGCACTTAACTTGTTTGTAAATTCAGTGAAAGCCTTTGAATAGGTCTCTGTTCTGAGCACAAAGGTTTATTATCTCAGACAAAATGCCACCTCGGTTATCACTGACAAGTAAAGCTGAGTACCTTGTCTGGATACATGGGTTATGTTGTGCCTCCATTGTTCAGAGTTCCTGGGTCTGATACTCTCCCAGGCTGCTTCTGTGGAATGATTAGTGCATCTCAGAATAGTAAAGGAGGGTGCAGTTGAAGGCTGAGACGGCCGTGAACTCAGCCCTCCTGTCAAATACTGTATGTTCTTCAGTAGTAAGACACTTATGGCTCAAGGCTTTGTTGGCGGCAGGTGTTATCTAAATGCAGGACCACTCCACCGAGAATCTGTGCACAAAGGGATTCAGTGTGCAGCTCCGGGAGCCTCCGTGTCACTGTGCTGAGGAAATCTCTCTCTCTTTTTTTTTTCTCCTCCCTGTAAATTCTCCCTTGATGTTCAAAGGCTGAGGATAAACATGATCAAATAGCAATTAAGCCATAATGACCTCAGGATCATGTGACGTGATGACTTGGGAGCTGGTCTGCTCCTGAACGATAAACTGAGAGGAACACAGGGGAGGAAACTTTCTGAGCAGGGGAGATGCCTTGGCTCAGTGGGCTGCAACCAGAAATCGAATGCTCCCTTCCTTCTAAACCGGTCTTCTCTCTGGACTTTCCACTTTTGCTGACAGTTAACTCGGAAACCTGGGATCGGTAACAGTACATTCCTCTCTCGTACACTCAGCGTGAGTAACAGTGTCCTGTGCACTACAAATCTGTTCGTGTGTGTCCCCGAGCCCCTCTCTTCTGCTGATGTTCAGTGAAGCAGTTTTCCAGCTGGCTATGTGCTTCTGTTTTCCTCCCCCTTTAATTTACACATCACTCTCCTCGCACAGGCTCAGTTCAGAAACTGCAAAGAGCATCCCTTCACGTTGTCCCACCAGCACTCTGCCTGACTACAACATAGCAGACTTACCTTTCCATGCTACAGCTAAAATGAACTCTTTAGGATCTCCCTTTGTATCAATTACCTTTGTCATTTCTGTGACCAAAAAACACAACAAGAAGCCGCTGAATGGAGAAGCTTGTGCGACCTCACAGTCTGAGGGGACTGTCCATAATAGCATGGCAGGTATGAAGTATGTGACATGTTAGCAAAGCAGGAAGTGGGGGCTGAAAACAGGGCAGGATTATTAACCTCCAGGCTCGCCCTCCCCACGGTGACCCATTTCCTCCAGCTTGGCTGCCTTCTAAGAGTGTCACAACCTCCTCCCCAGGCAGAGCTGCCAGCTGAAGACAATATCCTCAAATATATGAGCTGTGGGGGACATTTCATATTCAACACGTGGCACCCAAACACACTCCTGCCAGCTCCAGTGAGTCCCCATGGGCTCTGAGATGAAGATGTGAGTAAACAATTCACTGAGGAGACTGAACACAAAGGAAATGTCAATATAAGCTGCAGTGTTCCATACAAAAAGAGAAGCAAGCGGCAATGACCTGAGAGGGCAGAGAAGCCCTGAAGCTTGTCCTGGTCCAAGAAACACAGAGCTGGTCCTACAGACTTCCCAACAGCTAGGCATTGCCTGAGGCTGGGGTGGGTCTGGGACAGGGAAGATAAACTATAAACTGTAGCAGCCTGTGGCCCCCGTATGAAGAGGTAAACTGACTCCTGAGTCCCAAGGAATCCTGGACCACTCAAGAGTCTAGAGCTATCAGAAGCAAAACAGTCAAGTCTATGCAGAGGATAGCTGGATCAGGATGGGGCAGAAGTGCAAAGGAAAAGGTTCCTGGGGGCTTTAGGGCCTGATGCACTCCCTTCCTGACTCAAAAGGCTGGTGCTGAGGAAAGAATAAACCCTCAATTACATAGAGGTTTCCCACGGACTGAAATATTCCCCGGGCCCACAAGACACTTTAAACTCAGACTCAGGGAGTTTACAAAGCTCACGAAGCCCCTCTCCATTGTCATATAAGCAATGAGCAATTTCTGAGAGAGAGGAGAGGCTTTGGGAGATCTGCCTACAAGTTGTGTAAGAACCCCCAGGGATGTGACTTTTGTAAGCCATCGCCCATGCTGGGGTGAGGCTTTTTGAAGATACTGCTGCCAGGGTCTCCCATGGTCCTGTGAGCAGGCCCACTGGCTCATCGTGCCAGGCTCGTGTAGAACTGTCTCCTTCTATCAGCAGGGCCCCTCTGGCACACATAAATGTCTGTTCATTTTTCCTCATGAAAAGTTATGTGACCTTTTCACCAATTGTTCAAATCTTGAATATCTTGCACAGTCCATCTCAGAATCGTCCACAAGCTTTTGCTAACCAGCCCAAACTCACACACAAAGACATGGGATCACAGCGATGGGGCCACCTGACGGGACCAGACACTTTGCAAATGGCCGAGAGCATTTCTAGTCTCATGGAAGACGAGTCTTGAAGAATATGGACTGGCCAGCAGAGGGCCCAACAACCTGGATCTCAGTGGGTGAGCGACATTGGAGGCTCAGGAGACGGGACTCAGGCTGTAACAGGAAGGCCGCTTGTTTGTCCCAGTTGTCCAGAACTGAAATCATCACACAAAAACCATATTCATTAAAATACTGCTTGACCCATGAGCTCTAGCTTCTTATTGGCTAACTCTTACATCTTAATTTAACCCATCTCCTTTAATCTGTGCATCACCACAAGGTCGTGGCCTACCAGCAAAGCCTCAGCACGTCTATCTCTGGTGGTGGTGGGTCCATGGCGTCTCCTGAATCCACCCTTCTTTCTCCCAGCATTCAGTTTCATTTTCCCCACCTACCGAAGTTCTGCCCTATCAACAGGCCAAGGCAGTTTCTTTATTCATTAATGCTAATCACAGTACACAGAGGGGAACCCCACATCGTCAGGCTTCTTCATAAGGATGAAATTCCAGCATCTAAATTTCTAGGGAAACGCAATCAAGTTCCTAGAAAGCAATGCAACAACACGGGGCATAAACGAAATAACCAGAAATACAGTCCTGTGGATTAGTACCAAAGGGAGAAGAAAGGACAAGTGGACTCACGTGGCAGCCTGGGACCTGACCAGGAACCAGCAAAGGACTGCAGCTTAAGTCAGGTTAGCCAAGCAAATGGTCAGATCCTGACCTCCACCTGAGGCTGGAGGCTAAAGCTGCCTGACCCCAAGCAGAACCTCTCCAGGATCAAGAGATAGGAAATTTTGCCTCTGGGAAATACTTGGGAAAATATTCTAAAGAGATTTTAATGTAGTCTCCAAGGACGTTAGCTTGGAACAGCCCAACATAGAAACAGATGGTAGAGCTGATATCAGAAGAAGTCACGTTAGAAGTAAGGGGGGGGGGGAAACCTTTAAAACCAGCCAGTCGCAGCAAAGCAGCAGTTGGGGGTTGTACCTATACTCCCGACATTCATACATGGAAACTTTAACTCCCAGCGCCTCAAACTAAGACTTGAGGTAGGGCCTTTAAAGAAGTGATTGCACTAAAATGAGCGGAGACGTTCCTAACCCATTGTGTCTTCAACTCATTACGTGGGAAGGAAATTGGTGTATGAAGGGAGATTACAGAGCACGTGAAGACAGCACGGAAAGGCTGCTAGCTGTAAGTCATAAATCACGCTGTCTGACACCTTGATGTCAGGGCCTCTCGGAGTCCCAGTCTGGGGCATTCTTCCAGAGCAGCCTCAGGAAGCTCAGTCTACAGGAGGTGACTTCATGTCCCCACCTAAGAATCAATGCTGGAACATAAACGGATGCTCTCTTAGAGATAAATAGCAGGCATGAGGGAGAGGGATACTGGAGAAGGGGGCCCGTCCATAACTGAGATGATGCAGTTGTGGAAATTAACATCCAATCAAAGTCCCGCGCTAGAGTAAGTGAGGGAGGAGAGGAGGCTTCAGTGGTCTTGGCTCTTGGATATGAGAAGCTGGCTCAGCTTGACAACAGATTCTTCTGCAGTTATGTATAGAACATCCCTCATGGCTGGCTTCATTAAAATTCTTCAAGTCTTCCATATGATGTA
This sequence comes from Alexandromys fortis, assembly GCF_014885135.2. Taxonomy (NCBI): domain Eukaryota; kingdom Metazoa; phylum Chordata; class Mammalia; order Rodentia; family Cricetidae; genus Alexandromys; species Alexandromys fortis. The sequence goes on from NW_026067950.1 coordinate 1,214,764, forward strand.
CTGTCTTGTGAGAAACCCCACTGGAAGGTACAGTTGATGGATTTATTGAAAGGTTTATTGCCAAAGTTTAGAACTGCAATCTTCTCCTACTTATTTAGAAATATATCGCTGCGCTTGAGCCAAATAGGAGAACATTCTGGCAGGTATTAAGAAAGTAATTAAAAGATCTGGGCTTAATTGGGTTAATTGCCTGCTATAACTGTCTGGAGACCTACTCAACCGGCATCTCCTCCTCTCAGCCTCCACCCCTACTCCAACCACTGTGTTTACCTATGGGTAACACAGCCAAGTTTTCAGGACACTCAGGGAGTGGGGAAAGAAAACAATTGCTGAGAATTTTGTCACTCTAAATCTGGCCTTAAAGGCTCATTTCCCTCCTTATAAACCTCTCAGATCCTGTTCCACCTCAGGGGAATCCAGTGTCACCATTGAGAGAGAAACAGGGTTTCAGAGGAGGCTGGTGTGGATTGGGGTGAATGAAGACAGAATATATAGATGAGTAGAGAAAATGGGAACAAACTGGAGAACAAGAAGCAGTCAAGGGTGCTGGGTAGATGGCTCAGAGGTTAAGTGCACTGGCAGCTCTTCCAGAGGTCTTGAGTTCAATTCCCAGCAACTATATTGTGACTCGCAACCACCTGTAATGAGGTCAGGTGTCCTCTTCTGGCGTCCATTAAGATGAAGTTGTTTAGAGTAAGCCCTAACCACCAGTACTGGTTTCTTTTCTTCTTCTTCCTCTTCTTCTTCCTCTTCTTTTCTTCTTCTTCCTCTTCTTCTTTTCTTTCTTCTTCTTCTTCTTCTTCTTCTTCTTCTTCTTCTTCTTCTTCTTCTTCTTCTTCTTCTTCTTCTTCTTCTTCTTCTTCTTCTTCTTCTTCTTCTTCTTCTTCTGTAGGAGGCCCCTCAGGGTATTTCTGATGACAAAGGGTTACCTTGCCTTTCCCTTGTTGATCTGCAGAAGGTTGGGCCTTCTGTTTGGATTATTTGTAGAAAAAAAAACAAACAAACATTGTTTCTAGTAACATCTTACCTATCATTCCTTGTCAAGTCACCTTGTTTACCACAATCAAAACATCTGACATTTTTATTATTCTTAAAATTTCTAGAAATTACTTCTCCTATCAAAGCAGCATTGTAGGATCCAATATCAGCTGTATTTCAAATCCATTCATCTATTGGTACCGATCTTGCCTTTAAAAGCCTAATCATCCATTTGCATTCTGAATTAGCATTTCCACAAGTCAAAGATTCTATTAATATTTGTCTAACTTCTGGATCTGATATCGTTCTGTTTACAGCTGAAGTCAATCTTTGCAAAAAAAAAAAAATCAGCGAAGACTTCTTCGGGCCTTGTCTAATTTTAGTAAATGACTCAGTCTCTTCTGATTCTTCAGCCCTGTCCCAAGCATTCAGAGCTGCTGTGCAACAGAGCTCCAAGGTGTGATTATCAATCAAGACTATCTTTGTAGACTGGCCTTCACCAAGAAGCTGGTCTTGGGAAATTTCCACATCTCCAGCCCTACCTCATCGTTCTATGATCCTAGCTTCCTCTCTCCACCATGTTTTTCATTTTAACTCAGGGCTAGCGTCCAGTATTGCTGTAGCTAAATCTTTCCAGTCTTGTGGGAAAATTCTGTTCTGAGTAGCCCATGCATTTAATATCTGCGTCACAAAGGGCAAACGCATACGATATGAAACAGCTACTTCTTCTAAAATCTTAAAATCTAAAACTTCTACAGGATCCCCATCAACTTCTGCAAAACCTCAGGATTCCTATCATTTGGTGGTCACTCGTGTGGTAACAGGATAAACTGAAGTTGGTTTTCTAATAACCTTGGGCTGCTCCTCTTTAATTCCCTAATGCGATGCTGTGGTAGGTTTTCCTCTAAATTCTCTGCTTGTGTGAATATTTTTCTTATTTTTGTTAGTAGGTCTTTCTAAGGCTTCTATCTTATCAGTCAAATTTTTATTATGTTTATTAGTAAGTCTTTCTAAGGCTTGTATCTTATCAGTGGTAAGTCTTTCTATGTTTGTATCTTATCACTAGTAAGTCTTTGTAAGGTTTGTATCTTATCAGGAAAATTTTCATATTTGGCACAGTTATCAAATCATTTTTTACCTTTTTTTTTTCAAGGCAAGGTTTCTTTGTGTAACTTTGGAGCCTGTCCTAGAACTCACTCTGTAGACCAGGCTGGCCTCGAATTCACAGAGATCTGCCTGCCTCTTCCTCCTGAGTGCTGGGATTAAAGGGTTGTGCCAACACCATCCAGCATCAAACTATTTTTTAATGATAAAATATGAATTACCATACTGATAGTAATTAAAATTGATATTATGTCAACCCTAGCTAAGTGGTTTAGTTCCCTGTTTATTTTTCCCATTTGCAAGACCATCCAGAGAACGTTAAACTGTCGGAACTTCCTCCATTGCGATATTTCTGATTCTTCACATAGGAAAGCTCCCCTTCCCCTTTTAAAACCCAGTTCCCCTTTTAAGACTTCCCCAGTATCCCACCAGATCTGATGACTTTTTACTGTGTCCATAAGAATAATGCAGCGATGACAAAGGTGGAGGATGGGGGCAGCTGTAGCGGCAGCACTGGGGGCGCGGCAGTGCCCAGGCAGCCAGAACAGTGCCTTGGCTGCTGGGGTGGCACTGGCTGTTGCTGTGGTACCCTCGCTTCTCGCTGGATGCACGGGTCAGCCACACGTGCAACTGTTTGTGACTGGCAGTTGCAGCAGCAGTAAAAGACTGAGCAGGTGTCAAGCAAGATCAAGCTGGCCTAGGATGGTGGCTTGGAGAAGGGGTCCAGGGAAAGCCTGTGTGGCAGGAAGTGAGGGCACAGGCTAGAGGTGGGTGGATAACCCCAGATGCATATTGGGGGAAAGGTTGGCAGGCAGCAGCTGGAAGCTGCTGTAGAAATACTGCAGTAGAAAAAAAAAATAAAATAAAAATAAAAAACCAGCCCCAGATTCGTGCAGAAGGCCTGTGTAATAAAGAGGTGTTGGGTTCACCGTCTTGGCATGGTTTTATAATGCCATGCCTTGGACACCAGATGTAGCATTTACCTAAATTGTTCTAGTATTAATAAAAACTCAGGGCTAGAGGGAGTCAGAAATTGAGATTAAAAGTTTGATAAATCCAAGGAACAGCAGAGGGTAGATCGGCCAACCCTACTCCCCACCTTTTCCCAGCCCAAACTCACTAGAAACCTCCCTCGGCCCCTCCTCTCTCTTCTCCTCTCTCTTCTCATTCTCTATCCAACTTCCCTAAATCCTCCACCATCTCTATGGCTAATCCTAGTCAGCAAATGGCCAGCTCCATCCTTGATTCAAGGTGGCTTTATTGGCACAGCAGACTGGCCACGTGAACAACCCTCCCACAACAGACTGTAAAAGATTCATCTTGAACACTTCAAAGAGAAGTTTGTCTCTTTCTCTGTTCCTGGGAGATAACCTCTGAGCCTTCAGAACATGCTCTCTGATAAGCATGTACTTGTTTTGTTGGGTCATGCTAGATCATGCTATCGGTGTAATTGATGGTAGAGGCCTCTGGTGGGTAGCTTAGGTGGTTCGTCTTGTCTGTGTGACTAACCTTTTATATCATCCCTGGGCACTAAGGCTTAAAGAGCTTCTTAAATTGAAAATAAATTTTATGGCTCCTGTCATGCTCTTTCTGGGAGAATCAAGTGTCGTCTCTATGACTAAGGCAATGGCAGCTGGAAATTTGTGATCAGTATCTCCTCAGCCCTTACCCTATACATCATGTCCCCTAGAGACTTTTATCTGCATCTCCAGCTCTAATAAACTAACGAGGAAAGGGAGCTCTGCCCACTTCTGTGAGTGCTTCTAGCAGATCTCTGAACCTGGGGATATCATGGGAGTATCCAAGTACATTCCCTTGGGCTTCTGGATTAAATGTCTTCAATTGAAGGGGCCTTCCCAGAATTAAGTTCTCATGTACATAACAACAGCTTTCCTTGTCTGTTCTTAGATCTGTAACAGCATCAGAATTCTCTCCTGATATCTGGACCAGAGTTACCAGGCTCCTTGTTTGTCTCCATACATCTCATGAGACCCTCAAGCTCTGACAAATCGACCACTTGTCTGTGCCCCCAGGTTGCTTCCTCCTTCTTTATTCCTTGTCTTCCGTCCTTCAATCAGTTAAAAACCTGCTTCTCCCCTGAGGCAATGAACTCTTTCAGCTCTGAAATACAAGCTTCGAGCAAAGGGACTCACACAAATATAGCTTTCAGCACATTTTCGTAAAAAGAATAAAAGGGTCTACACACAAATAATTATTCTTCCATGTAAGTAAATTTCACTTCATATTGACAAGAGCATGGCTATTTTTGAATACGTAAACAAGAATTTAAAGCTTTAAAATAAATGCGAATTATTAAATAATACACCTACTTTATAGAGGGAAGAGACACAATTTGACATAAACTGAGATTAAATTGAAGTTTATTCATAGGAAAAGATGGTTGTGCCAGTTACAGTTTACTGAAGAGTGTGGAGAGGCCAACATAAAAAAATACACTGTTGTTCAGATGAGGTGAAGGAAAAGAATCAGTATACAGAATGTCTGAGTCCCTGTAAGTTCCAAGCTGTGACACCCCAGGATTCAATTCCATGATTAGCAGGCTACAAAAAGATCTCACTCTCCCTGCCCACTTGTCAGGGGGTCAGCCCTCTGTCCTATTTACCTTAAAACCCTTATCGTTGACTTTTGTGGGCCCTTTTTATTGTGCTATAATCACTGGCTCTTGGGATCCTCTATGTCACCTGAATATATTAACTTCTACGTGGTATGGGTCCTGGGCATCATCCTGCTGGTCTGGACCATGAGTAAAAGGATTCAGAAGCCTGGGCCACCCTGGCTATTTACCTATGATTCTGCTCAGACAACCAACATGAAAAATAGGCCAGGAGGAGAGAAGCGGAGATAAAATTCACTTCAGAGGTATGTTGTTGATGTTAGCTCGATTCATGAAATAACCAGGATAGCTAAAAGATAAAACAATTATATATATATATTATTATTATTATTATCATTGGCAAACTCACGAAACGGACGAGGAGTCCAAGCTCAGCTGTGCTGTGAGGGAACCACACAGAGTGAGCACCGTTTTTCTCCGGGTCCCAGAAAGCCACACCCTAACTTGGTCCCACCTCTTAAAGATAATTGGTTGACAAAGATTTCCCATCAGTTTGTGGTTCCTTGCCTGGTACAAATAAGATTTTCTGTCACATTTATCTTAACCAAAGTTTCTTTATCTAATCTGATGTAAAGCTACTTGAGTTAATTCTAGGAAAAGTAAAAATACATAGGAAGGAAATGAAGGTGGTACAGAGTTCATATGGTTTGATTGATACAGTTTGATTGCCATATGGTAGTGGTGTTGGGAGGCAAGGACTTTAGGATATGAAAAGTTCGCTAAGGGGTTAGGTTAATTCTCACAGGACTAGATTAATTACTCTTAGGAGTGGGTTGCTAAAAGAAGAATGCCTCTTGTCTTTTAGGCACCTCTCTGGTCTCTAGAACTAAGTCTTTCTAAATAAATGCTTTTTTGGTCTTTTTTTTTTTCTTTTCCTGCAAAAATATTTTGCTTGTTTTGGAAAAATAAAATCACAGCCTTGGCCTTATTTCATCTCACTCTGTATAGATTCTGGTAATTAATCTCTGCAAATATGACTTGACTAACTCCTTCCCATAGAAAACTTCGAGGACCATCTACTGCCTATAAAGTCCTAATTCCTTATTATAACATTCCAGACGCTTCAATTTAGAAGCTTTCGGCCTTCCGGGCCCATTTTCTACATGGGTCTAAGCAGTCCCATTGCTACAATGTTGCCCCTGCCCTAGGGTCTCTCCGGTTAGATCATGGACCTCTGAAATCATTTGTTTCTGGTCACAGGAATAAAATGTATCCTCCTGTCCAATTGCAGCACTGCTGTTTTCTCAAATGGATGAGAATGCATGTCACTCTCCGGCCTACCCATCTCCATTGAACAGTGTGAAGGAACTAGGAAGCCATTACTTGAAGGCAAAGACTGAAACCACATCATAGGTAGAAGATCCTGAGTGTTAATGGTTGTTATGCTGGCCTGCCCTGTCACCTGGGTACCTTGTCCCTTTAAGAGACAAGCTCTGTCCACTCCCAGTTTCTCTCTCTCTCTCTCTCTCTCTCTCTCTCTCTCTCTCTCTCTCTCTCTCTCTCTCCCTCTCTCTCTCTCTCTCTCTCCTTTCCCTCCTTCCCCCTCCTGCTGGTCTTCTGAAGAGGCAGCTTTCTCTCTTCCCCTTCCCGTCTCTCTCCTCTTCCCCCTCTCTCTCTGTTCCTGTATTTCTCTCTCTTTCTCTCTCTTCCCCCCATACACCTCTACCCTTATACCCTCGCAATACCCACTAAATAAACTCTCCACATCCAAGCTCTCTCTGCATGGTGTATCTGTCTGTTCCTTACCTGCCGCAGTTCCCCACATCAGCAGTGGGGCCTGCTAGGGTCAGTGGCACTTTAAATCATAACACGGAGTCCATGAATGACTCTGTGGAGCAGACTACACATCTATGGCATAAGAGAAGGAAAAGCTTTATTGGATTAAGTCTCTGAGAGCAAGGCTCATAACAATATTGAACCTTCTCCGATGTTACAGCGCATCTGAGATTGCTCCATTTTATGACACTTTCAGAAAATGGTCCCTCTGTCATCTGAACCTCCTGCCCTCACACTGTCTGTCGTACTCGCCATTTAATTGTTTAGCCTCATGGGCTACAAGTGTGTGTTTTGTATCCTGTTTGGGGCTGTAAATTTTTGAGAGCAGCTATGGAGGGATTTTGCTGCACTTCGTTCTTTGCTAGGTGGACTTCGAGACGGCTACCCACTATGCACTCTAAATGGAACTGTTATCTAGTGAGCTGGGGTGGACAGGGCAAAGGAAACCTGACCGGCTGCAGAGGTGGCTCAGAGGTAGAGACAGGACTGCTTTTGCAGAGGATGCAGGTTGAATTCCCGGCACCCATTTCAAATGCCTGAAATTCCTGTTCCAGGGGATTCAATGCCCTCTTCTGGACTCTGTGGGCACCTCCATCTACATGTAGAGATACTTTTTCTTTTTCTTTTTTTAATTAAAGAAGAGAAACCACATGCAAACACACATGCACACATAAACACACACAAATTAGAAATAAAGTTTTGGGCTTTTTGTTTGTTTTTTTATAGAAGAGAAACTGAGTTCCTTATCTTCTCCTTTGGGTTAAGGAGATCTCAAGAGTCAGTGCTACCTGACTTAAAAATGAAATCCCTAGTCACATTAACTGAAATGTACCTCGACTGTAAATATTTACCAGCCCATAGCCGCGTTAAATGCCAAACATTATAACCACTCCCCAAACTACAACCAAATCATTTCCGTCCCAAAGGTTCCAAAACCCAAAACTGATGATTTATAAGGTTTTAGAGTATTTTAAATTCTATATTTTCAAATATAATGGTTTACTCAACTTGTGCATGTGCCAGTGTGAAGGGCACTGCCTGTGGGCTGGAAAGTGTTCAGCAATGACTTTGAAGCCCACACCAGATTTGTCTTTCATACGCTTGGTTTAGTCACTCAAACACTCCTTGTGATATCGGGCTAATATCAAAGCTAAACAGACATCTCACTGGGCAGGGAACAGAAATGCTGCTGCTGCAGGTTCCACTCTGGAAGCTTGCAGGGGTGACTCTCATCTGCCGCAAAGTCCTTCACCCGTGGCGGGCTAGGAGGACAGCACTGACGGACGTCCTTGAGACCATAGGCCAGTGGCTATCACGAACTGGTGGGCCTCTGCGGGTCTGGTGACAGACAGCACCAGAAGTTCCAAGGTCACTGAGGCCAGGGCCATACCACACAGTCTCAAGCCTTCTTGCAGGTGGATATCCACCCAGAGGCTAGAGAAGCTGTGTCTCTGGGGCACGGCAGTGTGAGCCTAGAGCCCATTCACAATCTCCCAATTTTCCATTCCATTGGGTGGCAGTTTTGTGCTATCAGTACTCACTGTTTGGGGCTAGCTCACCAGAATTTCAACGAACCGTCTTGGGGGTGGCTCATTAGCATATTAAGGCCTGCTCTGGGCTTGGGTTGTAATTGAGCTGGCAGGTGGCCTGCCCGGAGCTCGTTTCCGTGACAGCTAATTTCTATCTCAGATGCACCTCGTTATTCCAAGTCACACAAAATGCTTACTAAGTTACACAAAAGGTTAAAAATAAAAGCTTATATTCCTAACACCAGCCAATTGGAGGTGAGCAAGGGTGGAGCCATTTAGGATACCAGGACTGAGGCATCTGAGGGAAATACTAACAAGAAGGCAGTGCCCCGGGGCATCACAGACCAGTAGAAGGAAAGCAGAGAAAGTGTGTGTTGCATGCTCTGCCATTTGAGATGTGGTAACATATACCAGGGGAGACGTTAAATAGGGAACTAGATAAATGGGTTTGAACTCAGATAGCGAGGAGCAGAAGTGTAAATCTGAAATATATTGACTGGAGTGTCAGCAGAAGATTAAATCATACTGGGAAATTGGTGGAGTAAAAGGATGAGATCTTTCAAACTCTTAGGGCTCTTTCTGGGCAGGCAAGCCTGCTAAGCAGACCAGGCAAAACAGGAGAGTGGTAGGTCCAGGGGAGAGAGCATTTTAAGGAGGAAGAAGAGATCTTAGGATGAGCTAGCATTGGGAAGCAAAGTGTCCTCTGGTCTTCCTAAGGGCAGAAGGCAGCAGAGTTGACTCGCAAACGCAGTTTCACTGAATGGGAGCCAAGTGAAGGGAGTTGGAGATCGCCGGGGGTGGGGGAGACAGCACTCCACTTCAGAGATGAAGGGCAGGGGGAGGCAGCAGGACACGGAGCAGAGGAAAGCTTCGAGGTGACTTGATGCAGATGAAGCCTACTCCCGTCCAAAGAGGGAGACAGCTCAGAGACTGACACTTGTAAGGAGGGTCAGAAAGAGGGCGTCCGTGGTCATTGGAGGTTTGACAGGGGCAAGTACAACGCTTTTCTCTTCCTTGAAGGTGGCCGCAAAGATAAGTACTGAGTGGGAAGTGAGTGGGTGGCCTTCCCATCAGAAGGGAGGTGTAGCATCTTGGGGTCGTGACTGGAGTGTGGAAGCACGCTGCACGGCTCTGCAACGAAGAGGTAGTGCAGTCCTGAGGCTACAGGGCCTAGGGACGAAGAACTCACTACGCGTTTCAAGAGAGAGAAAGTAGAGACACATCTTCAACAACTCCTCCCAGACAGGAAGAAGCGTGGAGTTGGGGTTTTCTGCAGGGATTCAACACGCTCTCCGCGGAGCGCGCGGGACAGGCCGGGCACAGGTTCAGAGCGCGCGGAATCCCCGGGGAGCAGGAACCAGGCCTCGGCGGCTCGGCCCTTTTGCATCCCAGCGGCGCTTTCTCCTCCCTAGCTAAACCCGTCCGCCCCTGCGCCTCCTTCACCGAGAGCTTCCTAGTCCCGACGTCAGTCCCACATGTACCAATGAGCTGAAGAGGAGCGTGTGAGTGACGGGAAGGACAACCGATGGGAGCACGGCGGACGGCGGGACTAGGGATCCGCGGGCGGTCGCGAGTGGGGAGCGGCGCGGCGGGGGGCGGGACGCGGCGGGATGGGAGGAGGACGGGAGGCCCCTCCCCTGGTGGCGGCGGCGGGCTTGCAGAGCCGCAGGAGTTTAAGCACGCGGGAGGGAGATGCGACCGCCGCTTGGGCTCCTTGCAGGTAACGCGCCGGGGAGCCCGATGAGGGCCGAGCGCAGCTGCAGGGCGAGCGCAGTTGGGCGCGGAAAGGGCGCGGGCTCCCTGGCTCTCGGCAGAATCACCAGCCCAGCGCGGCCCGGGGGCCTGGGGGCGGCGCCCGAGCACTGCACCTCTACTGGAGGAGTTAGCTACGGGACCCGAGCTGCCACCCGCGGACGCGGGCCCCGGGCACCGTGCGTCCCGGTAGAAGCCGCACCCCGGACAAAGAGCGCGCGGTAAGGGGTGCGCGCCCCGGGCTCAGGCTCCGGAGCTGTCCTGCCACGGCCGAGGTCGCCGCACCATTCCCGTGCCTGTCACTGTCTGACCCAGCCGAGCAACAGCTTCGTGACCCAGGAGTGCACCCGGTGCAGCGGCCACCTGGCTGCGGGGTCCCCGTGCCTGGTCGCCAGCTGGCCAAGGCACTGGCGACGGCTGGACACAGCCGGTAGCTTGGCCGCCTGCCCAGGGTTACGCGGCGAGTCACCCTGCCGCGCTTGGAGTGCCAGCTACTCTGCTCTCCTCTGAGGAGCAAAGCCGGCACCACTGGCCTGGGAGCCTGGAGCCACCGAGCTGCCACGAGTTGGGGAAACCAACCGAGCAGGTGGAGCAGCTACCGCCTCACCTCCGGCGAACTCCACGGGGAGCCTGGGTTGTTGATGTTGTGGCTGTGGGCTGTTTGTGTTTTCTTTCTGTTTTTAACTACACACAAAAGAAAGGGGGGAGTTAGAGGAAAGAGCAACCACTGAGTCATCCACACTTCGCTCTCTCCCCGGGAACAGATGGATGGAGAGAGTTCCTTGGGAAAAAATTATAGTCAGGATTGACGAAATGCCCTCGTTGTCCCCTGTACCTGCACCCCCAATAAGCTGTGCACCCCAGGTAGAATGTGGTGAGGCGGGACGGCCCCGCCCAGGTGGGAAAATGACTACAAGCTAAGTGGAAACTTTCTGAGGCAGAAATTCTGAGTGTGAAACCTCCTAGGGGCAGCTACTTGAGCATTCTTGAGTTAAGGTGGGTCACAACAGGATGGATGCACCTCTCTCCGACTTTGGCTCAGCCTTGCAGAGGATGGCTGGCCCCTTTGCCTTGGGCACTCCCTTTGTTAGCTCTCCCTGCAATGTCCTGGTCAGAAACCACCACATTGTTTAATTTGATTTTCTGAGGCAAGGTCATGCTCCTCCGTTTTGGAGGGCAACTGGCCCTAGATGCATTGCCCTTAATGTGGAGAACAAGAGCCTTTCCAGACCTGCGGCAAATTCTTCGGTTAGGTGGCCACCGCTGGTTTTCCAGGGTGAATCGTCTAGGTTGGGTATCCCTGCTTTATTGCAGTCTGGACTGCTGTGTCCAAAGTTATTAGAAGTTCATGGTACACAGTTCTGTGAAATTTAGCCTTTGGGGAGGCCCCGTTTGATCTTTTGATTGACAGATGGATTTGTTTTAACATCCTGAAAGTCTAGGCTTAACATTAGGAGTTTGAGAATCAGGGCTAAAGACTACTGGTTTGTTCCACACTGAACCACTCTTAGGGAGCCAATTCAAACAGGAGTTCAGTAGTCACGAAAACACCAGCTTTGTTAGGGTAACTGTCTCTTTTCAGACTACTCGTAGTAGGTTCTGTGTAGGTGGGACGTTACTGAAACTGAAGACACAGAGTGAGCTGCCCTCCGAGGTGTGGCTGAGGAGCCAGTGCTCCCAGGCAGGGCTTTACCTGAAGAAGGCCAGTAAGACAGGTTGCTTAATCAAAACCAGAAAGTCCTTTCCTAGACTGTACTGTGGATATAAAGGTCCTTCTCTGCCTCATTTACCCTTGCACCACGCCTTATTGTAGAACAAGGGTCATTTCCTGGTGGAGGATGGGGAGTTGGGATCAGGGTCGTTGTGCAGTAATACAGTTTGTATCGGGCACAAAGATGCTTCACCAGGGATGCCCAAAAGAAGGGTTCCCCTTTTGGGAGTACATCCTGTCACCTGATGGGTTCTGCTAGTCGTAAAGATGGCAGCATAAGCTTTAAGGCAGGGATCAGGGACTAAGAACTGATCAAAACAGTATGGATATGGAGGCTAGCTGTTTATACCACCTCACTCAGTCCTTACCATACCCTAAAGAACACAGTGGTAGCTGGGCGGTGGTGGCGCACCCCTTTAATCCCAGCCCTCGGGAGGCAGAGGCAGGCAGATCTCTGTGAGTTGGAGGCCAGCCTGGTCTACAAGAGCTAGTTCCAGAACAGGCCCCAAAGCTACAGAGAAACCCTGTCTCAAAAAACCAAAAGGTAACTTATTCTACAGGTGAAGAAACTGATCTTTAGGAAAACAATGTAGCTCAGGGAAATATAGCCACCAGTTCATGCTCATCTGTCTCCGTGACCTTTGCTATGGACTCCTGTAGTGGACTCTGAGAACATCACATAGGTTTCTAATGTATTGTAACCTTTCTTAGCCTTTGCTGATAAAAGGCATAGTCTGGACTGTTCTATGTATGTGAACACATATCTGTTAAACATATGGGAGCATCTGAATATTTTCACTGCAGAGCAGAGACGCTTCCATGAAATGGCAAGAGCCAGTGAGACTAGATTAGGGTAAAGGACACAATGCCTGCACAGTGCTCCCCACAGGGAAAGAGAAGATTATTTGACATCAACTCATCCACTCACTTGACTTCCCCAAAGTGGGGACCTGACCCACCAGGACACCCCAAATGTTGGGGTCCGTGGCCCCCTCTACATGTGTGTGGGTTGTTGCTTGAATGATGGTTGGCTCGGGCTGTGAATATGAATAGCCAGGAAATGCATAGCAGCTAATTTAGGGACAGATTATTTTTTTAAAGATTTATTTATTTATTATATATACAACATTCTGCCTCCATGTATGCCCACATGCCAGAGGAGGGCGCCAGATCTCATTACAGATGGTTGTGAGCCACCATGTGGTTGCTGGGAATTGAACTCAGGACCTCTGGAAGAGCAGACGGTGCTCTAAACCACTGAGCCATCTCTCCAGCCCAAGATTTATTTATTTATTTATTTATTATACATACTGTATTCTGCACCAGATCTCATTACAGATGGTTGTGAGCCACCATGTGGTTGCTGGGAATTGAACTCAGGACCTTCGGAAGAACAGGCAGTGCTCCTAACCTCTGAGCCATCTCTCTAGCCCCAGGGACAGATTATTTCATCAATCAGTGAACATAAGACCATTTGAACTTCATACTAAACTGTGATTTCATATTTAAATGTTTAGAGCTCAACCCGAGAACATCAGGACCAATTATATGACCGTTTATGGCTTCCACATAATCTGCGGAAGTTGCTATGCCTTTAAAGTTGGTATAAACCATTTGTTTTCCTGCACACTGATTTTCTAAATAGAGGAACACATTTATTCCTTCCATTTTTAACGCCAGAGTGTCTTCCTGGGTACTCAGTCTTGTTTTAATTTTGAGGTGGCAGGAGTAATTTCTTTAGCTAGAATGTAAAACAGCTGTCAGGGTCTTCATGGTGACCTGACTACAATTAGGATTTGAACAGTGGTTTACCTTTTCAGTGGAAAGAAAAAAAAGCTGCGGAAAGTAGGTGGACTATTCCCCGAGTGCTTGCTAAGAGCAAGCCTTACATCAGGCAATGGTGCTCAGGGGACAAGCAGAGAAAGAGTTGCAGGCTTTTGTGTCTGGATTATAAGTGCAACTCTGCCTCTGGGAAGGGTCAGGCTGCCACTGAAAGGAGTGCCCATCAGTCTGGCTCTACCTTTATTCAGACAAAAGACTAAAAGAAAAGAAAAAGATGTCTGTGGCGTGAGATTCTGGGACTCCTATTTGCCTGACTTCCTGTGGATCTAGGTATTATTTGGAGATCTAGAACCAAATATAACCAAGCTGCAGCCCGGCCCACGGGGAGAGAATTTTCCTTCATTGGCTTAAAAGCAGAATGGAAGTTGTTCTAGGGAGGACCAGAGCTTTCACACCAAAAAGCCAGTACTAAGGGAGATTTTTGCAAAGACTGTCAAACTCATGGAAAGTATAATGATAGTTTGCCTTCTCCCAACATCCATTAAAACCTCAGGGGCTCTATTCAGACGATGTCTCTATCACCTTGGCCTGTGGGGGCACTTTCTTGATTAATGTTTGGTGTCAGAGGGCTCAGACTACTGGGTAGTGCCTTCATGGGCTGAGTCAGAGAGCAGGCTGAGCAAGCTAGTAAGTAGCATTCCTTTATGCCCTCTACAGCTAGGTTCCTGTTTTGAGTTCCTTCCACAGCTTCCATCAGCCATGGACCTACAAGCCAAATAACACCTGCCCCCACCAGATATGTATCCCCAGTGACGGCTCTAAGGTCGGCAGTGTCGTGTCCGTCTCATAGCGAGGAAGGAGCTCCAGAGAGTTTAGTTACCTCTCTAAACATACAAGACTGAACTGAGCACCCTGGCCAGAAGGCAGCACTTGTAGAGGATGTGGTAGGAATAAGAACAGACAACCTGATTTGCAGATAGTTTCAAGTTTGAGCCTTGGAATTGGCCCAGGCTGTCACAAAACTCGAAGTCTCATAGTTTGCCTAGTTCTACAGGAAATGATAGAAACTCATACAACGCCACACAATCAGGGTCTCCACGATGACCTGACTGCAATTAGGATTTAAACAGCGGTTTACCTTTTCAGTGGCGAAGCTGTGGCGAAAACCACTTTGTTTGGAAGTGTGTATTTCTGACTTGACTCTTCCCGGTACTGGCAGTCAGCTCTCTGGGTAGAATTGGGGCAGTTTAGTTCTTTCTGGGACCTTCCAAAGAAATTGGTTATTCTCCCTCTATGTAAACTGTAGTTCAGTCAATCCCCGCCATATGCCCTCACCTCACGAGTCCCCTCTCTAAGATTTTCTACTGACTGACATCAGCCCTTGTGTCCACACGCACACTGTAAGGTCTCTCAGAGCCGGGGTCACAGTCGTATTTCGTAAGTATGCTCTAACTCCCCCCGCCCAGTGTGCCAGCAATGAACAGTTACTGATTTTTCTGGGTTGATGAAGTTGATCATTAATTTTTTTTAAGCCAAGTATAGCTGGCTCTGAGAAATAAAAATGACTTGCTTTATGGGGCTAGTAAACATAGGATTCTGTTAAATCAGAATTTCTGAAAGGAAGCATCAGAAACCTAAGGGCTTCAGATTTCATAGGTCATGTTAGGGTTGGGAAATCTGCCTGAATCCCAGGTCGCTTCTCTGCCCACTGAAGTTTCTGCCTGACTTAACACGTCTAAAGATCACCTATAAAATCACAACATGCCCACCGATGTAGCTCTTGCTTACGGTAAAGATGTTCACTGCAGAAGTGTGCTCAAAGGTATTTATATGATGTTATTCCCCTTGCAGATCCCTCAGCATAATGCTGCAGCAGGAGGCTGGCAGCCTGCAGTTTGCAAGATGGCCGAGCTGGATGCTGACTTGGACCACATCGTGCCGTCTTCTGTGCTTCCCCCTTTCTGGGCTAAGCTAGTAGTAGGATTTGCTTCCCTCGTGTGTTTTGCCAGGAGTTATGATGGCGATTTTGTCTTCGATGACTCTGAAGCTATTGTTAACAATAAGGTTTGTGTCTTAATCCTCTAAGGAACTTAAACATGCCGTTTGCTTTTGTCTTAGTAATCATCCAAGTTGGTATTAATTCTCTGATAAGCTTGGGGTCGACTCTTGGTCTGGGTCTCTCTTAAGATCCAGAGTTCCCATTTCATTTTATGTATTAGCTCCTAAACTTATTGCCTCGGGTGTGCAGCCCCTGTCTGTGCTGAGGAGATCCCATCTGCACATAGATCAGAGAGGTCATTCTGCTGAGATTACAAGACCAGGGGTGTTGCAGAGCAAAGCAGATTGAGCACTTCAGGTTTTATGAGGCTTTTCAGAACTGCGGGAGGAAAGAAAGACTCACCCATTTGCTCTAGTGATGGATGGATCTAATCACCTATCAAAGTGTGAGGCTGTGACTCTGTCTAGTGTGTGAGGGCAGCGGCCTGAGAGCTGCTGGACAGAAGCCATGTGCTGCTGAGGGGTACAGTGTTCCCACTCATTCCATGTTTGGAGATTCAAGTTTGCCGACCATGCAAAATCCTAGCCCACCTTGTTCCCCAGTTGCCGCTTTATAAGGTTGGGAGAGTAGTCGCCGTTTTTATTGTCAAATGGGAAGGAAAAGATTCAAATGGGCCCAAAGACAGTGAGAGTAGGGAACTCGGAGGCAGGCAGAACGGGCGCTCACAAGTGGCATGAGGTAGAGCCTTTGTGATCGTCTTACTCAGCACATAGGTTGCATTGCCTGCGCTTGGCCGGGACGTGAAGGAATGCACCTGCCTGTCTCTCTGGGGCATGTCATTGAAGGAGCTTTTGCAGCACTGCTGCTGCCTGGTCGTAATAAATGAAGGCCACTGAGATGACCCAGCAGGGTAAGGCATCTGCTACCAAGCCTAATGACCCCTCCCTTGCCTTCACCTGCCACCCATGACAGGTGACTCCTTAAGAGGCAAGTCGCTCTGAACAGCTGTGCCACATTGATACCTTGAGAGACACAAAATAACTTTTCCAACAAGGGTTCACCTCTTTAAGTTCTGTGGTTATGGTGACTTTCAACACACCCCTACCTGGGTGTGTGAAGGGTTAGTTCAGAACCTGTGCTGGAAAGTTCCATTGCGCTGGGAAGATGGAAGCCTGACTGTGGTGTGTGGAGTGTTCTGATGATCGCTGTGTCTTCATGATGTCAGCAGGCGGTTGCTGGGGGAGGGAGTTGGATTCTATTTGCTAGATGCTTCCTTGGGCTGAGTTGCCATTTTTTTGTTGACCTCTGAGTCAGTGCTGTTAGGAGGGATTTCAGATATATTCTAATGTTCCCATAAATCATTAGAAGAAAAACTTGACCTTTCCCTCGCACACTCTGCTTCGTGTAGGCTGTGCCTTGTTAAATATTTAGAGCTTCTTTGGTGTTCGTTTCTGTTCGGAGGGAGGATGAGACGCTGCTCCCAACCACCTCACAACTGAACAAGCCCTTTTGTGGCAAAACACAAGGGCCTGGGCTCCTGCTTTTGTCGCTGAGTTAGCAGATGGATCCTGTAATCTTTGCAAAACATCCAACTGTCTCGTTGGGTAGATGCTCTACATTTTTAAGGCCACTAAAGCTGGGAGAAGGGAAAGTCACATGAGAATCCAGTGATCGACTTTGCGTCTGTTCCTCCTCCTGACGCCTTCCCTGTGAGTCGGCAAGCACTTCATTCATATCAAGTACGAAAGTCCATATTGGAACGTGGGTGTTTATTCTTTGAGGCCATCTGTCACTTAACCAACTCTTCTGTGTGGGGAGGAAATTGTAAAGTGTGTGTGTGTGTGCCACGTGTATGCAAGTGCCTGAGGTGGCAGAGGCCATTGAATCCCCCAGAAATGGATTTGCAGATGGTTGTGAGCCCAGAATGGATGCTGAGAACCAAACTCAAGTCCTCTGAGAGAGCGGTATGCATTCTTAGCCACTTAGCCATTTCTTCTGATTTTGAGCATCCTTCTGTGCTCAGAAGGCAACTTTTTAGAAAGCCGGTAATGGTGTAGTTTCTCCGATTAGGTACACCGACCTGCTGGATTTCAGGGCTAATCATGTGAAGATATAGACCAAGAGTTAGAAGGAGTCGTGAGCCCCCCAACATGGGTGCTGGGAACTGAACAGAACATGCTTTTAGCTGCTGAGCCGTCTCTCCAGCCCCCTTGTTTGATTTTTACAGCATTCAGTTTCATATTTTAAAGTAAGGTAAAATGCTTGTAAGCATGCTTGGTGTAATATAAGGCCAAATTATCTCAGCAGAAAGAGAGAGTTTTGTTTAATATTTAATAATTTTATATTTTAAAATTGTATGAAATTTTTTTCCTTAGTTTCACAGTCTGCTTAACTCATGACCAAAAGTGGAAATTTTAAGCATTATATTTGCCCATACTTGTTCAAACTGCATGCTTTTCTGATACTTCACCTTATTTAATTGACCGTGAAAGGGTAGTAGTGGCCTTATGTTGCCGAGTGGTCTCTTCTTTCAGCATGTTTTAAGCACCTTCTGTACTTGAGCTCATGTGGTCCGCCGGGCCTTGTGGCGCGCCAGTCTAGTGGTAGAGATAATTAAGCCATAGCTATGAGTGACCGGTGAGCCAGGTGTTATGGGTACAGGTATGAGATGCCGTGGAACCCACAGAAAAGGATTGAAGTCCATTTGGGATGCAGAGGGTTGAAGATGACCGTCTAGGGCAGATTTGCCTATGCAAAGCCTCTTGGGAGGGAACTCAGGAGAGCTGGGCAGAAACATGGAGTTAGGCAGATGTGTGTGGAGGCGATTGCAGCCCTATGAGGACACTGACTTTGACCCAGGAAGGGAGATGCTATTGAAAGGCTTGTAACCCACTGGCTAGTTGTAGTTAATGTGCACTTAGAAGTGCTTTGTGTAGAAAGTGGGAGGATTTGGTGGCTCTTTTAAGAAGCTTGCCCATATCCTGGACAAGAGATAATGGGGGTGGGGGGAGCTGGGCCTGGGGCTAGTAGGAAGGATGAAGTGGGCAGAGTTTTCACGGCTTTGGGGCAAGATGAGGGGAGGATCTTGACTCCTTGTCCAGAACGTCCCATTGTGTTCCTGCAGGACCTTCGGTCAGACACACCCCTGGGAGACCTGTGGCATCATGACTTCTGGGGCAGTAGACTAAGCAGCAATACCAGCCATAAGTCCTACCGGCCACTTACCGTCCTGACTTTCAGGTAAGGTGTCAGAGTAGAAACAGGAGCACCATTGGAGGTTTCCAGATGACATCGTATGTGGGGGTTCCGTTGCTAGTTTTTAGGTAGGTGGAGCCCATTTGTATTGTAAGATTCTGTGCTTATTTAAGGTCTTAGAAACTGTGCCACAGGAAGGTTGAGAGGCTTTGCCTGAGGAATCTCCGTATCAACTGGAGTTACGCAGATATTGGCCTGGTCCCTGTGCAAGGGTGATGCTCAGACCAGCAAGAGCCCACCCTTTACCGTTTGGGTAGCAAAGCAGCAGGGGAACAACACAATATGTATCAAAGCAACACAGGCATCCCATAAAATCATGGTTTTTTTTATGACAAAACTAAGTTCCTAATCATCCTACCATTACCAAGTCAATATGTAAAATGAAAATGAAGTTTAAAGATGACTTCTAGTCCCCATTAGCTAGGATTACTAGTCACATAACAGTTCTTATACCTGTTTCTGGGATACATTTAAATTCTTGTGTATAGCTCTTGCTTTTAAAAACAATTAGAAGTAGTTGAGCAGTTGAGAAGTAGTCAAAAGAAAGACTCACAGTAGAAAGGTATCCTGCAGATGAAGACTGGGGATACATAATGTTAAAGCTCTTTTTGTGTGTGTATGTGTGTGTGCAGAGGGTTCTGTGGATATCTTAAATCTAGTCCCCTTTGGGATAGCCTCGAAGGATTTGTCATTTATCTTGTCCTTGGGAAATAATCCCTTAAACTTAAAATAAAAAGGTCTAGCTCTGCTTTTGATTTTCCTCTCCCTGTATTTTCGGTGCCTTCCCCCGTGACGTGGCCATTGTTCCCACTCTCCTCTGTGGATAATTGTTTTCCTGGTTTCCTCAGGCTTCTTAGCTGGACAGGTATTATAGCCTTGATGCTCTTTTCATGAAGGAGGCACCAAGAGCCTTCACCAGCCCCCGTTCTGTTGTGTGTGTTTCACGCATCCTCTCTGTTGCAGGATCAACTACTATCTGTCGGGAGGCTTCCACCCCGTGGGTTTCCACGTGGTCAACATCCTCCTGCATGGTGGCATCTCTGTCCTCATGCTGGACGTCTTCTCAGTGCTGTTTGGAGGCCTGCAGTACACCAGCAAAGGCCGGAGGGTACACCTGGCGCCCAGAGCTTCCCTGCTGGCGGCTCTGCTCTTCGCTGTCCACCCAGTGCACACTGAGTGTGTGAGTATCCCCCACGTGTGACCGTCTGCATGTGTGTAGGACATGTATGTGCTATCTGCTTTTCTGAAATGGGCTCTTCGTGTGTTCCTCGTGGTTACAGAGCACACATCACAATGTTTTCAGGAAATACATGATACTTTCCCTGTTAGATATTTGATGCAGTGGGTTCTAGGTCAGAGGACCCCCTCTTTATGGGCAAATAACAGCCACCAAACTGAGAGACTGTCTCCTCAGAGTGTGCTGTGGTCTTGGGGGGCACCGTCTACCTGTGTGATAACTTCAAGGGCAGAAATGTTAATGTTGCCTCATTTTGCAGCCTAAAGACCTTCCTTAGTCCTCAGACTGGGTGGGGCAGTTTTTCTATTTATTTTATTTATTTTTGGAGGGAGATAGGATCTTATTATCTAGGCCCTGGTTGGCATAGAGCTCCCTATGTATACCCTACTCTAAATTACAGAGATCCACCTACCTGAGTGCTGGGATTAAAAGCATGCACCAGCACACCTGGTCTGAGGCGGTCTTTTTGTGGTAGCTGACTGTATGATTTACAGAATCCTTTCTTATATAGTTAGCATAAAAGCAGTATGACATCAGATGGTCTGGTACAACTTTATAGGCAGTGAGAATCCCAGGAGGATAAAGAAGAGTGAGTATAGGGTACACTGAAACTCTCAGGTTCCATGGTCTGTGCAGGTGCAGGGGAGCTGCTCCTGAAGCTTCCCTCCTCCCTCCCTGGGTATCTTCCCCTTAACACTCTCTGCCAGGTGCTGAACAGCAGTGACAGGAGTCTAGCCTGCTGCCCTGTGGCCGTGTCTCTGTGCCTAGGACATGAAGAGTACACTGTAGACATAGACTGTTGAGATTTAACTGGGCATGTGTGAGGTCGCCAGGAAACCCATGTGCACACCTGAGCACTTGGAAAACGTGAGGGGGTGTGTTGCTGAAGAGATTGGATTGGTCATTCTGGGAGCACCAAACACCTGGGTTAGAAGCTTCATAGGCTCTTCCTCTCACAGTGGGCCTTGACCTCTAACAGACCTATGTTTAACTGATTGCCCTATTGAGAGCCTTAGAGTCAATTCTAAAATGTTAATCAGAATTCTTGGTTTTAGAAATTACGATTTCTCATAATATCTGTTCTTTGGTTTCAAGAACGCTATGGAATTTTTATTGTTGTCTTCCGTATCTTTTGTGAAAGGCTGTGGCTGATGCTGCCGGAGCCCGCTTTAAACCCTTTGTCTCTTATCTGTGCACAACCATGGCCAAGTTAGAATGGGTTGCAGCCTCACTTCTCTGGTCTAAGTGTTTGTTGCATCTCAGATGCGGTGTATGACACAAACAGGGCTTTCTGGGAAACCCCTGATTGACTGTTTGCTTCTTGTCTAATTGGACATAGTCGTAAAACCAAAATAAAATCGAATGATTAACCAGAGGTTTTCCAAAGTTAAGATTTTACATATTGAGAACTTGATGTATAAAAAGGTTTCCAGCCCTGGGTATGCTTACACATGCTTGAGCAGGGACAAACACTCACAGACACACATTGCAGATCAATGCAGTTTATCTGCTAACCTTTAGAGGCCCTGTTCCAGATCTTTGGAAGGAATTGATGGGAATGGAGAGATAGCACAGTTCATAGAGTCCTTGCCGTGCAAGCAATGGAGACCTGAGTTTGGCTGCCAGCACCCACAGTATACCTGGCATAGGGTGTGTGCCTGTGGTCCTACTGATGGGGAAGGAGAGATTGACTGTACTCAGGGCTGCCAGCCTAGCCTAATTATCTAGTTATGGACCCAGGAGAGATCCTGACTAAACCAAGATGGTTCACCACTGGGAAATAAAACTCAGGGTTGGCATCTGGCTTCCAGACACACACACACACACACACACACACACACACACACACACACACACAGAGAGAGAGAGGGGGTGGCTACCCTTGGGGAGAAAGGAATATTTGAAAATTCTCTTCCTCTATCTGTCATTCCATAACAGCCATTTAAACTCAGATTTCGGAAAGTAAGGGATAGTTAAAAATTAGCATTCACAGACATATTTTGTGTGTTTACCTTTCATTAATTTGACACACTATCCAATTTCCTCTTATCAGCTTTCTCTGCTAATCGCTCACTCTACATTTTTTAAATGCCAGCTTTAAATGTGTGCAAAGAGCAAGGCACCTGGAGCTTATCTTCAGGAGGCAGGGGGATGCCTCACAGATGTCCTGCCAGGACGGGAAAGAGCTTCTGTGGTGTGGCCGTGATGGTCCCACCTTGTGGCATGAGGACAGGGCAGATTGGAGTAAATGTGTGTCTGTATATATGTTTTAAGAGGATGGAGTAGCAGCATGAGCCCTACCAGGTTTTAATGACATACATTTCTTTTCATTAATATGAATGTATTTTGTGCCTTTACCCCACCTCCAGCCTTAATACTGAAGATATTGTTGCACACTGTTAATAAATACTTATATTTTCTCTTTTATGTTATTACTGGTTTTTTTTTCTCCGTTTTCTCCCCTTGAGACAGGGTATCACATAGCCATGGCTAACCTCGAATGCCTGATCCTCCTGCCTCCTTCTAAGCGCTGGAATGATATAGAGGTGTTCCACCAAAACCAACTTAAGCACCTAACATTTCCTAGCTGTCCAATGTGCCTGGGGCAGAGGGTTCTGACTAAAGCCAAGGTGGCCCCAGGCAGCATGGGATCAATTGGTCACCCTTCAGTCTGATCCCTATCTGGATTCTGATTGGTAGGGAAATCTTTACAACCAAATTGACTTTGCCTCAGATGATATAACCAAAATCAGTCAACACCCTCTCCCCCAAATATGCCATCTCAAACCACTCTGGGTTGTTATCAGGCATGTGAGGCCACTGACAAGGTACTGATTCCTAGGAAGGGAGAGGAGCAAGAACAGATACTGCTAAGCCCCGATCTGGTTTTGGCTCATCTATCAGAATCAGATATTCCCCAAGGACTCCTTGAGGACATGAGGTCCCATTGTGCTCAAAGTGTGGCTAAAGATGACAAGTTGCCTGGGTTCTGGTCTCTTCAAGACTTCTGCCCACCCTTACTGAACCCAGGTGTTTGCCAAGGGTGGGACAAGAGACAAGATACAATCTTTCCATCTCAGGATGGTCTCGAATTCACCTGTAGCTATGTAGATGGGGCTGACAAGAAGAACTCTTGTCCTTCTGCCTCCACCTTCAAGTGCTGGGATTGTTGGCACGAACCGTCTGTCATACCCAGCTTCGAACACTTAGCCTTCAACACAAAGGGGATTAGTACGGGAACCCTTGCCCACTTCCTTCTGACCCCCAAATTCTTAATTCTTGTCCCTAGTAAGGAAATTTAGATGCCACTGGTTTAATTGATGAGGAAGGGTATATTGATTTTTTTTCCCCCAGAAAAATCTTGACAGGAGTGTTTGAGGGACCCTGAAAGAAAACAAAAACTGTTGGAGAGTTTACCTGAAAAATACATATTTTGCAAATATCAATAAAAAAGAGAAAAAGAAAGGAAACGAAGAAAACAAGAAAGGAAGGAAGCCTTGTCCTTCTTGTTTCTGCTCTCCAGTGGTTAGATATAGCCTGTTCTTGGATATAGCCTTGGACATTCTATCCTGTGAGCTCTCTCTTTAGTTAATACTCACTGAAGTGCTGAATCCTTCATTAAAACACTTGCCATGGGTTTCTTTTCCATTTGTTTTCATGTCAGGTAGTATAACCTTCATCGCTCAGAGACTGAGGTTGTCTTTAATATTTAGCAGAATAGGGGTGGAGCGACTGTTCAGCTGTTATACACCGAGCTCACAACCAGAAAGAAGTACAGTAGTTTACCAAAAGAAGAGCTTTCCTTTAGAAAATAAGTTCATTTGTTTCAAGTTCACTTCCTGGCGGTTCTTTGCTTGCATTTTTACTACCCTGATAGAAGCGGCTTCAACAGTCTGATCCTTTTGCCTTTGTCCTTGGCTCTTGCCAGAACTGCCCCTTCCCCTTCAGTCATTTCAAGAAGTCCTGGTTCCCTTGCCTTCCTCTTCTTGGTTTGCTGGTCAGCATTAGGTTCTGAAAGGGTTTGGGGTCCGGTCTGTCCAGAGCCACAGCTCTAACAAGGTCCTTTTCTTGTATCCCAGCTGGAGGCCACAGAAGCAGAATACTACCCCCAAGGTGTCCTTGGTCCTTTTCCTGCCTGCCACTTTGTCATATGTCTAGAAGCTCTCTGGAATTCATGAATGGAACTAACAGGGAGCCACACTCACCATGTGCCAGGCTTTGCCTGTAGCTGCATCTCTGATCACTCAGTGTGTCCTTGGTGGAATGAGCTTACCTCTGAGCATCCATAACTCATTGTGTATCCATTGAACCCTCCAGTGAACTGCCATGCTCTCTTCAGGCCCGATAAGCTTGTTTTGGCCCTTGCTTCCTGTGCTGGTTGGTTGTTACTTTGTGTGACAATACCTGACAGAAGCAACTTGAGGAAGGAAGGGGTGAGTGTGGCTCGCAGTTTGAGGGCACCGTCCATCATGGAAGGGAAGGTGTGGCAGTAGATCATAAGCTGGTTGGGCACATCTAATGAACGATAGTGCCTAGCTCACTGTCTCTTCTTTATTTAATTAAAGTCGCCAGTCCCTAAAGTGGTGCTGCACACATTAAGAGCGAGTTTACCTTAGTTAACTGGTTATGAATTCCTTTACAGAGGGTTGTCTCTGGGCTGACTGTATGTAGATCCCATCAAGTTGCCAAGATTAACCATCACGCTTGCCTCTCTGTACGTCTCCACTCACACAGACTTTTGCTAAAATAGACTCATCAACTCATTCTGTCCTCTTAGCCCTGCTTGACATCCTAGATTTCCCAAGACACCTCACTGGGCGATTGCAGCTACAGTGGACACCTCAGCCTTCCATATGTGGAAGGAAGACGATTAAAGGCATTCTTGTTTAGCTGTTGACCATACAAGCCCTTACAAAACATACGTATGTGTGCTAATTTCCACAGGCGTGGTATTTTATCTGTCCTTTGAGAAGCGATCGGTCTTCCATCCGTTAAAGGGATTTGCCACATTTGGGTGCCAGTTAGTAAAGGATACCCCGTAAACTAGAGCAATCCTCATGAGTAGGATTCTGTTTTCCCTTATATTTGGAAAACGGTTACTGGGGCAATGTAACTGGAAGAAGTGAACACACACTTTATACAGCTTCATTGTCACTAGTTGGGACTGAGAGAGAAAGGATGGGCACTGTGCTCTGTTCCATCTGATTGGTCACTTCAGAAGCATCCTTACTTGCAGTTTGAGTCAGGGAAAAGATGGCAGAGGCAGCTCAGAGTCATTAAGCCTTTTTCTTTCTGCCTAAACTTTTAACATATTTTGTACTTTTATGCCCATTGTGTTTCCAATCAGATTTAAATTTTTTGATTAGTTAATTAATTAGCTATTATGTTTATTTGTGTGTGTGTGCACTAGCATGCATGCTTGATGTATGTGCATGCCTAATACTGGGGGATGGGGCATGCATGCCATAATACATACGCATGCTAGAGGACCTGAAGTTTGTTCTCTCCATTCCCTTCTGTGTGGGTGCTGGGGTTGAACTCAGGTCTCCAGGCTTGGGCAGCAAGTGCCTGTTGCTGCTGTTCCATCTTGCTGCTCCCAGGATGCATTTTTAAAATACTGTGCACTCTGAGCTTATAACACTTTCCACTGAAAATCTCCTGTAGAACACGAGAAACCTGGGTTGCTGGTGTTCTTGAGCACAGTGTGTTAAATAACACTGTGTGCCCAGAACAATCTGTTCAAATAGCCTGGTTTCTTTTAAAGCAGTGAAGTGAAGTCCTGCACCAAGAAGGGTGCAGAGAACAAACCGGCTGTAAGATAACACCGCCAGATCTGTACAGCACTGCCAACACGATGTCATAGGTGGTGGGGTAAAGTCACTTGTTTTGTGTCTAAGGGACGTTTTGTATATCCAAAAGTTAGGAATGCTTTAATGTTTTTTATGTAAATCTTTCTCCCCCTTCTTTTAAGGTCGCTGGTGTTGTTGGCCGTGCAGATCTCCTGTGTGCCCTGTTCTTTTTGTTATCTTTCCTTGGCTACTGTCAAGCATTTAAAGAAAGTAAGCATCATGTTTGCCTTCCTCATTTGCTACCTTCTTCTTATTTCTGTCCTTTGGAGCGGTGTTAAACAGACGGCGAATTAGTCTGTTCATATCGGGTTATCGTTTGAGGCACAGTAGGTCAAAGGTCTAGACTCTTCACACGTGTTCATTTCATCGTCCCCTTGATGGTGCTGCATTTAGATCAGTGGTCCAGAGCTCCCATACCAGTGTCCTGGTGAGTAGCAAAGCTTCAGCAGAACTACTGAGGCACTTGTGATGGGGGGTGGGAGGGGTCTGTTTTATTTCCTGCAGAATTACACAATAGCACACTGCCTAGAAACTCTGTAGAGATCATATGTGTTTATGGCCGAGCTGCGCCATCATCATTTCCAAGGGTGAACTGAACCGGTCCTGTAAGAGTCTTTACTCCACTGTCCCTCCTCCTTCCTTGTGTATAGGCTAAACCTGAGCTCTGGTTGTATCTCTGGTTCTCAGATATGCAGCTCCATTGTGACATAGGAGAAGGGGGTTTTCCCCTGTGCTGGTAACGTCTGTGCTGTGTGGGTGTGACCATACCCCACATCCTTGTGCTGTTTTTTTTTTTTTAATCATGCCGAGCGAAAGAAACACTGAATATCAGTGGATTTATTGGAGTTGGGGACAAGTGAGTGGAATAGCTTCAGGTGCAGAGAAGAGCAAGGGACCGCTTCTCTTCTTGAGACCATAGGTGAAGCCGGCAGAAAGACATAACCTCCATCAGTTCCTTGTGCAGGGTCTCCCACTGGGACAACTCATGGGTGTATGATATGGGGAGGTTGTACCTGCTCCAGTCTCATAGCAGAGCGGATAGAGATGGCGCCACCAATCACGTTTTCCGTAAGATTATGACTCAGGAATGGTATGGGGTCTCCCCCTCACGGACATGGTTATTACAGATAATGTCACTGCATGTTCTAACATTGGCAGTCAGAATCTGCAGGAACACAGGGTAGGAGCGTCTCAGCATTCACACTTTTTTCCCCAAGGAAATTAAAACTTCAGACTTGCAGGCGTTTTTTTCAGAAATGTCGCTTTAAGTCATCATTTATTAATTTTAGCCTAACCTTATTAAAGCAACTAATTGCAATTAAGAATGGATTTGAGTCATCAGAAGTGCTTTTTGAAGAAAGTATATTAAATATTAAGTACTGAATATTAAACATTGATAGATTTAACATGTAGGATGCACCATATAGAACCTCCCACTGCTTTTAGAGATTGCTCTTGTGACATCATAGGGAAAATCACAGCACTAAAACGCCTTCTAATGAGTGCATTGATAAATTTGTCAGGCTTTTGAATGAAGTGTTTTTTTCAGAGTGTTGAGAAAAAACAAAAGCTACTTTGTATTCGCTTCCTGGATTCTTCACTCTCCTGTGTTCCAGTTCATGAATTTGTGCATTAAATTTATATCATATATGTGTATCTGTTTTGAGTTCCTTTATATTCATAAAATTGTTTCTAAGGGCCATCCATACAAAAAGTAATTGGTTTGTGAAGCCTTTGGAACTGGGAGTTTAGCTTGGTGGTGAATCACTTTCTGAGCATAGGCATGGCCCCAGGTTCTATTCCTAGTGTTGAAAAGGCAAAATCAATACACATGGATTCTTTAGAAACTGATGGTGAGGGTGAAGGGACTTTGGTGTGATGGGTTTTCAGTTAATTCATACTTTGGTTCCTAGGAAGTTGGTGAAGAACTGTTTCATATATACTTTAATATACTTTTCATTTTTGGTCCAATGACACTATTTATCGTTTATACTGTATTTACTTTAGCATGAGAAAGAGGGAACTATGTATTTTCAATAAAGTTAACCTGGACTTGTTTCATGTTTGTAGATCAATAGCAGCGGTGGCACTGGTTCATGTGGAACCCTGCTAGGATTATGAGTAGGTATTGATTTGTTTGACTTTCCTCCAACAGAGAGAAGACAGGATGGGTGTGGGAGCCTTCACAGAAGCCCTCTTTGCTGATTAACTTGAACTCATTTTAAGACAGGAAAGAGTAGATCAGATGGAGCCTTTGGAGTTGCTTATACTTTGTGGTTACTTGGTCTATGGGGAGTCTGAAGCTGAGTAGTTGGTGGACTCTTTTCAGGCTTCAGTGCCTTGATCCTGAAAGTTACTCTCAGCCTTGGATCTATGCATCCTTTCTGCATGCCCTGGCATACTTGAGTTGGAGATACCATAGTTACTGCAGAGTTTAAAGTGGGTGGTTGAAATCGCCGTCTCTAGAGTCTTCATCATTGTGAATTAATTCTGCTGCTGTTTGTCTGCGCTCCTAGTTTTCCTGTCTGCAGAAGGATGGAATTCTGCCTCATATTTCAGTGTCAAGTCTATAGGTTCCAAGTAGTCTGAGAGGGTCTCACACTGATTAGTTTCTTTGCAGGGAAGCCCTTCTCTCACTTGAGCTAGGTCATAGACCTGACACACACACACACACACACACACACACACACACCCGTAGTCACCTCAGGACTTTATGTCCTGATGAGCAGCCTGCCTTACTCCTCTGGACCAGTGGGATAATCCTGCACCAGCCACTCGGTCTGCTCACACTGCCCCTTCTATCCCTTGTGTACCAAGTGCTCCCTTGTCTCTTGACGAAGGTCCCATGTTTCCAGTAACTTTTCTTTATTTCTGATTTTCTTGGCTCTTTTTCAAACATGTCAAGAATAGAATGTTCTGTTGGAGTACCTTGGAAATATCTTCAAGCGCCTTAAGAGCTGATGTTCAGGTCAGCATTTGTCTTACCTAAGACCTGTCTCTTGTAAGAGGCGTACAGAGTCCATAAACCTCAGAGGAAGAACAGGAAGTTCCCTCTGCATGGAAGATGTAGATGAAATATGCTTGTGGTCTCTGATACTGTTGAAAAGTATCACAGGGGCTCATCAATTTAGATAATTAATTTCCTCACCCATCAGTCATGTTTTAAAAGTATTTCTTGTACCAGGCCCTGCATCTAATGCTGGGATTACAAAATCTAGGAAGACCAAGTCTATACTGCCCTGTGGTGGGATATAGCCACAAGTATTATATGTATATGTGTATACACACACACACTGTACACACACACACACACACACACACACATATATATATAAATATACATACATACTTTTGTTTCACATGCTGGAGATCACCTAAGGAATTTACATAGGCCAGTCAAGTGTTCTACCACTGACTTACGCTAGCCCCAGTCCAGCTTGTCCTGATTAGAATACAGCTGGCATTATTTAGAATGCCCAAGTTGCTGAGCGAGTTCCTTTTCCACTCTTCCTGAACTGGTCCTCCATCTTTCTACCTCGCATGTACTTGAGAAAAGATACCTTTTTGTGGCATTTGCAAACTAGATGGGGATGGCCTTTGCACCCCTAATACTTTGGCATCTTCTTGGGTTTTCATCAGTCCGCAGCTTTTCCTAGTAAGAGGCATTCGAGCATCTAAATTTTCATGTGTCTTAAATCATCACAGTGTTCTTTCCCCTTGCTTGTCAGTTCAGACAAACACAGGCCAAGTGGTCCCTATGGCCTCATGCCATAGCAAGATGTTCTGCCTGTGTTTGTAAGTACAGCAGAGACGTAAACCTCTTTTGTAGTAGAAGTGGAGTTTTTATTGGAATGAAAATAATCATGCTGTTTAATGTTGAGGCTTAATGTTTACAGCAGCCAGCTTAAGGACCTGGTCTTTGTACTTTTGAGAATTTGAATATATATAAAGTCAATAAAAAGGAGGTCCGGTTCTAGTTACATGTAAATTTAACATCCGGGAGAGGATTTTTACGTTGGAGCTGAGTTAATACTATTTTATAAGGGAACAGAAATGAAGTGCTCTGAGTTGGTTTAACTCGTTAGAAGGCTCTCTGAGAGGCTATAGCTCCTTTTGGTAACCTCATTAGCTTTCTTTATAGGTGCAGTCTGTATTATTGTAAAGTCTGAACACGTTTAGCTGCCTGAGTTTATTAGGCGGTAACTCTGCTAGGCTCTGACGTCCTGGCAGTTTCAAAAAATGGAGGGAAATCTCCTCACTGTCATTCCCAGGGCTCTGCCTCGTTTTCTCTTTTCTTTTCTTCTCCCTTGTGCTTTCATCATACAAGCACTTTTGGAACTGGTTTTTTTTTTTTTTTTTTTTTTTTTTTTTTTTTTTTTTTTTTGTTTTTCTTTTTTTTTTTTTTTTTTTTTTTTTTTTTTTTTTTTTTTTTTTAGTGAAAATGTTCTTATAAAGGCAACAGACAGTTACTTTTAAAAAAATCATTAAATCAGATGAATTGAAGGTATGTGGATTTTTTTTTTTAATGCCTAAACTAGGAAAGCGCTATTCTGGTGAGATGTTTTGTCAATACCAAAAGCTCTTTTAAAGCCTGCTCGAGTGGACGGAACACAGGTATGCACTGTACAGTAAGTTTGCTAGAGTGGTGTAAACAGTTCCGTTCTTCAGCCTTACCCGAGGACCGGAAGTTTCATTCACATTGGGAGGGGGGACTCTTCTTCCAGAGAGGGGTGGTCTTGCTACATTGTTACAACATATACTCACAGGACCGGAAGTCTCATTCACATATGGAAGGGGGCTCTTCCAAAGAGGGGCAGTCTTGCTACATTGTTACAGCACATACTCAGCTCAGCCAAATGCCAAGGAGATCTCAGAGCTCGTTTGTTTTTAGTCGTTAAGCCTTTTTCACTCTGCTGCTGCCCTATTGTAGTTCAGCCAGTTTTCATTCCCTTTCATTTCATTTAAGATACATTTTTTTCCTTTGACTTAGAATCATGATGCTTAAAAAAACTAAGCCTAGCCACTTGGGTGGCCCACACCTGTCACCTTGTACTCTGAGGCAGAGGCAGGGGATTACAAGTTTGAGGCCAATAGTTAATTACCTAACTGTGTCATGGAAATAAGGAAACCTGTTTTTAGGTCTGAGGTCATTGCCAGTAGACTGTTAGGAGTGGTATTTTACATCCATTTTCCCTCTCTGCCTTCATTTTCCCCTGGTTCCTCCCTTGCTCAGATTTCTCCACATGGTCCCCTGTCTGAGGACAGTGAGTCCAACTCTCATTCTATGCGTGGAAGCAGGCTTGGTTGGTTCCACACTTGGAACGTGAGTCTGATGCTCATTGTGTAGCTCTGGCAGCCACAGAGTTGTGACCACCTGTCGTGGTGGCACGGTTCCCACACACACCATGATGTGCCAGTTTCGCTTGGCGGAGCTGCCAGGCAGAGGGTGGTGAAGAGGGCTAGCTTGTACAATGTGCTGCTTTTGCTGAAAGGAGAGCTTCCCTCTGGAAGGAGTGCCAAGTCGGAGGCACATGCTTCATTAAATTGGTCACATCTGTTGGCACTTGTGGGTGTTAGTGCTGACAAGTGTCTTTCTGCTGGTTGGAGGTTTTCCCTCACTCCTTCAGCATTTGCCTCCCTTAACCTAAGGGACCGCAGCGACTTAGATATAGAGACACGGGCTGAGGCAAGGGGAGCGTGATGAGGCACACCCTTCACGTTCTGAATCTTAGGCTGTCGGTGTTGGTTGTGCCTGGTAATTGTCCTGGAGAGTGATCTTACTTGAGGTGAAAGATACAGGATGGCTACAAATGGTTCTCTGCTCTCCTGCAGTCTTCTGATCTTAAAGTCTAGTAGTCTGGACAAAGTTGGGGCAATGATCTCCAGTAAAGATACTTGTATAGAGCTGTATACAAGTTAGAATTACCTGTCTTAAGGAGACTTTATTCCTGCGCAAAGATATTCATAAATGTAAATGTATTAGAGGTAACATTTGCTTCAAGATTTATATTTACTGTTTCCCACAGTTGCTTCAAAATTTAAAATTAATCCATTTTCCTTATAATGTATTTTTAAAAAATTAAATGGCCTCTTACATGTTAGGAATACTTCCATCCTAAAGATATTTCAAGGCTAACTTAAAAATTTAAAGACTTGAGTTCTAATTGTATTTGTTTACACTGAGAAGATTACTAACTTCATGGTATTATTGCATAATTACATAAGAAATGTGTCAATATAAAAGATTTCTAATAGGGGCTGGAGAGATGGCTCAGTGGCTTAAAAGTATTAGCTGTTCTTCTAGACTAGAGGACCTGGGTTCAATTCCCAGCACCCACATGGCAGCTCACAGCTATCTATAATTCTAGTTCTAGGGGATCCAAAACCCTCACACAGAGTATATACAGGCAAAACACCAGCGTATATTAAACAAATAAATCTTTAAAAAAAAGATTTCTAATAAACATGGACCTAAAAGAAACAGTTAACTCAGCGTTACGTGCAGAGTGGCCTAGTGTTTCTGTCCCTGTTCTGAGATGTTCATACTTGGAATGAGAGTTGATAGCATTGGCTGCCTGGTTAAAAACAGCCTTAAAAACAGGAAGTCCAAATTCACCTAGGTTATGTTGCCTCTTGGCCATGATTAGCAGTAGTAGCTTTGACAAAGCAAGATTAGAAGGAAATCTTAGTTTAGGGGATTACATGGATAAAACTACACTAGTTGGGGTTGTCCCAGAACTCAGAACCAGTTTCCCAGTTTAGGTTTTTACCCACCCCTGGTGGTAAATAGAAGCATTGTGCTAATGCTGTGAAGGCTGGTTGACCCTGGTTTATAATGAATGCACAGATACACTCCGTGTTTGTAAAGAAGACCCCCTTGACTCAAATGACATGATTTTAAAGATTTGTTTATTATTTTGTGTATGTGTCTGAGTGTCTGTATATGCACTGCATGTAGGCAGGCACCTGTGTGCAAAACCCAGAGGGTATGGAGTCTTCTAGAACTGGAGTTGCAGGTAGTTGTGAGATAGATGACTCATAAGGGTGCTGGAAATGAATCCTGGGTCTTTGGAAGAGCAGCAAGTGTTCTTAACCACTGAGCCATCTCTCCAGCCCCAGACAATGGGGTTTTCAGAGATTGAGCTTTCTAGTTTAGATTCTGGAAGACACCCTAGCACGTGTGCTTGCTTAGTTATATGGCTCCAGATAAAATACAGGTAACTCTGTAGCAAAGAATAGGTGAGAAAAAAATTGTATTTAACTCAGCAGATTTGTTTCATACTTTGCAAGATTTCAGAGGTTTGGTTGGAAGACAGACATAGCAGTGTACGGGTCATCTCATCTGTGAGCCGAGACTCCCTGGTCCTGGGGTCTGCCGACACTGCCATGTAGTGGAGCGAGAACCAGGGTCTGCTTGTCCCTTTCAGTTTCCTATGTTACAGACAGAGACAAGTGGTCTGGAGGTGTAGCTTAGTTGGTAGAGTGCTTGTGTATCGTTCAGGAAGCCCTGAGTCCAGTCCCCAGTTTTCCCTGAGCCAGCCCTGTAATCTCGGCACTTGAGAGGTGGAAGAAAGAAGATCAGAAATCCAGGATCACCCTCTGCTACATAGTGAGACCAGGCTGGGATATGAATCCCTGTCTGGGGGAACAAAAAGGAGATGAATTTCAGTCTATCAAAAAAATATAATGTTATATAGAATCAGCATAAAATGTGAGACATTTTATATTAGTTTTTTTTCCATCTAGAGTCCTCAGAATCTCAGCTGGGACTAGGTACATTTCAAGTGCTTGTGAGCGTTAATTGACTTGCTTCTAGGTAGTGGCGAGTCTGGAGTGTGGCTCTCCGCAGGTGAAGCTGTCTCTGGGTTAATAACTGACCGTGGAAGGGTTGCCTTTGATCTGAAATTGCCACTAATTTCAGAGGCAATGCCTAACGGTGAATGGCGAATGGCGTTGTCTGTGCCGCAATGGTTTTTGTCCTGGGTGTGTTACATCAGAAGCCTGAGGGAGGATGCAATGAAGGACGGGGAGCGGGGACATTTGGGGGCTTTCTCCCCGCTGTGAGGAAGCATGACCAAAGCAAGTTGGAGAGGGAAGGGTTTGTTTCAGTTTACGCTTTTTCCTCACAGTCCATCCTTGTAAGAAGTCAGGGCTGGAGCTCAAGACAGGAACCTAGAGAGAGGAGTTGAAGCTTAGTGGCTTGTTCCTCCTTGGTTACTCAGCCTGTTTTCTCTGCTTAGAATGTGCTGGCCCTCCCAGTTGACCGTTAATCAAAACAATACACAGCAGACTTGCCTGCAGACCCAGCTGATGGCAGCAGCCTCTCAAATCAGAGTCCCTCCTCCCAGATAGGTCAGGTTTGTACCAAGTTGACAAAAACCAACCCAGCCCAGGGCATGAGCGGTATATTACAATCGTGGACTGACTCTGGGGAAAAGCGCAATGAAGCCATGGGCTATGTTTTCTGTTCTTATACATTAAGGCTACGTTAGCCATCCCATGAAGATGGATGTTTGGAATTCTAGACTAGATGAATGGAACAAGCCCGCAGTATTTAGCTTTTGTGTTAACAGGGTGCCTTCAGGGGTCATCCTCTGCATGTTTTAAGGGGGGACCCCCCCATGGGGGAAAATTCATCCATATTATATTTAAGTAAAACCCAAAGTAAATCTGTTTTTCTAGGCAGATATGTAAAATGATCAGGGGATGTGCTTTTAAAGTTAAGACTTTGGGAAGTCATCTATGTTTTGGTGAGCATGCTTTATAAATCAAATCCATAAAAATATAAATAAGATAGAATTGGAGGTGAAAGGCAAAGCTCCGCAACTCCAGGATGGCTGCACTGACTTAGTTCATTGAGACACACGGACTTGGGGTCTGACTAATCTTACTGTATGCTTTTCATTTGCAAGTTCTTTACATGGGGTTTTAATAATTAAGAAAATGAAATCCAGGTCACATGTTGAGGTAGAACAGAAATAGGTGTATTGACATTTATAACTGTATAGGACAGTTAGGTTTAGAGGGTAATGGACACAGTTTCAATGGACTGAGGCCGGACTTCAGCCCCTCATGCTGGGCTTGGAACATACAAAGCCTCAAATTCGGATCCTTCTTAGCATAGCAGCTTTTGGTAATGGTGGTGGTTCTGATTGTGATCTTTTGGCATATTTGTAAGGAAAGCCATCCTTCATTTGTTTGATAGAACTAGGTAAACATGTAATGGATTTTTACTGGAGAAATGTTGACTTCTAGGCCCTCCGCCATCTGAACAGCCCGGAGCTTAAGCCGAGAAATTCAGAAAAGCAAGCAGTGTAAGAGTAATATTCCTAACGGACCAGCTTCAGTGAAATGGGCTGTGTTAGGAGACGCTCGCTCAAGCCTGTGCTGAAGTTACTTGAGTCTAGGCCAGGTGGCCCCCTGCTGGAAGCATCCTGGAAAGGATCCTCCTTCATCCACCTGACATGTGTTTCCACTCAGAGTCAGCTGGGTACTGCGGCTCTCTGGTCAGTACAGTTCTCAGTGGCTCCTCTAAGCCGGGCAGGGTGCCGGCAATGTAGCTGACCGCAAGCTTGCTGCCAGACAGGGGTGATGGTGTGGGTCCGTAGAGTGTCCAGAAGATCTAGGAAGCATGTTAAAAGGGCTCGTGACTTGCTAGTTGCCATCCTTAGGATTTCTGACTCAACAGGCCTGGATGGGTTGTAGTCCTACATTTTTAGCAACGTCTAAGCTCAGACTCCAGGCCCTCGATCTGAGTAGTGCCAGTGGTTTAGGCCTATGGTTTCCCAGCTGTGGTTCCGCCCACCAAGGCCATTTGGCAATATATGTAACACATTTGGTTAGAGATGCTTCTGTTGTCTAGTGCACATAAAATTTCCTGTGATATGTAGCATTGTCCCTGCAGCAAACCATCAACCAACAAATGTCTAATTTTGAGAAATTCTCATTCGGGGCAGTAACAGAAACCCAGACTCTATAATATACTGAAGAATGTCCTGATGGATTGGGGGTTATGGTTATGCAGTTTATAGGCTGTGACTCCTCATTTAACCTGGGGTGTCAGTTAGGGACACCTACCCACAGGCAGTCGGACAGGCAGGCCACTTGCTGTTGTAACTGCAGCAAAGCAAGTGAATTTGCAAGGGAGACTGGCTGGGAGAGCGGGGGTGTGGCTTCACAGCTTAAGTGACATTTGACAGCTTCATAAGAAGGGTAGGATTTTGCCAGAGGCATACTAGCCCAGGGGAGTGGGGAAAGCAAAGCAGAGTGGGAATCTGTTGAGTTGGCTACTGTGCCTGGGATTGAATATAGACCAGGGAAGCCAGAGGGGTGCCAGGTGGTGACAGTAGCAAGGCCACTAATGAAAGCCATACTCACAAGGGTTACCCTTAGCCTGAAGGCAACAGCAGGTGTCGGTCCTGGCAGAAAATGGTGCTGCTCATGCTTTTGTGAGCTTCCAAAGGGTTCAGCTAGCTGTAGCCGTCATCATCTTGAAGGGTATCTTAGCCCACACGCAGAGGGCATGAGGTGGAGGTCACCTCTGGCGCACTTCGGGTCCTGGTGATTATTGGCAGGACATGAAAGACTTCCATCCTGGGGCTTTGCCAGTCAGTCCTTAATAAATCACAAGACTTATATCCCAGTCAGGGTATGCACATGCATGTACACACGTATGCTTGCATGCGTGCGTGCACACACACACACACACACACACACACACACACTGTGCTGGTTTCTGCAGTGAGCACTTTAATGAGAACCGTGGTGTACCTTAGTCAGGGAACGCAAATGCACATATGCATGCATGCATGCGTGTTTGCACGTGTACACACACACACACACACGCACACACACACTGCCGGTTTCTGCAGTGAGCACTTTAATGAGAACCGTGGTGTACCCTAGAAACTGCTCTCTCTGCTTCACACATTTTGTGCCAGGAGGATTCACCAGCCACTCCCCTTGACTATTGTGTTGGAGCCCCATAGAAATCCCATCGCACTGACCTGAGGAAATGGTGGTTTACATACAGTGTTTTATCAGCTGCCCCTGTGGTTTCCACACTGTGTCAAGTGATTTTTTTAAATGTTTCGTGTTTGATCTGGTTTTTATAGTTACATATGGCTAAGAACTTGGTTCTACAGTGAAAAGTACGACTTCCTCCCCAGCTCTATTTTTTCTTTGCTCACTAATTACAATAGTCAGTTTCTTATGTATATCGAGAGGTATGTTTTGCCTTCATGTGGTTTATAGCATAGCGGCAAGTCATTCCCCTATAGGCTTTCCGTCTACCGCGAGATAGGTTCATTACCGTATCTTAATAGATGGGAGGAGTAAGTGGAAGTAGCTTGTGAGGTGCTGTGTGGTGGTAGTGAATGTCAGAGAAGTTAGATGTCAAGTCCTTGTGGTGGAACCCAACACGCGAATGATTGGTTCTCCCAAGAAGATGCGGTTGTTTATTTACTTCTGTGGGGACTGAGGGCTTCAGAGAGGGGTCAGGGGTGACACCTGCTTGTTACACCGAGACTTCTTCAAGCTGTTCAACACAGGTCACTGGATTGTATTTTCTGTTGACCACAGAGGGTGTACACCCGCCTCCCCAGAAGTCAGTTTGGCCATTGTCCCTGCCCTCTGGGTTTCTCATCAGTTTATATGTTGACTTGCTCTTGAATGCTAAGCCCCCATAAGGGTTGCAGCCCAAACATACCCATGACCTTTACTGGTCCGGAGTGCTAGGAAAACAGGTCATCCATCCGTGGTACTACTCTTTAGTGGTAGAGTCAGAGCCATTGCTCACAGAGAGGAGCAGATTCAGCCCAAGCCCTCTGGTGTACGGAGCCCAGTCCTCATCCCTGACGTAAGAGTCTGGGAGATGTGTGGGCATTCCCAACTCCTTTTTTTGTAATAGCAGTGGAGACCGTTGAGTCATTCTGCAATCAGGCGGATTGTTTACAGTGTCAGAGTTCTCAGTACCACTTGT
The DNA here is from genome assembly GCF_014885135.2 of Alexandromys fortis. NCBI lineage: Eukaryota > Metazoa > Chordata > Mammalia > Rodentia > Cricetidae > Alexandromys > Alexandromys fortis. Next base: position 1,252,351 of record NW_026067950.1, read on the forward strand.
TAGAATGGCCCTATAGTGGTGAGCAAGTAGGGAAGAAGAAACTTACTCCATGGGGACTCTGGGTTGTAGCATCTCTGTGGCCAGAGCTTACTTACAATGCTTCTCGATGCCTTAAGATGGGACATGTGTCCTATCTCTAGAGTATTGTCCAGTCAGAGTGTAGAATCGCACATTGGTCCATCAAGGGACCACACTCAGGTTAGTGACTCTGTGAGGTGCATGCTTGGAATTTTACTTGCTGGCAAGATGGAATGTATTATTTCATAACTTACGTTTTGTTGTCTGTTACTGGCAGGGAACAAGGAGGGAACATACTCTTCTACCTTCTGGGTGTTGCTGAGTATCTTTCTGGGAGCAGTGGCCATGCTGTGCAAAGAGCAAGGAATCACTGTGCTGGTAAGAGGTCAGACACTGATGGGGCCTGTCTTTTGTACACATCCATTCCCTCCAAGAGAGACACCGTGAGCATCCCACTCCTGGGGCCTCTTCGGCTTCTATGTGTCATCACCAACCTATCTTAGTCCTCTCTGGACTAACGATCCTGGCTGCCACAGTGCCAGCATTTCAGATGGGGATTAACTGGTGTTAACTGGCTCTTCTGACCATGACTAGTGAATAGCGGAATCTGGTCTGTGGAAAGTTCTTAGGGAGAGGGAGTATGGTTCCTCCATGTGGAGTGGTCCCTCAGAAAAACATTGAGACGTTCTCATCCTTAGCAGTCCTGTATAGAACAAGGAACTTTGCCAGCCACCAAAACCTTCTAGGCAGCCACACCCTTGACTCTTCTTCTCAACCCAAAGAGACTTGAGTCAACACCTGAGACACCTTGAGCTGATTAAGCCCAGTTCAGGATTCGTTTTCCTTTTATGGGTCCAGCAAGCAACCCTTGTTGTGCCCAGCTGTGCCTGCAAGGCAGGCACTATACCACCAAATGGAATCTTTAGTCCCTGGTTTCTTTAACATTGAGCATTCATAGCCCATTTCCACCAAGGACGTTTTTTACACAACCCCTGGTATATAATATTGGCATACATGCATTTACTGATAATAAATCATAATTTATTTTAAAGCAATTCTTTGGTATATCACAATTTTACCATCTATTAATTAAGCAGGGTGTATTTGCATGATGTGAGGTAGATGTGTTGGTCTAACAAAATCCAACCTAACAAAACACTATTTTGATACTTTAATGCTTTTGAATGATGGTGGGGAAAGATTAAATGTGTTTTTTTCCATAATTAAACCATTGTGTTTCTATAACAGCAGAGAACTTGGTATGTAAAGGGACTGTAGTTCATGGCATGCAGAAGTCCAGAGTCTGAACCATGGTGTTTTGGGTGTTGTATGGAGCACACATTGCCGAGAATGCATTTTGTGTGTTCAGAACCCGAGCTTCAGTAAAGTTGCACAGTGGACCCTCGGCAAGGGCCCCTACAAACACATTGGATTCATTATGGGTTTTGATTTTGAATTAATTTTGGGTTATTGTGTATTCAGAAACTTTGTGTCGTTGCCAGGCCTTTTTGGTTTTGGTTTCTTTTTTTTTTTTTTTTTTTTTCGGTTAATTATACGGCCTCACATAGGATCATGACCACAGTTCAAGAAGCCTTGGCCTAGTTACTGTAGTATTTAAAGAGGTGTGTAGAGCAAGTGAGATGGCTCAGTGGGTAAGGGTGACTGCTACCAAGCCTGGTGATCTGAGTTTGATCCTTGGGACCCACATGGTGGAAGGAGAGGACTGGCTCTCACAAGTTGTCCTCCGACTACATGCTTACTGCACGGACTGCATGCCCATCCACGCCCACATAAACTTCTTAGATGGCCTCTTCTCTGCAGTTGTGCCTCATCATACAGTTTACAGTTCTGAGAATTGAAGCTTCCATGTGTATGTATAGTACGTGTATCATATTCACTGTGTTTATATCATGGGGTGCATTCTACTCTAGTATTCTAACACAAGAAAGGCCATGTTCATAGAGCATATTCTCAGTGGGGGAGAAAACCGGTCATAAATGACACCTCATATGGATGCTGAGTGTTGAGTGTGTTATTCTGTGTCTAAAGTAAGCAGGACAGGGCTCCCTAAGCAGGTGGGCACACGTTAAAAAGCCCCCATCCTCCTCCTCCCATATAGCCTTTCTTGGTCTTGTATCACACAGGAAAGCTTAGAAACCAAGGGTGTGAGCGAAGAAATGAAAAGTAAAATGTGATAGTTGAGTGGCTGCACAGAAATAGGTTGGGAGAGAAAGAGCAGTCAGAATCTGGGGCTTGATACAAGTCAAAAGCAAAGATTGGTGCTTTTATCAAGCTCTGTCTGCAAGGCAGAGTTTAGCAAGTAAAGGATGTGGCGTAAAGATACTTGAGTCTCGAACCAGAGACGGCTCAGCGATGGAAAACACTTCTTACAGAAGAGTTGGTTGGGTTCAGTTCCCAGCACCTGTGTCTGGTACCTCACAGCTGCCTGCTTTCGACCCAAGGGAGCCTCTGTGGACAGCAGGCATGAGAGTGGTACATATATACACATGTAGGCAAATACTCATACACACAAAACAAATAACTGTGGTGTTGTTTTTATTGGGGGTGGTGTTTGGTGTTTTGAGACAGGGTTTCTCTGTGTAGCCCTGGCTGTATTGGAACTCACTCTGTAGACCAAACTGGCCTTGAACTCAGAGATCCCAAGTGCTGGAATTAAAGGTGTGTACCACCACTGCCTGGCAGGATTTTTTTTTTGTTTGGTTTGGTTTTGTTTTATTTTCAAGATACTTAAGTCTCCTGAATTAGGTTTTTGTTGTTGTTGTTGTTTTAATTTGAAGCTTACTTTAGAAACTAGGCATAGAGACTCAAACCTATAATCCTAGTCCTCAGGAGATTGGGGTGGAAGGAAAGTTTGTCTGGAACTAGTCTGGGCTGTATACTGTGAGCTGTAACAGGAGTTCCTGCCTTCAGCTGTTTTTCTTCACCTTGTCTCTGTGCGTATTTTAACAAGCGCACCGATTCTTGTGGCAGGCCAGTTCTATGCATCAGAAGTCATTTGTCAACATTCTCACCTGTAGCCACAGAAGCCAGGAAGACTCGCTCAGCTGTCCTGAGATGTCTGTGGAGGTTGCTAGGCCCTCCTGTGGCAGAGGCATCCTAGTGAAGACTTTGCTCTGAAACCTGATGATAACACCAAGTGTGGCCCGAGGACCAGTGGCCTCCACAGCCACAGCTGCATCCCAGAGCTGGTTCAGGGTCTCTGCCCCCTCCGCAGTCCCGCTGAGCAGGGATCCCACTTAGCTAGGCCTGCAGCTTGCTCCAGATTTATTCACACACTAGAAGCGCTGATGATCAGGTTGAATTTAAATTAACTGTGAGATTTCGACGCTGCCTTTAACTTGGATGAAGAAGTGAGTGCCAATCTTGTGCATGGCTCAGCCCTTCTGATCACGTGATTCTGTGACCCCCCCCCCCCTCAGCGGCAGTCCCACAGCTCCGGGCAGAGACGTAAACAGTCTGAGAGAGTAGTAGCAGCAGACGGCGAGTTCCCGTGTTCTGGAAAGCAGTCGGAATGGTCTTCTCTGACCCATGATGATGGCATGTCACATGAGTGAACAAAATCAGTATTCTTCGGAATGTTTAACCCGGCAGTGGCCCGTGGAATACACAATTAGTGACTCCTAGCATCTGTGGGAGAGGGTTAAGCAGCAATGTCATTCTTACTTGGAAAACCACAAATTACCACTGACTTCTGATGATTTCTGATCTTCTTTGCCACCAAACCCCATATTAAAAGGAGCCCAGTCCACAAGGGCAGCTTTTACCAGACACACTGTGGATATCCCAACCCTGTTATGCAGATTGGGCAGGGGGTTCCAGTGGATGATACTGCCTTCTGGAGTCATCTACAGAGGAAAGACTAGATCCGAGGCATAAGCAAAGTTGGAATAGCTGTCAAAGCAGCCCGACCATCACGGTGTCGTGGGAGCCACGGGAGCTACCCAGTGGTTTCTCACAAGCCGTTTGTTGTTCACCCAACAGTAATGAGCCGTCTTGCACAGTGTCTGAAGAGGCTTGCATATGCACACATTAGCGTCTCTTATGTGCAGTGTCCAGAGTTGCTCTAGCAGCTGTATCGCAGCCAGAAGGAAGGGGACATACAGAAAAGAGAGTCCCGCTTTTAAACTAAGTGTAATTCCTTTCTTCTCAAGCTCCGTATGCCACCCACGTGACCCAACCTGTCCTTGGAGTCTCTCCTCTGTAGGGCAGACTTGGGGGTAGAATCCAGCCCTATGCCCAGGGAGCAGAAAACACTACTGGACAATTAGTACTTTCCTTCAGAGAGTGATGTTTGTCTGCCTTGTTTGTTCATCAGGCTTCAGCCAGCCAGTTGGAGTTTATATACAAGGCTGGTTTAGCGAGATTGATAGCTGATGTTCTCTTTTTATGCCTAGTTATTGCCCAGGTATCTAACTGCTCTTATAGACAAGGAGGGAGGGAACAAAGACTTCTGAGGGATTTCGCACAAGAGCCCCCTAGTGTATATAAGCTATTCTGAATTTTACCGTGTTCCTAAATGTGGGTCACGGACTCATTACTGCCAGGGACTCACTAGGTTATCACTGGTGGAGTCCACACTATGGGTTAGGGTCATCCAAAATGCAGCTGTTCATCTTAAATACCTGGGAGTTTGTCCATGGTCATCTTCAGATTTCTTGTCTGGGTTAAATAATGAAAATGTGACTATAATTTCTGCCCCATCAGAGCCAGACTCTCCAGACTAACTGAGACTTTGATCCTTAGGGCCTGAATGCTGTGTTTGATATACTGGTGATAGGCAAGCTCAACATTCTGGAAACTTTCCAGAAGGTACTACATAAGGACAAGTCATTAGAGGTGAGTTAACATGCTTTTATCTCAAGCCTCGACATGGGAAATGTCAAGTACCAGCGAATCTCAAATGCTGCTTTCCAAGTAGTTCTTGTGATTTGAATTCTAAAGTAGGCAGCTTTAAAGTACTGTGTCAAATGGCTTACGTAGAATAATCATACTTGGGGTTGGTATTTTTATTTATTTTTACAGTGCTGATAATTAAAACCAGGACCTCTATCATTCTGGGCAAGCACCCTATGATTGGCCTATGTCTCCAGCTCTTTTTTTTTCTATTTTTTATTTTGAACCAGTCTTACCAAGTTGCCTAGACTAGACTCGATAGCCTCCAGGCAGACCTTATGGACAAAGGGGGCTGCTACATGCCTGTTTCCGTCTCCTAAATACTTGGGATTGCATGCGATACTTTAGTTGAAAGTCTTCAACAACAAGAACTTTGTGGTGTCCTTTCAGAACATTGGTGTGCTCAGGAATGGAGGCCTCCTCTTCCGAATGGCCCTGCTCACCTTCGGAGGCACTGGCATGCTGTATGTACGCTGGAAAATCATGGGTACAGGTCCACCGGCATTTACTGAGGTGGACAACCCAGCCTCTTTTGCAGACAGCATGTTGGTTAGGGTAAGTATTGAGCCCAGACTTCTTTTCGGTTACAGTGGTTCTCAACCTGTGGGTCTCAGCCCCTTCCACAGGGGTCACATATCAGATATCCTGCATATCAGATGATTTCATTATGATTCATGACAGTAGCAAGATTACAGTTATGAAGTAGCAATGAAAATAATTGTATGGTTGGGCATCACCACAATATGAGGAACTGTATTAAAGGGTCGCAGTGTTAGGAAGGTTGAGTACCTCTGGCGTAGATCCTTCACCCTTCCCCATCTTCATCCCTGCCCACCACCACATTCCCAAGTCCCTAATAAACAGATACATCCTGTGTTACTGTTCTCAAGATAAAGCCAACTTTTTAATTATACTGTTGGGAAAGATGTATTGGGTCTTTAGACCGTTATCTTTTGGTGTCCATGAGGAATTAGTTTCAAGAGCCCTCCTCCCCCCACCAATTCCAAAAACCCAGGGGTGCTGGAGTCTCTGATAAGCCAAGAGTGTTACATACAGCATAAACCCGTCTCCCCTATGCTCAGACTGCCCCCAGCTTCTACACTGTAGCTAACCCAATGCCTGCTCTCTGTCCTTCCGTGATCAGTGAAGCCCTCACTGCTCAGCACATTTAAGCTTTGGATTTTGGAACTTTCCGAAATTTCTTTTTCTTCCAAATATTTTCAGTCTGGTTAAATTCTAGGTTTGTGGAATCTCTGGATTCCAGAGAAGATGGGGCCGACCATGATCCCTTTCATGAAAATAAGGAAAGGCGGTTCCCGCTGTGACTGTGCCCATCTCACTGATGTGCTTTCTGACCCCGTTTCTGTGGCTTCTGGGGAAACAGGCTTGGCTGAGTGAGGACAAAATGCAGTGACACAACGCTGTTGCAGGAGTCTGCAGAATATAGTAACTATTGCAGGACTCTGACAGCATTAAGATGGTTCACTCCAGCTCCGCCGTTTTCCTAAAGATCTCAAGCCAGATTCCTAGGCGCACACTTGACAGAGCGAAATCAAGAGAATACCCAGGGCTGAGGTCCATTTTTAAATTGTTAGGTAGGTGCACTGTGGACACCCGGGCCTTATGTTGACTGTGCCAGAGGCATTAGGTAATGCTATGTAAATGAGCCCTAACCTGGCCAGAAATACAACACCTGCATTGCCTGGCCCAGCGGCTTGCTGTATTTTTAAAGTATAAAAATCTGGGTGCATTTAATAAATTACAGACTACAGTCCTGTGCTCAGAATACAAATGGGCAGTATTTCATTTTTACACAACTGCTCCCTGGAACAGGAGCTTATGAATGCCTCGGAAGTGAAGTTAGGATAAGCCTGCTCTTTCAAGTTCAGCATCAAGTAAGTGTTTGTTTTTCTTTTGACTGACAGGCCATAAACTATAATTACTACTATTCATTGAATGCCTGGCTGCTGCTGTGTCCCTGGTGGCTGTGTTTTGATTGGTCAATGGGCTGCATCCCCCTCATTAAGTCAGTTGGTGACTGGAGGGTAATTGCTCTAGCGGCACTTTGGCTCTGCCTAATGGGTCTAATATTCCAAGCTCTGTGCTCTGAAGATAGCTGCAAGAGAAGGTAAGAGGCAACATGGCATTTTAACTTACACCCAGAAGCATTGTGCTGGATCCAGTGCCCATCACTTCTAACTGTTCTGTACACTGGATGTCTAAGGGCATTTGTTTGAATATATGGCTACAACAAGGTGGGAATCTGTGAGAGCCTTCAGCTGGTAGGGAAGTTGGAGGAGCAGAAGCAGTAGATATGACTGCCCCCTCCACTCGTAAGTAGCACTTGGAGATCTCGCAGTAGGAGGTGAAGTGTAATTTATGGTCAGAACGGAGAGTGTAATTGGCGTGTGTTGGGTCCGTTATTTCACAGTTCTCCTTCAAAGACCCTTGCAAATCCTGTGCTCCTCCATTCTGTTGTCGGGCACAAAATAAGTTGCTGCCCCAAAGAGATACTAGACTTCAACAGAAAAAAAAAAAAGATCTTTCGGATCTTTTGCCAAGGGTTATTGAGGAAATAATTGGAGAAAACAAACATGTTCCATGTAAACAAAAACTGTTTAAGATGATTTCCATGAAGCCTAAGTGCACGTGATATTAAAAGGAGTAATTTCTCGAAATGGAATGAACGTTTTCTGCTCGTGGTGTGCCGAAATTGGTTGGTGATTCCAAAGAGCAACAAACTTTAGTCCCAGTCAGTGAAACAAAATACTGTAAGTCACGGAAGGAGCCACCAAATGTGATCCCATTTCTTAATTTATACCTTTGCATAACGTGAAACAGAGAGACATAGAGAATGGTCTGCAGATAGATGCTAGGTATGTTTCACGGAATCCTGTGTTTGTGCTTTCTTGTTTGTAACATAGTAACAAGAAAAAAAATGATACTTGTTTCTTTCAGAGTTTAATCTATTTCTGTATTGTTCTGGTTGGTGGGGGAGTCACACTAAAAACTACATGACTTATTGGGGACTAGTGTTCACTAATCAAGGAATAGATTAAATGTAATCTTTCTGACTTGATACAAACATGATGTGGATGTTTTTTTCCCATGTTCTGGCCACTGAGGACCTTTCTCTGAGCTGTCGGCTAACTCCCTCTACTGATGCTTTTTTCCTTGCTAATATCTTTTCTAAATTGATGACGAGAAGCCAAGAACAGTATTGTTAATATGTCAAGTAAGAAGTCTGAAACCAGCTGTTTATAGAAATACTTTTCCTCTTCCAGAATCCTTACTCTGGGTCTGGGGTTTCTTGTGATTCCCTTCCTTCCTGCAAGCAACTTGTTTTTCCGAGTGGGCTTCGTGGTTGCAGAGCGTGTCCTCTACCTCCCCAGCGCTGGGTACTGCATGCTGCTGACCTTTGGATTTGGAGCCCTAAGCAGACACACTAAGAAAAAGGTAATGTGGGGCTGGGGAGACAATTCCGTGGGTAAGGAGTTCGAAACACAGTTGATGTAAAATGCCTGGCATGGCTCTGCATGCTTATAACCCCAAGCTTAAGAGCTTTAAACCAGGCAGATCCTGGAAACTCACTGTCCAGCCAGCCTAGCAGAAATAGCCAGCTTTTGGTTCTGTGAGTGACCCTGCCTTGAAGAAGTAAGGTGAAGAGCAATGAAGGAAGACCTTCGATAGCCTCTTGTGGCCTCTCCATGGGCACAGGTGGATGCTCACAGTTGCTTACCCATGTGCATGCACCCCGCGTATGTACACACCAAAAGGAAAAGAAAAATAGACCAACCCAGAATGCTGCCACAAGGAAACACAACCTCCGCATGTGGTTTACTAACGGCATCTGCCTACTCTGTTCAGAAACTAGTTGCTGCTGTCATCCTGGGCATCCTGCTCATCAACGCCCTGAGATGTGTGGTCCGCAGCGGCGAGTGGCGGAGCGAGGACCGGCTCTTTCGGAGTGCCCTGTCTGTGTGTCCCCTCAATGCTAAGGTACCTTGCTTGCCAGGTTCCTCTTCACAGCAGAGTAAGAGGGTTCACCGTGGAGCAGGAACTACTGTTAACCATCATCAGATAGTTGGGAGGGGGGTATTGGTTTTTTTTTTCAATGAGTTTATTATGATTCATTGTACTCAGCTAAAAGAAATTATTACATTCAAAAGGAATCATTAAAACCACACAGTATCAATAGATTGATTTAAAGTGGTGCCCACTGTGAGGAGGCTGGGAGTGGGAGGATGTCTCATCTCCAGGCCAGGGTTGCTGACAGCTCCCGCCCTAATCATTCAGAGCAAACCTGGCCTCCTGAAGCTACCGGGTGAGGATGGCGGTACCTGTGAATAGAAGTTTAAAGTGGATAGGTGCACCCCGGTGCACATTACCCCGTTCTCTGTTTGGTGATGCCTCTTGGCAGATTAAATAAGATTGGATGTATGTGCTTTTAAAATTGGCGGTGTTTTTGTTGGAGAGACCCAGAGGGGATTTATCGCGCTTGTATTTTTTGTTAAATCTAAGCTTTCTACTTATCCAGCAGTGCAAACTCTGTTCTTTTTTTATTTTATTATTATTGTTGTTGTTGTTGTTATTGTTATTTTGTAAGGAATAATGTGTGCCTGGTAGGTTTCTTGTGGGAGTGGAGTGAACAATGACACCATACGCAGTGGTCAGCACATCGCAGGTACTCTGGAAATGTTAGCTTTTTAGATTTCGTGTTCATTTGGCTTCACGGAACAGTAATAAGAGAATTCCATTTGCCGAAGTTGGACCAAGACTTTAGGGTAGAAATTCTCCTGTTAGAATACAGATTATTGTGTCTTAGCTCATTTGATGGGAATTGCCTAGAATGTGTGAATGGATTCTGAATGGGGGGTGTTTTCTCAAGTTCTCCCATCTACATTCTATATTAAGGAAGGCAGTGATTTCAGACAAAGTTCTGTAAATAAAACTAAGGAGCACTTCATGTCTCACTGTGACCACAAGGTGAAGGACAGTCTATAAGAGCTGGGACTCTGTGCCTTTCCTTTTCCTCCCTTCCTTCCTTCCTTCCTTCCTTCCTTCCTTCCTTCCTTCCTTCCTACCTACCTACCTACCTACCTACCTACCTACCTACCTCCCTCCCTCCCTCCCTCCCTCCCTCCCTCCCTCCCTCCCTCCCTCCCTTCCTTCCTCCCTCCCTCCCTTCCTTCCTTCTTTTGTCACTCATTTTATAGTTCAGAGTCTTAGAAAAAGTGGTTTACTTCCAGCTTTTATCCTTGGATTGCTCAGCAATCACTATCTTTTGTAAATGAACCTTTAGTAGCAGTAGAATTTCATAGATGTAAGATTCCCTTTGCCTTTTCTTCCCTGCACGGACAGCAGTAATTGTGCGTTCTGTTTATATAGTTCCTCGCTGTGCGGAACTCCAGTCTCTGCACGGGGCCTTATAATTAATCCCATTGTCCTCCTGCTAAGGACTTTGGTAGAGGCCATTGCTTTCCTTATTTTCCCAGATGGGAGAAACTGAGGCACAGAAAGGGGGGGTAGTAATTTAAATGTCTGGTAGAGATTCAGCGTCGTCTTTTGCTGTGCCCAGGTGACCACCGTGGTAAACAAGGGACGTGGGATGCATTTGCTGTCTTGGCCTGAAAATCTCAGTGTGTGAATTCAGCCATAATAGACTGGAAGACAGAGAGTGCACACACGGGCATTTCATGGTCACGAGTATGTGTGTTTCTCGTTTTAACTAGGCTGTGCAGAAAGACCTCAGCTTCAAGCCAGCACTATGACACTCTTTTCTAGAGCTTTTCTCGATGTCATTTAATGGACGAAAGATAGAGTTTCTGTTCCTTTGTATGCTGAAGGGTCTAATTGTCTTTCTTTCTTTTTTTTTTCTTCCAAAAAAAAACTATGTTGATCTCAGGGAAGAATGCTCTGGAAATCGTTATATCCTTTCGATCCTTTTCCAGGGGATTCGTTTTCTGCTCTGGTCTCCACTTGATAGCCTCTCAGTATTAAGTAACTGCTTGGCGCTTGGCACCTGGCTGTTTTTCAGACCCAGATTTATAAAACTGAGAGTTGCTTTTTTTTTTTTTAACTTTGAAAGATTGAGATATCGGTACAGGTAGTGCTGGTCCCTGGCCTGCATTGAAATTACCCACAGTGCCTTGCATGTGGTAAGTGCCTAATATTAGTTATTGAATTGGGCCAAATGGAAATTGTGTGTTCATCAAGCCTACCGTGTGTGAGATTCCGAGTACTGAGTTTATTGGCAGTCATTTTAGTTTTTAAGACTTAAACATATGTTGCATTTAATATCACCCCCATGATACAGCTCTAAATTATTTTAACAATGAAAGGACCGTATACCACCCCAAAGGAATTTCCTTAAAGATGATTACTGAATTTTTTTGTGTGTGTTTAAACATTTTAGGCTTAGCAATTTTCAACATCAGCAGAATATTTGAAACAGCCAGGTTCCAAAGCAACGGTATTAAAAGTGCCTTTCATTGTGGGTGCTGTGTCACTTTCCCCCCGTGTGTTTGTCATTTGGTGGCGATGACTGTTTTAACCTGGCTTTGTTGCCTCAGCATATGAGGTAGAAAGACTGGAGGGAAAGTTGGACAAAGGTCCTCTTGCAGTCCTTATATGCCACAGTAATGAAAATCACTCATTTTTAAACACTATCAGCAGTAGCCTGGTCGTCGGGTCTGTTTTCTGTGTTCTTTGACGCCAATCTGGGCAGCTGTATTCCCTGTCGAATCCATAGACTGAGAATATCTTCTTCATTTTGGGCTGCCTTCTAGGCCTGAATCAGATTTCTACTCATTCTGTTTAAATAGCTGCTATCCAGCTTTTCCCAGTGGTCCGTCCTCACTCCTGGGATTCTGGCCTGGCGTTCTAAGTGCCTGGCAGAACCCTGGCCGTGCTGCAGAGGGCAGCTGAACTCTTCTGGAGGGCTGCTCATGGAGAGAACAAAGGAAGGTGGCGGGAGCTGTAGGTAGAAGAGGCCAGAGCCATACTGACATCTGAGTAGAGGCTGTATTTGTGTCCTGGTGACCAGGGGGACGTTCCTCTCGCTCTCTGTTCCTTTGTGCACGGAAAGGGACGGGACCACAAATACCGTGGCCTGCTCTGGCAGTGGTGCATACAGAACTGCTTCTGAGCTGCAATGTAAGAGTGAAAATACCTATGAGTGGACAGTACTGTGGTCCAGGAAGTCTGTGTGTGTGTGTGTGTGTGTGTGTGTGTGTGTGTGTGTGTGTGTGTGTGTAGGAAAGTGTCCTGAGTTATCATTAGGGACAGCCCCCACCCCTTAGACTTCACAACTTCTCTCTTAAACTGAGTAACACACATTTCTGTACTAAAAATGGGTATTCTGTAATAGGGAAGCAGGAAGGCAGGGCTTACATCGCGGTAGAGGAGAGACCTGGAGACAGGGAAGTTGGTAGTGCTATCAACAGCAGCAGAGAGGTATCTGGTTACTGATAAACACCAAAGACACAAGCCAGGCTGGAAGAGCTCCTCTCTCAGACTTGGACTTCAGAACTAAGACTACCAGTGCTGTGTGGGACCAGATTGGGTGGCCTTTTGTCGTGGCAGCCCAAGGGCACTGACCTAGTTGCTCCCAAGCAGCGCCTCAAACACCTGCTGTTACCTGACTGCTTCTGGCCTCCTATCCCAACACTAGCTTCCGCTCATCCCTGCACCCTGTCTGGACTGGCTCTTCTTCCCAGGGCATCCTCCATGGCAAACCCTCCCTAGGAGCTAGGTTCAGATCCCAGCCAGGACATAACCTTGCCTGCACAGCCCCTGCAGTCTGTGCAGCGACACAGGAACTGAGGTGGTTTAGTTATTAGCTAGGAGTGATGTGCCCAGGACTTTGGCTTTTGCCTCCATGCTGTGCCCAGCTGCTAGACAGCGCCTTTCTCAGTCACCATCAGTCACTGCCTGAAGGATGCGGGTGGTGGATGTCATTTGATACCTTCTTAGTTTAGGCTGCCATAAGAGAACGCTCTGGACTGGGGTTTAAATAGTAGATATTTACTCTCAACATTGTGGAGGCTAGGGAATGCACAGTGAAGGCACCTGTGGATAGCAGTGGCCTGGGAAAGACCTTCTTCTAGTTCAGGGATGGCCATCTTTTCAGTGAGACCCTAACATAGTAAAGAAAGTGAGAGGGACATCTCTGTGGCCTCATCACCTTCCAAAGTCCCCACCTTCTAACTCCTTAGGGTAGGAGTTAGTTTGCCATTGTATTAATTTGAGGATGGGGAACAAAAACATCCCACTCATGGTGCAGGCAGAAAAATGCTTGCAGATGCTGCCAGAAGAATATGCCGGACAGAAAGGACCAGATTTAGAGAAAGCGACAGCTATTACTTCTGTCGCAGGTCTGTAGGTGACTGACCTGGGATCTCACTCTAAGGTTTGTAAGAGAGGAGGGCATGGGGCTTTCCGGACAGCATTGTTTTGTGACTTTCTGGTTTTCTCTGGGGGTGATGTAGACATTTTCCTTCCTGTCGTATTTACAGCTGTCTGCTTGTTGCCCCCTGGCTCATAGTCGTAAGCCTGTAACCCCACCCCCCATAGGGCCTTTTGGTTCTGGAGGGTGGTTTTGTTGTTTTGTTTTGTTTTTTGTTTTGTTTTTTGAGACAGGGTTTCTCTGTAGCTTTGGAGCCTGTCCTGGAACTAGCTCTTGTAGACCAGGCTGACCTCGAACTCACAGAGATCCGCCTGCCTCTGCCTCCCGAGTGCTGGGATTAAAGGCGTGCACCACCACCTCTGACAAAGAAGTCTGTGTGCTGATAGCCCATGTCGCCTGTGCTTTTAGGTTCACTACAACATTGGCAAAAACCTGGCTGATCAAGGCAACCAAACAGCAGCCATCAGATACTACCGGGAAGCAGTCAGGTACACCTGCGTATGCATGCAGCCTTGCTCCCCGAGATGCCGGCTCTTTTCCCAAAGACTCTTCCATCCTCGCTGGCTTCTGAGCGTTGGGAGAAAAACAGTGGCGTGGTTAACAGTCTGTCTGGCTTTTCTCTCCATTTCCAGGTTAAACCCCAAGTACGTTCATGCCATGAATAACCTCGGGAATATCTTAAAAGAAAGGAATGAGCTACAGGAAGCCGAGGAGCTGCTGTCATTGGCTGTCCAAATACAGTAAGCATTTTTTTTTCTTTTCTTAGCTTTCTGCCAAGGACAAAGAATGGATCTCTGGTTTGGGCAGTCCTCTAGTCTTCTCTTTTTCTTGTTCATCTTTTGTTTTTGTTTATGTTGTTTTAAAAACTGCTTTTCCAGGCCAGACTTTGCAGCCGCGTGGATGAATTTGGGCATAGTTCAGAATAGCCTGAAACGGTTCGAGGCGGCAGAGCAAAGCTACCGGACGGCAATTCAACACAGGCGGAAGTATCCAGACTGTTACTACAATCTCGGGCGGCTGGTAAGGGCGGCCCCTGAAACAGAACCCTCCACGTTAGAAAAGCCCTCTCTCTGTGTCTATCTCATTTGAAAGTAGCAATTCGATTTCCTTGCATATACTGCTGAAGTTCCAACTAATGAGCCATACAAACCGAAGGAGTCTAAAATCACAAAGGCAATGGATTAAATGAAAATTCTGTGCATCCCATCTGCCCTGGAAAATGTACTCCAAGGGCCACTTCCTGATAAATATTGTATTGTTTTGTTTTTAAAACATGGACTGAATAGAAACTAAAATTTAAAAAACAAGCCTGTAACTGATTCCTGAGCTTCCTTGTTCTCTTTCCCCAAGGGAGCAGATTTCTTCTTTTGCAAGAGGATGGTCTCCCCCAAAAGGAGTGCCTTATGACAGGGCCTTGAAGTTACTTAATGGAAATAGAAAGTAACATGTTTGAACTAACCTATATTTCTGGTCAGAATATTTAAGACCTGACAGAATAATTAAGACGCTAACAGAATATTTAAGGCAATCTGATTGCTCTTAATTTTCTTGACAAAGAAAATTCTTTAAAGAGAAGCCATTAGATTTGCGAGGTGAACTAGGTAAGGGAAATACTTTTGATCCATCTGAGCCGAACTGGAAGGTATACAGAATGATGGGACGTCTGAGAAAACAAGAGTGTACAGCTTCACAAGTAGGTAGCATCCACAGGTTCTTAAAAAAAATAAGATAAAAGAAAAGGAAGAAAAAGGCTTGTTTATCCTCATTTGAAATACCCGAAGCATTGTCATTTTATGGGGTCTTTGTGTAAAAACCAATAGTCCCCCACATTAGTTATTCATCCAAATAACCACCTCATCTCATACTTGATAATCCAGTGGTTCCTTATAACATTTGTGTTTTCCTTAAGAGATAATAAATATCCTCCTTCCTCTGGGAAGCATCCCTCTCTGAATGCTAAACTTTGACCTAAAGACCATGTCAAAACAGAAGGGAGACCCAGAAAACATTGGATCTTTGGGTTTTTTAATAGGAAGAATAGGCTTCCATTTTTACTGTGATATAAATAACTGTGGCCTTCAGTGTGTTTGTCTCTGGAATGGTGTGCCGTGATTTTGGGAACTGCACAGGTAGAATGGACAGACCCAGGGCAGTGAGCAGTAGGAATGACCTCGGGATGGATGGAGGGGGTCCCTGCAGGCGTCACACAGGGAAGCAAACCTTGGGGAAGAGATGAGAATGAAAACCCCATGCAGACTGACTTCGTCAGCCTGGACCAGACTCCAGGAGTCAGATGCCAGGTGGTTTGTTGTCAGCATATTTAAAACACAGCAAAATTTGGGAAACGGTTTCCAGGCAACAATCAGTCCAGTTCCAGGTGCACAGGAAAGCTTAAAGTGTGACTATATAGAGTCTCCTTTACAAAGTACTTGTGACCTTGAGGATGGGTTCCTTAGCTGAAGTGTGGTCTCTGAGCCGCATAGAGGTGAGCAGGCCATGAAGTACAAGTGACGTCTCCTCTCAGGATGGGTGATGGTCTAGGGAGGGAAGAGTCTGGGATAATCATTCTGGGGCATTTGGGTGAGATCTGCTTCTATAGCAAAAGGTGAGTGAGGCCTGCTTCTACAGATAGCAAAACGGTCAGCAGGTCATTAACAAAATCCACTCTAAGCCTTCCGGGTAGGAAAACAGGTGTTTTATCTCCTCCCTTGAGAAGAGGCCCCTCCCTGTGTGTTACATTCCTGGTTTCCCTAGTGATCTGTGGGCACAAGGACCTCTCTGTCTCCAACACTAGACAGGTCACTTTCAGTGAGCAGATAATGCTTGTATTATAAGTTTTAGGATGATGTGGCTTACGTGGTTTTATTTAAAAAAAAAAAAAAAACACTAAACTTGTTTTAGTTGTTAAGTACAATAGGAAGACACCATCTCTAGAAGTCCAGAAGTCAAAAAGAGGAGATACTTCCGCCAGGGCACCATAGAGGGGTGACGGCCACAGGACTGTCAGGAGACATTTGAACAAAGGTCGAGCCAGCTTGACGTTCTCTTGTCCTCATCAGCTGTCTCCAGGACTACTGGGCCCCGTGAGCATTCACATTTCCAAACACATGCTTTCTAATGGTACGAACGTCTATGCTGAAGAAGTCGTAAAGCTCCTCTAGGATATGCAGGGGCGGAGGACACTTGACCAAAACCTCAGTCCTGTGCAAAGCAGGGCAAGTCCTCGGAGTTTCCCCTCTGAGAGAGATAGTTCCTATCAGGATATTGCTTGCAAAGCAAGTGTGTCCACCCGAAGCGTCCACATTAAAGCTCTGGTCTACAGTTATCGCTTCCTCCCCACTCACTCCCTCTCACTGCTCCTCCTTAGACTCCGGAAAACAGGATTTATGCTAAATGAGTCCCCGTAGAAGTAAAGCAAAGAACACAGAACATAAAGTACAAATGTGGATGGCGAGTTCTAGCCTTGCCCTTCACAGGCTTTCGCTGGGGTGATCAGTCATAGCCCCGAAACAAGTGATACCTTGGTATTGTTTGCCTGTTGTGCTGTCCTGAAGTGGTGTTGCCGTGGGGCCTGTTGTCGAAGCCCCATTGTGCTCTCCATTGTGGTTCAATTACCCAGCCCTTGCTCTTGACAGCTTAAAAGCATTAAGGCTTAATCTTTAGCAGCTCGGCCAGCCCATTTATATATCCGCAAATGAGAGGAACTTAATAACTTCAGGGTATCTGTTTTAGAAGCTGTTTTTATAACGGGAGACAGATACTTGCTTTGATTTGTGGACGCTGGTAAGAAGAGGACACAGTGCAATTATAGAGGAACTAGGAAGTGCCTGGTTATTTGGGGCGTGGTGCTGATCCTTGAGGTGGTGGTGATGGACGAAGGCTGGGGACTCTTCTCTGTGCAGTTTTCTGTCAGTCATGGACTTTAGAAAAGAGAAGACACGCTAAGTGTTTTAAACCAGGACGCCTTAGCAGAAGGGCATGGTCAGACAGTTGTGGGAAGAATAAAAATGGGAATATGACGCAGAGGAAACCCATAGGTTTGGGGGAGCGTGTGGGTGAGAATTAAATTCGGGGGATGCTGCCATGTGGAGGAAAGACCGCTGCTTCCAGGCCTGGGACAGTGGAGGAGAGGAGAGGGTGGGAGGAGAAGGGCATGTCAAGGAGTCAGGTGGTAAAGGACCCAGAACAGAGTATGGGGCGCAAAAAGGACGGGTAGGCGAATGACACCTCCACTCCCTGTTGAGTATTAAGCCATCTTGTTTTTCTGTTTTATTTTTATTTTTTATTTATTTATGTGTCTTTTACATCATGTATCTTGATCCCATTCATTTCCCTGTTCCTTCACAGCCACCCTGCAACCCCCAAATGAAACAAAATTTAAGAGGAAAAAAAAAGAAAAAAATTAAAAGGGGGAAATTAAAAATCTCGTCATGGAAGCTGCAGTGTGACACAGTGAGTCACGCAGTAAGCCCCTTTGTCCATATATCTAAACTTGCAAGTGTTCATCGTAGTCATTGGTCTGGTTTGAGGCCTCTGGTTTCTACTACACCGTACATGCTGGGCCCTCACTAGGACTCTTTCTGAGTGTCCTGTTGTTGCCCTGTGTTGTGGAGATCCTGCCACTTTGGGTCTGCGGGTCAGGTCTCTACATGCGTCAGCAGATCGTAGATGGGTGGATGTTGGGGCAGGACAAATCATAACCCTGGATCTGGACCTGGGCAGCTGTAGGGTTGGTCTGCCTGCCAGCTCTCCCCTGTCTTCACCACCAGGGTGAGCTCTCTAGCATCGCCCCCTCTATATCACCCTTGCAGCCGTGAGTGGGGGATGGGACCAATTGTGTGTGTATAAAGGAAGAGTAGCTAAGGGAACAAAACGAAAACCTGTTACCTGATGCAGCCTTCAACAAGCAGTAATAACAGTCAGAGTGATGGTGGGAATAAGTTGGAAACAGGAGGGTTGGTGTTGTATGAGGGATTTACGGTGACTCACGTGTGTATTACACACTGCAGAGAACTGACTTGACACACCCAGTGCAAAGACCGTGTTTCATGTTTAGTATATTTAAACCGCCCTATTTATTTGAATCTTATGCCATTTTCTAATGGTTTTAAAGGATGAAATATTGCAGCCTGATATTCCGAGCCTCATGAGAAATTTGAGAAATTCTGACATCTTTAACAACAAAAAAAAGATATTTGTAAATGTTTTCATAATTCATTAACCTTTCGTCGCCTGTTTGTTGCATGGGCCATAGGACAAGTCAGAGTATTTCTGTTGTTCTGTGGAAAATGTGCTTAGTAAGTAGGAAAGAAATAATAACCCGAGCTGCCACAGATGTCTGTCATCTGAACTTGGGCAGAGTTCCAGGGAAGGCATACATCCAAATGAGATGTACTCGGGCCCCCACGTGCAGGTGCTCACAGGTGCAAAGACAGTTCTCTTCTTCCCACACAGGCAAAGAGGATCCAAACTGCTGAGGGAGTTTACTTTTTTTTTTGTTTTGTTTTGTTTTTTTTTTTTTTTGTTTTTCGAGACAGGGTTTCTCTGTAGCTTTGGAGCCTGTCCTGGAACTAGCTCTTGTAAACCAGGCTGGTCTCGAACTCACAGAGATCCACCTGCCTCTGCCTCCCAAGTGCTGGGATTAAAGGCGTGCGCCACCACCGCCCGGAGGGGAGTTTACATTGTTATGTGCGTCTTTTCCAAGGAGTTTACAGAACATATCTGAATGGCTCATAATTATATCTTGAGTTTAGATGTTCATAAGAAGTTTCTAACCCTTCCTCACAAGCACATTAGGTGTATAGCACACATTTGCACTCTTGTCCCCCCCCCCCATCTACCACTTCTGCGGTGTGAGTGTGTGTGGGGGGAGAGTGTACATGGGGGAGGAGAATAAGAGGGAGAGGAAGGGAGAGGGAGAGAAGGAGAGGGAGGGAGAGAGAGAAGGGAAGAGGGAGAAAGGGAGGGAGGAGAGTGTAGGTGGGGGAGAGCAGAGGAGAGGAGAGAAATGAACCTGTGTATCTATATATGGAGGCCAAAAATCAATTTTGGATATCTTCCTCTGTGGCTCTCCTCATTTTTGAGGCAGGGTCTCTGACCGTTTCAGACCTTGCCATTTCAACCAGACGAGCTGGCTAGTAGCTCCTGGGGTCTTCCTTTCTCTGTCCCCTGCCTTGTTCTGGAATTGCATGTGTGTCAGCAGGCTTTGTTTTTATGTGAGTGCTGAGGATGTAAGTGCCTGACCCATGGGGCCATCTCCCCAGCCCACTACAACCTTCTAGTAACATAAAATACTCGTTTACTATTCTAAATAATACTTTATCAAAGATGGACTATAGGGGCCTTTCAGGAAAAGAAGAATAGCAGCATTTCCCAGTAGCTTGAAATGTGACTTCGTAACTGTGATCAGCAAATACTGGGTTCTATAGTTAGGCTTCTTGGCTCAGGACCCGGTTCACCTCGTTCTAACCCCTGGCCTTCCCTCTTGTATGTGTGGCTAAGCTGGTCTCTCGTTTCCCTGTTATCTCAGTTGTTGCATCTGTAAAGGGGGTTGTAGTGGCATCTACTTCGTTGGGACTTTTTTTTTTTTTTCAAGTACATGGGTTGATAGAAAAGACGAGAAGTTCTGTGAGTGAAGATAAAGTAGGGGCTCCTGTTCGTTCTGTGGGACTTTGTTGATAATATTGTAGAAGGGGAAGAAGACAGAAGAGTCAGAATATTGACTTTGGGGGATATTTTGTTTTCAGTATGCAGACCTAAATCGCCACGTGGATGCATTGAACGCATGGAGAAATGCCACTGTGCTGAAGCCAGAGCACAGCCTGGCGTGGAACAACATGATCATACTCCTGGACAACACAGGTGCAGAGAGGAGCGGTGATGAGGGGGTTCCAGTGGGAGCGGTGATGAGGGGGTTCCAGTTTTGTGGGCTGACCAAGGGCCAGCGTCAAACACACGGGCTGCTCGGGGCACGTAAGCCAGTGCCACCTCCCCAGGCTAATGGCACATAGACTAGTGCTATTCCTTCAGCTTAAAAAAAATAAATAAAATGGGGCTGGAGAGATGGCTCAGCAGTTAGGAGCAGTGACTGCTCTTCCAGAGGACCCGGGTTCAATTCCCAGCACCCACATGACAGCTCACACCTGCATTCGTACCAGTGCACATAAAGAAAAGTTATATTAGACCATTTAAAAATTCTCCAATAAATAGATAATAAGATGGGTATGGTGGGACCCACCTTTAATCCTAGCACTTGGGAGGCAGAGGTAGGCGGATCTCTGAGTTTAAGGCCAGCCAGGACGGCACTGTGAGACTGTTAAGCCAGGAAAGAAGGGAGAGAGGGAGGAAGAAGAGGAAGAAAATCAGTCTGGTGTTACAAAAATGTCTGGTTTTACGGGGCCAAGTGAGATGGCTCAATCAGTAAAATGTTTCATAAGGACCCAAGTTCTACCCTGTGCACCCACACAAAAAGCCTAGGCATGATGGCAGATACCTGTAACCCCAGCACTGGGGAGGTCGAGACAGGAGGATCCCTGAGGACTCATAACCAGCTAGACGAACCCAATTACTGAGCTCCAGGTTTAGTGAGAGACTCTGCCCCTGTCTCGGAAAGTGAGGTGGAGAGCTTGCAGACACCTGATACTGACTTCTGACCATGTGCATGCAGCACCCTGACACAGTAATACTGACGGCCATCTTCTGACACATCTTAACACGATGTGATGGAAACCACTGTATAACCGATATCTGGGGGGGAAATGTAAACGTGGCTCTCTGGACTGTCCAGAAAGGTGTTTGCCTCTTTTGTCATAATTGTGCTGAGTTGCCAGGGCTCTTCCACTCAGTGGGTGGTGGTGTGTCTTCACACACTCTGCTTGGGTCTTTTCAAGTAGTGTTTTTCATGATCGAGTATAATGCATGTAAGAGATGAAGACACAGATATAATATCAGTGTGGTTTTCATTTCTCCTCTCAGGTAATTTGGCCCAGGCTGAAGCAGTCGGAAGAGAGGCGCTGGGATTAATTCCTAATGATCACTCTCTTATGTTCTCCTTGGCAAACGTGCTGGGGAAATCCCAGAAATACAAGGTGCGTAAACCACAGGTCTGAATGAGCAGTGTTTCTTATGCCCAGTTCCATCGAGAGTAGTTGCCCAACAGACAGACATGGGGTCAGACCCAGTGCCCTTTCTCATCAGAAACAGGCCTGTTCCTTGTGGAGAGGGAACAGAAACCAGGCACAGATCTTAACTAGGAGACCTGCTGGTCTGTCCTGTACTATACAGCTGTTTCATCCTTCCCATGATGTCCCCTTCCCCTTTGCATGGAGAGTCTGACCCTGTCCCTTGCAGCAGGGAAGGGGTAGTAGGGTTGTCTATGGGTACTACCTTTTGTATTTTATGTAGCTAGTTCCCGCTGCTGCCAAGCTTTCCCCTCTTCTGAATTACATCTCATCAGCAAGGTCCTAGAACTTTTTGACCACTGAAAACCACAAGGTCTTGAGTCTGGCACTGAGAGGTAGCTCGTGGTAGAGGACTTGCCTAGGAGGTATGAGATCCTGGACTTGACCTCCAGCCCCACAAACACACACACTCACTCGCGTGGACATGTGTGCACACACACATACCTCTTCCACTTAGGTTTACAAGAGTGGTAAGTGGTTGGCTGGACCTCACTCCCCGTGTACTTCAGGGAACTGTGGGTCCATGACCAGCTGACCCCACCCTCTCACTTTATGCATCGGAATCGTTGAGGGAGCTTGTTAACACAGATTCCTCCCCAGGAGGATCAGCCTGTAGTGGGTCAAGTCGGGATATTTATTTCTAACTGGCATCCTGGGCACCCCACACAGAAAGCCTGGGAGGTACTTTGAGAAGCAGTTGCATGATTTTTGGTGGGAGAATTATTTAAGGATTGTGGACTGATAGATATTTGAGTTACTACTTAAAATACTTTAATATTTTGTTAGTATTTTATATTAATGTTTTATTCTGAATTATGTTATCCTGAGGCCATAGATATGATTCAAGGCCTACCAGTAGCAATTAATTTTCCTTTTAGAGAGCCCTACTAATGCATTAATTAATACCCCTCTATTGTCATTGCCTTGTGTTCATTAGACATCATTATTGATTTATTTTTTTATAAACTGCTTCGTGTGTTTCTATCCTTTCTGAATGTTGGTGAATTTAGGTTTCATTATACATTTTTAGTTCTAGCTTCTGTCCTAAAAATTGGCTTTTGGAGATGCTCTATTCTTTTTTGTGCCTCTACATGGGGGAAGGGGTGTGGTTGTCAGCAGGGACAAGTCGGGAGACTTGGTCCCCCATTGACCCAGCGACAGCAAGCCTTCTTCAAGATGCCAGTTCTATAACTATTGTATTGACTTTTTTTCCTATTATCCTACAGTCTGTGAAGTACAATTTCTGTTATAGGAATTGGACCCAGGCTTCATTGGCTTCCTGTTCACACGCCTCACTCCCATGAGTAGCAAATACTCCGAATAGCAGAATGGAGCCGTTAGTTGCCCTTGTCTGTACACATTTTTCATCTAATGGGCAAGGCAGAGTGCTGAGCCTATGATAAGGAAATAAGGTGAAATCTGAAATAAGGAGCTCATTTTGAGCTCTTGGGTAGCTACCAGCAGGGAGCATAATGGGGTCAGCCAGCCAAGGGCCAGCATTTGATACTTTTTTTCAAGTTAAAGATTTAGAACGTAACCATCTATGTAGCTTTTCTGTCACAATGGGAAGAGGACCTTTTGTTCTTGGCAGGCGAGATGCCCTGTCCTGCTTGTTGTTGGCTGTCTCCTGACAAAGCCCTGGGCAGACACAGTAGGGCAAGGGAGGTGGGAGTGGTGGTG
The DNA here is from genome assembly GCF_014885135.2 of Alexandromys fortis. NCBI lineage: Eukaryota > Metazoa > Chordata > Mammalia > Rodentia > Cricetidae > Alexandromys > Alexandromys fortis. Next base: position 1,275,550 of record NW_026067950.1, read on the forward strand.
ACTTACAGGATTGGCTTCTAGCCCACAGATTGGGAGTCCACATTCTGGACAACTTACTTGTCTTTTATGCACTTTGTTGATTTTCTCTTACTGGGGGCATGTGTGTGTTTGCTTGCAAATGCGTGTGTGACTGGAGTCAGAGGCTGATGCAAGCTATCCTCCTCAGTCGCTGTCTACCTTATTCTTTGAGTCTCCAAGCTGAACCTGGAGTTTGCCAATTCGGCCAGATTGCCTAGCCAGAGAGACTCGGGAGCCCTCCCGCCTCTGCCTCCCTAGCAGTGTGACAGCCTTTGCGAGGGTGCTAAGATACAGATTCAGATCCTCGGGCTCGTAGTCATGAAATGACCAAACCAATTTCTCGTCGGCATCAGGACGCAGGCTAGCAGCCTGCTCGCAGCTTGGGTGCACAGAAAATGTGTCTGTTGTATCGAGTGGTTCTAGTGCTCGTTCAAGAGCCCTTGAACCTAGCAGCCGTTCACTGGCCAGGCCTCAGTCTGTTCTTTTGTAAAGTGAAGATAGCAGTCTGCTCGACTTCTGGCCTCTTGATAGGACATGCGCAGGGGTGGAATTCGTCTCCTGAATGGTAAATCATGCCTACCAAAGGGTGAGTTTAATGAGCATTAAGTGGCTCTCTGAGAATCATTTTAAATCTATTAAAATTTATGTTAGTTGCTGATTCTGGGCCAGTGTGGGAGGGCAGAAGTGATGTTCAGCTCTTGCTGTGGTCCTTCCCAGCTACTCCCTTTCTGCGTTGCTGTCTCCCCTGCCTTGGGGTTCAAGAGCACATCACAACGAGAGTGGTCATGTGTGTCACATGTTAAAAATTCTTTGTTTTTTCTCATGTAAATTCTACCTAATTTATTTGATTTTTAAAATTTATTTATACCTGTTTATTTAATAGACTGAATCCTGCTGTGTTTTGTTATGTAGCCCAGGTTGGCTCTCCTCTATCCTAGCCTCCTAAGTACAGGTGTGCACACTATACCCAGCTGATGCTTCTCCTCAAAAAGATACTTTAAATTTTTTTAACGTTTTTATTTTATGTGTATGAGTGTTCTGCCTGTATGTGCACCACATGTGTGCAGTGCCCATGGAGACCAGAGAGCATCATGTCCTCTGGCACTGGAGTTACAGATGGTTGTGAGAAGCTATGTGAGTGCTTGGACTCCAATCTGGGTTCTCTACAAAAGCAGCTGGTGATGGAAAACAGTAATGCTGGAAGATAAGATGATTTTTTTTTTGCTTCGTGCATAATACCTTCTGTGTATATTTCATTTCTTAGGAGTCTGAAGCTTTATTCCTCAAGGCAATTAAAGCAAATCCAAATGTTGCGAGTTACCATGGTAATTTGGGTAAGAAAGTTTTCCATTACAATTTTATTTAAATTCTGTTATTTTATATGTATATCTACAAGTTCTTTCTTTTTTTTTTTCCAAAAGTAATTTTTGTAACTTAACCTGTATTGACCCAGTCTTAAAATGAAGTTTTATTAAATGGGCTGGTGATGGAGCTCCATATAGAGTGCTTGCCTGGCATGCTGGGAGCCCTGCATTCATGCTCCCGTACCTCACGAGAAGTATTGCTCATCATAATCAGGTTTAGGATCCTGAAGATTCGCTTTATTGTAACATCACTTTACAGTCTGATTCTGATATGCGAGCCCCGATTTCCACCTAAAAGCATAGGTATTACTTCACCAAAAGGTGTATGGGAATCTTCACTTAAAATAAAAGTCTGGGATTATAGAGGCAGCTCAGCAGTTAAGCACGCTGGCTACTCTTGCAGAGGACTCAGATTTGGTTCCTAGCACCTATGTGGAGGCTCATAACCATCTGTAACTCCTGTTCCAGAGAACCTGACATTTTCTGGTTTCCATAGGCACCAGGCACCAAATGCATGTGGTACACTTACATACCTGCAGGCAGTATACTCATACTCATAAAATAAAAATAAATAAAGCTAAGAAAACATAAACTGTGGGTTTCTTTATAGAGAATGAGATAATAAGACTTTGACATGGCTCACGCTCGGTGCAGGGCTTACGAGCAAGATGTTTCATGGCAGCACTGAGACCATCCTGGCCCCGGCCCTTCTTTTTGTAATAGCATCTCTGGAAGCACGTGAATCCTATCTAACAATAAGACGAGCCCCATGAGTCACAGGCAGGGGCCAAGGGCTGTTCCCCAGGGTGTGTGATTACAATAAATAAAGCTTACAGTACAAACAATATTTTTTAAACGCTGCTTTCTGTAAAGGCTCCACAATAGCTCTTTGTGCATGTGTTTGGGAATCCTGCAAGTCAGTCAGAAGCGCTTCCAACCAAATTCATCTCCTGCTATTTCAGCTGTGCTCTATCATCGCTGGGGACATCTCAGCTCGGCCAAGAAACACTATGAGATCTCCTTGCAGCTTGACCCCGTGGCAGCAGGCACCAAGGAGAATTACAGTCTTCTGAGAAGAAAGCTCGAACAAATGCAGAAGAAAGATGTGTGATCTTCCCCCATGTTTGGAGGATGTGTGTGTGTGTGCGCGCGCGCGTGCGTGTGTGCATGAGGCCTCGGTTCAGATTGTGTGTTTGTGTTTAGCCATTTAAAGTTATCAGACGCTTTGTTTACTGTTATTTTTTCTATATAAAACGAATACATGCAAAAAGATTATAGCACCAGCAGTATACTCCCGAATGCTTGATAGCATTTTTGCATTGAAAATGTATTTTTTCAGATCACCCAAATGTAATTCTAAAATTCCAAAAATGAAGCCCTTTTTTTTTCTTTTTAAACTAAACAGAAAAAGGAGAAAAAGTTATCTTGAACAACTTTTGCTCGTGTTAAACCTGCATTTGGGGTATATGACTCTCATGGTGAGTTGGAGTGACCTAGACATGGCTGACTCCCACAATTTACAGAAGCATCAAATGTATCTGTATATTAGCATGTTTATTTAATGACAAGAAAGAGTAAATTAAGATTTAGGGGTTTTTTTTTTAAGTCTCTTGCAACAGTATAACTTGGAGTTTGTAAGAAATCATTCACTTTTTGTGTTGAACAGGATAAATAATTGAGTGAAGAAGGGGAATTTTTAACATCTGGTATGTCTGTATATTTGTTTCTTTCATAGGAAGATGTTGACACTTGTGGGAGGTATGTGTTCCTACATGTATGATGTTAGCACACAGGATAATATTCTACAGAAAGCTGCCCTTGGGTAGAGTACTCCTGCCGTGCTTAGGCAAAGGCAGATACCCTGATATCTTGGTTTCTGTTCTGTCCAGTGTTCAGAGGGCTATGTGTTTATGTACATTGTGTTTTCGTGTTTTTAGCTGTGAAGTGGGTTTCCATTTCACATAATGTACCTACAGACATTACTATATCCAGAGAATGCAAAAAAGAAGTAAATTTTCTTACAAAAGAAGTAATAGTTCTGGATTCTGTGGTGGTCTTAAAAGCTGAGTTGTTTTTCGTTGTCTTATTAGATCTCAACAATTTGTTTACTTGGTTTGTTCTTTATATACTGTTGACCTAATAATTTATGCAATCTCTGTCATTTCTACTACAGTAAATTATCACACAAACTGGCATGTGCTGTCATAGTTTCTTCTTAGTGATGACTGTTTTGTTCCCTTCTCCTTACGGTGGAGTCGGGTCTCTCCTGCGTATGAGTGGAAGACCAGGCAGAAACCCCACATTAGCACAGGCTGAACTGAGACACAAGTATACCCAAGGAAGTGAAGGGCTGTGATCAGATTTCCTCATGTTTCAATGCTGCCTCATCTGTTCTTAATAATCAAAACATTAAAATAAAAAAGCCATTATCCAGGTGTGGTGGTGAATGTCTATAATTCCAGCTGCTTGGGAAGCTGAGGCAGAGGACTATGAGTCTGAGGCCAGCTGGGCTCTGTAGCAAGACCCTGTCTTAAAACATACACACATACGTAAGTACTACTAGGTAAGTAGAGGAGTACAGGAAGCCAGCCTTCTACTTCAATCTTGGGATAATCTACTACAGTTCTTCTTAAGAAAAGAAGAAGAGCCTATAGAATGGGCTTCCAAATTCTGCAATCACAAAATGCTTCCTGAAGTATTATTCAACCAAATGACCTGAAAACAGCTGCAGAGGGAATCCAGAGCTAAGAGTTTCAGGGATTTGTTCTGTAGGCAGGGGACTGGATGTATACATCCTTATTGGACATGAGAGTTTATCTGTAGGGAGAAAAAAAAGGGTCCTAAAGGAGGTTTTTGGAAGAAATATTCTTCACTCTCAAGCAAACAAACAGCAAAAAACCAAGTAGCTTTAAAAAAAAAAGCTACATAGCATAATTTTTTTTTTCTGCCAAGCTAGGCCCTACAAGAAGATAAATAATACACCTCCAATCGTAAAAGATCTATAAACTTAGTGTTATTTTGGGGCCATTTAAAGCAATGTCTGAAACACAACACTCTTTGCTGATAAAGCTCAGTTACTATAAAGTACAACTGCTGGTCTGAAAGTTCCGCAGCTGTCCCCAGAAGGTGAGTGCAGATGTTTCCATCCCTGCTGGCTGTGGTCTACAGTACGCAGAATTACTACACCCTTAGGACTCCCATTTAGTCATCAACTTGACTGGCTCTGTGTCCAGCTAAGAGGCAAGCCTCTGAGTATACTGGTGAGCGGTCTTGACTAGGCTACATGAAGTGGGATGACCCATCCTAAATGTGGGACGAGTGGACTGCAGCCCAGGTGCAAGGAGGTCCAAAGGAAAAGCCTTATATTTGTCCTTTTAAATTTCATCCCATTAAGTACAGCCTCACACCCATAACACTTACAGGGCCCTCTGGCTCTGAGTCTCATGTTACCTAGCATGTTCATTTCTTTCAAGCTACTGACTTGAAATGTCATACAGAAGACTGAGCCCAGTATCAAAGCGTTAGACATCTGTGTCCGTATTCCTCTTCAACTCGTTTGGATCTGGAGGTGACTGACCCAGATATATGCCTTGGTTCTTCCAATGTAGCATCCTAGACAATTCATTTACATTATTCTACCCACTTCTCAAATTAAAGTGGGCCATAAGATTTGTTTTATAAGAAGACCAGAAGCTCAGTGGACCAGAGTGGGTTTTTGAAAAAGGAGCAGAGCTAGCATTAAATACATCTATTTCCTTATTTACTCAGTATGTACTTATGAGTGAGTACATACCATATTCATATTTTTGGGTCTGGGTTACCTCACTCAGGATAGTGTTTTCTAATTCCATCCATTTGCATGCAGAATTCAAGATGTCATTGTTTTTTCTCCGCTGAGTAGTACTCTAATGTGCCACATTTTCTTTATCCATTCTTCAGTTGAGGGGCACCTAGGTTGTTTCCAGGTTCTGGCTATTACAAATAATGCTACTATGAACATGAGCATCTTTTGGGTATATGCCCAAGACTGGTATTACTGGATCCTGAGGTAGGTTGATTCCCAATTTCCTGAGAAACCGCCATACTAATGTCCAAAGTGGTTTACAAGTTTGCATTCCCACCAGCAATGGATGAGTGTTCCCCTTACTCCACATCCTCTCCAACATAAGCTATTATTGGTGTTTTCGACCTTAGCCATTCTGGCAGGTATAAGATGGTATCTCAGAGTGGTTTTGATTTGCATTTCCCTGATGGCTAAGGGTGTTGAACATTTCCTTAAGTATCTTTTGGCCATTTGAGATTCTTCTGTTGAGATTCTCTAGTTCTGTACCCCATTTTTTAATTGGGTTATTTAGAATTTTGATGTCTAATTTCTTGAGTTCTTTATATATTTTGGAGCTAAGTCCTTTTTCTGATGTGGGGTTGGTGAAGATATTTTCCCATTCAGTAGGCTGGTTTTTTTTTTCTTATTGACTGTGTCCTTTCCTTTACAGAAGCTTCTCAGTTTCAGGAGGTCTCATTTATTTATTGTTGCTTTCAGTGTCTGTGCTAGCTAGTGGGTACTAGCTCTAAACAAAGGCTATTGAGCCTATAGTTCATGATCCTAGAGAAGCCAAGTAATAAGGTGAGCCCAAAGAAAAACATATATAGATCCACCTGGAAATTGGAAACAGACAAGATTGCCTGACAAAATTGGGAGCATGGGGGGTGGGGGGAGAAGGGAAGGTGGAAGGGGAAGAAGAGAGTAGAAGGAGAGGGGTGAGGAGAACTTGAGGGAATGTGATGGAGGAAGAACAGAGATGAGAGCAAAGAAAGAGATATCTTGATTGAGGGAGCTATTATGGGGTTAGCAAGAAATCTCTAGAGAAATTCCCAGGAATCCACAAGGATGACCTCTGCTAGGACCCTAAGTAATAGAGGAAAGGGGGCTCCATCTTGACTTTCCCTGTAGTCAGACTGACGAATATCTTAAATATCACCATAGAACCTTTATCCAGCAACTGATGGAAACAGAGGCAGAGACCAGCACTGGAGCACTGGACTGAGTTCCCAAAGTCCAGTTGAAGAGTGCGAGAAGTGAGAATATGAGCAAAGAGGTCAAGACCATCTTGGGGACACCCACTGAAACAGTCTACCTGAGCTAATGGGAGTTTACCACCTCCAGCCAGACTGGGAAGGAACAGCATGGGACCAAACTTGACCCTCTGAATGTGGTTGACAGTTGCATGGCTGGGGCAGACTGAGGGGCCACTGTCAGTGGCACCAGGATTTGTCCCTGCTGCATGTACTGTCTTTTTAGGAACATATTCTCTTTGGATGGATGCCTTGTTCAGCCTAGATATAGTAGGGAGGGCCTTGGACCTTCCCCAAAGCAATGTCCCTTACCTTCTCTGAGGATTGGATGGGGGTGGGGTGAGAGGGTATGTGGAGGGAATGGAAGGAGGGGAGGGAGCAGGAAAGGATACAGAACCCCTGCAAAAGAAGATCCTCCAGCCTCATACTCCTCTGGTTGGGAATAGTCGGTGCTTGATTGTTCATGCTTCTGGTGAAGATTACAGAACACAAACAGAACCAGCGAGGACCACATCCTTCTCCAACCCAAGATGCTTGGTGATGATGTTGATCTGCAAGGTCTTTGGACACCACAGAAATCTTCAGGTTCCCCCTCAAATGGTTCTCGGTGCTCACCCGATTTCTCTCCCCACCTGCAGAATGGGCTCTGCTTTGCATATCTTCTGAAAATTCTCCTTGTTGGCTTCTTCCACCCATTTCTCCAGCAGGGGCTGCAGCTTTCATGTGTTCTTGAAGCTAATCTGCAGCTCCTCAAAGCAGTAAATGGTTGTCTGATTGAATACCTTTTTAAAAAGAATTCCCAGGGTGAGCACCATTGTCAGCCTGAGTGTACCCCAGGATGAGCACCATTGTCAGCCTGAGTGTACCCCAGGGTGACCCTCTTCTGCTTCGGCTGCTTGACAAAATGATCTAGTTCTTTCTTCAGGGCCATCATGCCTGTGACTCCTTAGGACTCTGTTCTATCTTCTCTACCTTCATGGCACTGTGGTGGATAGGACATGGACCAGGAGAGGCCCCCTCCACTCTGACTTCTGCACGGCCTTCAAGCTGCAAAGTTTCTGGGCCAGCTTGGGGAATTAGGTCCACTCCAACCTGAGATCCACACTAGGCTGTCCCTCCACAGAACTCATATGGCAGCAGACATGGGGATATCCCCAACACCTCTGAGCCTGGCCCGAGTATTGGCCAGCTAGCAAGCCCTGGTAACTTAACCAGGTCGTCCACCCAGTCTGGGTCCTGCCCTCCTGATTCATCACCCCCACTTAGTGGGGATGAGAAAACGAAGTCTGACTATGGGGAGGAATGAGAAGGCTTGTTGGGTCTACCTTCGGAAATGTAATCTGCCATACTCACCTGCAATAGTGTTTACCTACTTCTAAACCGCACTTTGGGGACTGAAATTGTCAGAATCTTGACAGAGGCTATACCAAGTACTCTGCCTACACCCGGAACATTCCCTCACAGCTACCTCCGCATCATCTGTGTGATGACATCAGGAGACATCATTTCTCCACTTGGAGGCATTCACAGCACTGAACTTTTGCAATGCTGTCCCAGACCTCCACTTTTTACAGTTTATGTTCTGGTTACCTTCAGCTTTAAAGGTCTACATTTCCAACCCATTTGTGGTACCCTGGAATAAGAAGGTAGTATAGTAAGAAATTTCATCTCTCACTAACTGCTGTGAGAACATTTTTCCTGTCAAATGTAGTTCGTTCTGTGGTGAGGGTGTTTCTGAACATTTCCCTTCATGCAGATTAGCCAGTCATGTCAGAGTGAGACTTCCCTTCCACCAATGGGATGAGACTTCCCTCCCACCAATGGGATGAGATTTCCCTTCCACCAATGGGATGAGACTCGGTCACCACCTATATCTAAAATAAAAGATAGGCGCCATCTTGGCCCTGGTATGCTTCCTAGCCTACTCCGGGTTTGGGTGCACCCTTTTACAAGAAAGAACGGCCTTGCTGAGCTACCTAAACTTAGTTTGCATGTTTCTTTGTGAGAAGCTGAGGTTGGTCTTTGTTTCTGCCAAGCTTTAGCAGTAAAATGGGAAATAATACTTTCCACAGAAATGTGAGGAGGTTTAAGTGTGTGTAGACGTACAAGCAAAATACCCATTTAAAAAAAAAAACAAACAAAACTAAAATCATCTGATAAAGTATTTTCATGGCAAATTTTATTCCTCAGCAAACAATATGACAAGGTTGGAAGAATTTGGGAACAAAGGGTCATGATTGTCAAGGTTCAGTGACTCCATAAAGACAGATGCATCCAATCTCACCATATTTACCTAGAACCTGCTTAGTTGCTTAATTACTCTGTGCCCCAGTGATTTCCAATAAATGCAACGTGATCATTACTGGTTTTATTAATTTCTCCACAGTGAAATGAGAAGTTCCAGTAAACCAGTGACTTTGAGCATCCTCAGACCCTTAACTTTTTAAAACTTGTTTTGTAAATTGGCATACCATGTCATAGGCTTCCTTATGAGATTTTCATACATACTGTGTTCTCACAGATCCTCTTCTCCACTCTTCCCTTCCGTATCCCTGCTCATTTTCCACTTTTATGTCATGTGTACCCTATCACTACCCTCTTCTCACCTTCCCAGGTTCTCTCTTATGACTCCCTTTCCTCTCGCGATCCTCTGCAGGAAGAGTTTGTGGTTAATGAATATGATGAGATAGATTTCTCCCGGTCTCGGACATCTATTTAAAATACAGCCACTTCAGCATCATTGACTATGTGTATATGAAAATCAAGACTATGAAATGATCTCAAGTACTCCACGTACACGAAAAAGTCAAAGGGACAGGAAGTGATTAGAGAAAACCAATAATCTCATACTTAATTTGTGTGTCTTGGAGGAGAGCGACCTCTCGCCTTCGCTGACGTTGCTTTCACCTGGACTACGCCTTCCACGAGGAAAATCTCCAGAGGGGAAAAAAAATGCCCTCAGCTTTTCTGGCTCTCGCTCAGTGCTAGGGATGAGATACAGGTGAAAGTCAGTCCTTCCATTCGCTCCTAAATAAGTTTTATTTCAAAAAGAGTTGGTAGGTGGGCAAAATGGCTACACTACCTGTATCCAGTAGGAGTATGTATGTGCAGGTGTGAGACTTTGGTGATTCATCAATTTGTCTTGTGATGTCTCAGATCTGAGTTTAGCGTCATCTCAGAGTTTATGTAAGGAGGTGAGTCTTTAATTTTGTGTTTATGAGTCTTTCTGAAGTAGTAGGTCACAGGTGTGTTTGGGTCCAACCCAGGCGTGTGTAATGTAGAGTCTACTCCCGTGGAAGCGGTTGTACCTGTGTCTGGTGTCGGGGGAGGGGCTCTTTTTTCAGTTGGGAGGAAGGTAAGTGCGTGGTTCTGGCCCCGTGGGAAGAGGTGCAGGCGGCAGGTGTGCTAGCCGCAGGGGCCAGAGGAGCCGCGTGCAGCCTGCAGGGGGCGCCGCCCGGGGCGATTTGGTTGCGGCGCCTGCCCAGCAGGGCATTTCCGCTCCGCCGCCCGGAGCGCTCCCCGCGATCCTCTTGGCCGGGTGCAGGTGAGACGCTGAGCGGGCTGGGACTGGGAGTCTGGGGCGGCTTAGACTCAGTCACCAGCCAGCGGAGCGTGGGCCGCTAGTGTCCCTGCAGGTGCGGGGCCGGGCGGGCGGAACCCGCGTGGCGGGGAGCTCGTTTGACCCCGGAACCCCGCCGGGGATGGCCCACGCGATGGACGCGGTGGCCACGGCGGGAGACGCAGACGGAGAGCTGGCCTCTGCAGAGCGGCTGCACGCTGCTCGCTGCTGGTGGGACGCATGGCTCCAGCAGGTAGCTTAAAAGCCTAAGTGGAATGAGGCTGTTTTCCAAAGTTCTGCTTTTTAATTTTAGGTGTTTCTTATGCGTGTGGAGGCCAAAATTTGCAAAAGAATTCAAAACCAACTTCTGTGGGTCACTTTCTGGTCTTAGGTTCTTTTGGAACCGTTAATAACACATTTGGAACTTTGGAGATTCTTGCCTTTGAATTCTTGTCGTGGTTTTCATTGCTGTTCACTCTATTAGCCAGTTATAACGGCAAACATAGCCTTGCTCGAAACCCATCAGAGGTGTGCATGTGTTTTAACTTAGCTTAACTTCAAGCTCAGTTTATTCGTGTTGAAGGAATAAGGAAACAAATTAGAGTAGGAGCCATTTTTTTTAAAAAAGAGTAAGCTGAAGGTCCCAGTAAGAAATCATGTGTTAAAAATAAATGCCATCATTGAATCAATTGGAATTACCTCTGAGAGGTAAGTCTTGTGCACACATGTACTTATTTTCTGCTCGTTGAAGGCTTTTTCCTGCCCTGGTTCCTGTAATTGAAGTGCTAACGTGAGGAGCCCTGCAGTTTGGCCTTCTTTTCCTGACCCCGCTCCCAGGAGAAGCCAGAAAGAAGTCCCTGAGTAAGGAGACCAGTCTTCTCCAATGGAGAACATTTGTCTTTAAAAGCTTAGTTTGCAAAGTTAATGGGTGGCTTTTTGTACCGAACTTTTTTTTTTAACTAGTAAACTTTACTAACCATAACCTTAAGCATACAAAAAGCCCAAGGTTGGATCTCCAGCACTGGAAAACAAAGTTGGGATTGGATATGTAGCTCAGTTGTAAACTGCCACCTTGCTATGTGAGAGGGTGAGATGGAATCTTGCTAATGGCTGTTTGTGGTGATCTTGGATAGTGGGTGGGCTGTGTGTGTACAGAACCACAACCCTGCAATCGTTAATTTTTAAGGTAATATGTTCAAGCCAAGTGTGGCGGCTTATGCCTGTAATCCTAGCACCCAGAAGATTGAAGCAAGCCATCCTCAGCTATGAAAGACTTTATGTCAAGAAATAACACCCCCCCCCCACCAACGTGTTCTTTTCCCCTTATTGAGAGAGCTTTTGAGAGCTCCAGTTCTGTCAGTGCTTGAGAAGGACTCACTGCATAACTTTTTATTGTACCCCCCACCCTATAAACTAGTGCCGTCTTGTTTGGAGAGGGATACGGCCCATGGGATGAAGCAATAGAAGGACTGCATCAAAGATCTTAGCAGTCTTCTGTAGAACATTCCCCATCTGGATCCAATAGATATTAGAAATTTTATTCAGAGAGCCTGAGTTAACCATGACTACCCAGCATCTTGACTGACAAATCATCCTTCAGTCAAAGGCTGCTCTGTATTGTTGATGGAACAGCTCTGGGAAGGACAGCCTTGCTTAGGTTGCAGGCCTAACCCCTGGAGCCCAGAGCTGTGTAGGCACTGGTTACTTTGTGAGGTACTGTTACGCTCCCTGGGCTGAGTTCACTGAAAAGGCTAGTTGTTCAAAGTCTCTGGGGTTTTATGACATTGAGTCAATAGATATTATCACCAGTATGGGAAGGATGAAGGGCAAGGCCATGTGCTATTGGAGTAAATGCTTCCCGTGGAGGGACACAGCAAAGGTCTTTTGGGGCCAAACTTTGAGCAGAGGGTGACTTTTTATGGAGGAATGGGACAATGACATTGCTGGTTTTAGATACCATGAGCAAAAGACAGGATGGAAATATGAAACTTCAGAAAGAGCAAGGGAGCCAACAGGTGTGTTGAGACTGCCTGGATCTAGGGACATCTGAACCAGATTGTACTGAGGAAGAAAAAGCTCTCTGATGTTAAGTTCTATTTTTATTAAGGTTCTGATTTTCCTTTTTGGTTGGAAAAATTTTTAACCAAACGTGAAAGCATAGAAGTAATCTGATAAACTTCCAGATAGCCACTAAATAGATGTCATGATTCTGTTCAGCCTGACATGCATTCTTCTTCCCAGCCTCTGTTCATTTAAGACTGGAGATGTAGCTCAGTGGAAGAGCACCTGCCTGGCATTTGCAGGGTCCTTCCTGGGTTTTACCCTCAACACTGCAAGATAAAACAAAAAACAAAAAACAACTGATTTAAAGCAGTTTATTCAAGATAGTATAACAGTTCTCCTTTAAATAATTAGGTTGTACCTCCAAAGAAGGAACTTTTCCTTCTGGGACCAAAAAGTCATCATCACTTCTTAGCAGATTACCTCAAAATGCTCAAATTTTTTATGTGAGTTTGTTTAAAATATTGTGCAAATAAATGATATCTGTTGATTGACCCTTTTAGGCTGGCAGAGATTTAGCAACCTTTCCCTGTAAAGGGGCAAATACAAATTCAGACTTTGCAGGCCCTGAAGTCTTTATACAAATGCCTACCTCTGGAGCTGCCATATAAAAGTAGTCATGGTATATACATATTAAATGTGCATAACTATACTCAAATAATGCTTAATTTTCTAGGTGTGTGTGTGTGAGCACGCACACACGATGCTGTTTAAAATTCCCTGCAAGGTTCAACTTACAGACCATGGTCGGCTGACTTTGATCTGGAGCAGCTCATGAGTTCCTTCTTTCCTTTTTTCTTTATAAAAAAATTATGTATTATGTATATGTGTGTGAAAGTCAGAGGAAAGCTTAGGGGAGTCGGTTCTTCCTTCCACAACACGATTCCAGGGCTTGAACTCAGGCTGTCGTGCTTGGTGGCAGGTGCCTTTACTCACTGAGCTGTTTTTGGCTTCCCGTGGTTTTCATTCATGTTGGTGATTTATTGGTATCTAATTAGACAACTTGGTTACTACCAAGATACGAGTGCCACTATTGCACCCTTAGGATGCTCTTGCCTGTTGAAATCTAAATCTGTTGGTCATTGTTGGGGTTATAGGTGTCACAGCTATGTAAGATTTTTGGTTGCTCCCCCTCCTTTGGCAGTTTGTATAGTACCTTCAGGCACTGTGAAAGCTAGTCCTTAGAGAGGAGGCTTTCAGGTCACATCCATCTCAGATTCTCTGATTCCTGTGTCCAAACTAGGTGGTGTCTTTAGCAATAAGGACTTGTCTTCAACCTCTGGGAGGTAACCAAGGGCAACAGAAACAGCTTGTATTGTTTTGGGAGTCTCTTGGACTCTTCCTGACTCAAAAGGGGCTTCCTGATGCTGGGTACTAGAAATTTTGCTAGAAATCTGTGGATCCTGCTGATGTTGCATTCCCCTCTGTATGGTATAAATGTTTTATTACAATTGGTTAATAAAGAATCTGCTTCAGCCTGTAGCAGGACAGAATATAGCCAGTCTGGAAGAGATACATAGAGAGAGTAGGTGGAGTCAGAGAGACGCCATGTAGACGTAGCTGCCAAAGGAGATAGATGCCAGATCCTTACCCGTAAGCCACAGCCTGTGCCGATATATAGATTAATAGAAATGGATAATTCAAGATGTAAGAAATATGCCTAGCTAGAAATATGCCAGAATCATTGGCCAAACAGTGTTGTAATTAATATAGTTTCTATGTTATTATTTGGGTCTGGGTGTCTGGGAAATGAAGGAGCAGCCTCTGCCTACATCCTGAGAGAAGCATTGTCAGCCCAAATGGCATAACTCCTTTTAAATTATATAAAATTAGTGTTATTTTCCCCCTCCTCCCTTTCCTACTATACTGATGTGTACCTCTGTGTATATACACAAGAGACCAAAGAGGGCAGAAGATGGTAACATTCCCTGGAGCTGTAGTTGCTGGCAGCTGTAAGAAGCAGGCTGACTCTGGTGCTGGGAACCAAACACACGTCCTCTGGAAGAACAGCAAGTGCTCTTGCTGCTGTGTCGTCTCTCCAGCCCCAGTGGAAGGGCAGGGGAGAGAGAAAGGGAAGGCGTTAATGTGTTTATCAGAGGAACCCTCTTCTGATACAGTGACATTAATCCATTGATGTGGGCAGACCCCATGAATCACCTCTAAAGCTCCTCTCCCAACACCTATATTGGGGGTTAACTTTCTAGCACATGAATTTTGGGGACACCATCATAGCAGAGGAAACATTTAAATGACAACAATCTGGGTCCACCTATACAACTTGTTAGCATTCTAGGAAACAGGTAGAAGCTGTTGATTCTGTCGTGGCCCCACAGCTGTGGGTGTCTTCCGTTTTGTCCTGGTGGTATAATCACTGGGCATCTGTTTGACTCGATTAAATTCCACATTATTTGGCCTTGAACTGTCTATTTTTATGTATTTCTGACCCTCTGCCGGACCTCAGATTCCAGTTAGATAAGAGTGACTACACTTTCTTCATTCTTTTTGGCCCTAGTACCTTCCACATAGCAAAGAGTAGGAAAAGGTGAAATTTTGAATAGGTCTGAGGAGAGTAGAGGTACCAGACATTGTCCATTTGTTCAAATCATCACATCTGCTTTTAAAAGTTAATGACCCTTTCATCTTACTGATATAGCAATAGAAGTGTGTTTGTGTGTATAACAATAGAAGTGAGTGTGTGTGTGTATGTGTGTGTGTAGTTATCTTAGGTATTTTTCTATTGCTGTGATAAGACACCACGACCAAGGCAACTTATTTTTAAAAAGGTTTATTTGAGGCTTACAGTTTCTACGATCATCATGGCAGAGAACATGGTAGCAGGAAGGCAGGCGTGGCGCTGGATCAGTAGCTGAGGGCTCACGTCTTGATCCACAAGCAGAAGGCAGAGAGCTCTGACTGGGAACGGCATGGGCTTTTGAAACCTCAAAGCCTGCTTCCCCCTGACACCTCTCCTTCCCAAATAGTCCTGCCAACTGGGGACTAAGTATTTAAGCATATGAACCTGTGAAGACCTTTCTCAAACCATCCTGTAGAAGGGGAGCTTTTATAACTCTATCCTTGGGAATCTGATACCTGCTTCTTGTTCCCGAAAGTTTCTATACCCATGTACTGCCCCCTGTGCACATAACTCAAGACACAAATCTAAAGAAAGGAAGTATAGACCACTAACTCTCTATAAAGTCAGGTGGGATAGCGCATTCCTTCAGTCCCACCCTCAGGAAGCAGAGGCAGAAGGCTCTCTGTGAGTTTGAAGCAAGCCTGGTCTGCATAGCAAGCTCCAGGACTGCCAAGACTATGTAAAAATGCCTTTTAAAAAAAGAAAACTGGCTTATGGACTTGTGTGGATAGACACCAGCTTTGGCAGTGGAGTTTGTAGGCCCTGTTGCCTAGGTTCTGTTCTGAAAGTATTTCCCTGTGCCAGTGTGTCCAAGCCTGTTCTCTTCTATTAGGTCAGTGTATCTGGTTTTATGTTGCGGTCTTTGATGTACTTCGATTTAAGTCCTGTGCCGGGTGGTAACTATGGATCTGTTTGCATTCTTCTACATGTAGACATCCAGTTACACCAGCACCATTTGTTGAAGATTCTTTCTTTCTTTTTTCCAGTGTGTATTTCTGGCTCCTTTATCAAAAAAGCAGGTGTACGCAGGTGTATGCATTTATGTCTCGGTCTTCATTTTGATTCCATCAACCAACATTTTTTAATGCCAGTACCATGTGGTTTTTGTTACTATAGTTCTGTTGTACAAGTTGAAATTGGGAATGGTGAGACCTCCAGCAGTTCTTTTATTCTTCAGGATTGTTTTAGTTATCCTGGGTTTCTTGGGTTTTTAAGTTTTGTTTTGTTTTTCATATGAAGTTGAGAATAGTCATTTCAAGGTGTGTTAAAAATTGTGTTGGAATTTTAATGGGGATTGCATTGAATCTGTAGATTTCTTTTGGTAGGATGGCCATTTTTTACTATATTAATCCTACTAATCCATGAGCATGGAAGATCTTTTCATCTTCTGATATTTTCCTCATTTCTTTCACTTGCTTGGTTAGAGTTACCCCAAGATATTTTTATATTATTTGAAGCAATTGTGAATAGTATTGTTTCCCTATTTCTTTCTCAGTCTGTCATTTGTATATAGGAGGGCTACTGATTTTTTGAGTTAATTTTGTATGCAGTTACTTTGCGTAAAGTGTTTATCAGCTATAGGACTTCCCTGGTGGAATTTTTAGCGTGACTTATGTATGATAATATCATTTGCAAATAATGATACTTTGATTTCTTCCTAATTTGTATCCCTTGATCTCCTTCAGTTGTCTTATTGCATTAGCTAGAACTTCAAGTACTATGTTGAATAAATATGGAGAGAGTGGACAACCTTATCTTGTTTCTGATTTTAGTGGAATTGCTTTGAGTTTCAACATCAAAATTTAATTTGATGTTGGCTATTAGCTTGCTATAAACTGCCTTTATTATGTTATGGTATGTCCCCTGTACCCCTAATCTCTCCAGGATTTTTATTATAAAGTGCTGTTGGATGTTGTTAAAGGTCTTTTCTGCATCTAATAAGAAGGTCAAATTTTTTTCCATTTTGTTTATATGATGGATTATATTTATTGATTTTTGTATATTGAACCATTCTTGTATCTCTGGGATGAAGCCTACTTGATCATGATGGTTGACCTTTTTGATGTGTTCTTAGATTTGGTTTGCAAATATTTTTTGAGTGCTTTTGCATGTATATTCATAAAGGAAAATTGTAATTCTTTCTTTGTTGGGTCTTTATGTGGTTTGGATATCAGGGTGACTGACTGTGACCTCATAAAATGAATTGGGTTATGTTCCTTCTGTTTCCATTTTGTGAGATAATTTGAAGAGTATTGGTATGTTAACTCTTCTTTGAAAGTCTGGTAGAATTCTGCAATAAAATCATCTAGCCCTGAGCCTTTCTTTGTTTGGGATAATTTTAATGACTGCTTCTATTTCACTAGGAGTTATAGGTCTATTTAAATTGTTTATTTGATTTTGATTTAACTTTTGTAAGTGGTACCTATCAAGAAAATTAGCCATTTCTTTTAAATTTTCCAGTTTGGTGGAGTACAGGTTTTTAAAACATGTCCTTATGATCTCTGGATTTCAACTATCAGTGATGGTTGTTATTTCCCCCTTTTTGTTTCTGATTTTGTTAATTTTGACATTCTATTTTCATCATTTAGTTAGTTTGGATAAAGGTTTGTCTATCTTGTTTGTTTTCTCAAAGAACCAACTCTTTGTTTCATTGATTCTTTGTATTGTTCTTTCTATTTTATTGATTTCAACCCTGAGTTTATTTCTTGCCAATCTGCTCCTCTTGGGTGTGATGACTTCTTTTTGTTATAGACCTTTCAAGTGTGCTGTTAAGTTGCTAGTCTGAGATCCTCTCTAGTTTTTTAAGTAGGTACTTAGTACTGTGAACTTGTGTAAATGTAAGTTTCTTGTCCTAACCACACAGTCCCAGATATCCAGCAGCAACGTTCCAAATTACCACACAGAGGCTTATACTAATCATAAATGCTCAGCTGATAGCTCAGGCTTATTACTAGCTAACTCTTTTTTTTAATATTTATTTATTTATTATGTATACAATATTCTGTTTGTGTGCATGTCTGCAGGCCAGAAGAGGGCACCAGACCTCTTTACAGATGGTTGTGAGCCACCATGTGGTTGCTGGGAATTGAACTCAGGACCTTTGGAAGAGCAGGCAATGCTCTTAACCACTGAGCCATCTCTCCAGCCTCTACTAGCTAACTCTTGCACTTACATTAAGCCATATTTCTTACCTATGATTTGTCAAATGACTCATGGCTTGTTATCTTATTTTCTATACATCCTGCTTCCTCAGAAGCTGGCTGGCTGGTGTCTTCTGACTCCCCCCTTCCTCATCCGTCATTGTCATTCTTGGTTTAGTTTCCCTGCCTAACTTTATCCTGTTTAGCTATTGGCCAGTCAGCTTGCTTATTAAATCAATCATAGTGACATATATTCACATAGTGTACAGAAGAATTATTCCATAGCAAAGTTGCCTCTTAAAACCCCTTTCGTTGTATCCCATAAATTCGGGTTTGCTATAAATTCATTTTTATTGAATTCTAGAAAGTTTTTAATTTCTTATCTCTGTCTTGACTCATTTTTTATTCAATAGAGAGTTGTTCAGTTTCCATGAGTTTGTAAGCTTTTTGTTGTTGCTATCTACCTTCAATCTGTGCCTTTAGTCTATGGTGGTCTGATAGAATGCAGGGAGTTATTTCAGTTTTCTTGTAACTGTTGAGACTTGCCTTATGTCCAAATTTGTAGTCAGTTTTGGAGAAAGTTCCATGCAGTGTAGAGAAAAAGGTATATTCTTTTGTGTTTGGGTGAAATGTTCTATAAGTAATATGTTAGGTCCATTTAGTTTATAATGTCTGTTAGTTCCAATATTTCTCTGTTTAGTTTTTGCCTGGATAACCTGTCCATTGGTGAGAATCTGGTATTGAAGTCCCTCACTCTCAGTGCGTGAGGGTTAATATGTGATTTAAGCTGTATTAGCATTTCTTTTACAAACATGGTGCCCTTGTGTTTGGGGCATAGATATTAAGAATTGAAATGTCTTCTTTGTGGAGTTTTCCTTTGATGCATATAAAGTGTCCTTCCCTATTTCTTTTGGCTAGTTTTGATTTGAAATTGATTTTATTAGATATTAAAATGGCTACACCAGCTTACTTCTTAGGTCCATTTGCTTGAAATATCTCTTTACAACCCTTGCTCCTGAGGTAGTATCTGTGCATGATGTTGAGGTGTGTTTCTTGAATGCAGCAGAAAAACGGATTTTGTTTTTGTATCCATTCTGATAGTGTGTGTCTTTTTATTAGGGGGTTGAGACCTTTGATATTGAGAGATATCAATGACTGATTGTTGATTTTTGTTATTTTGTTGTTGGTAGTGGTGTGTGTGTGTGTTTGTGCTCGCTCTTTTGATTTTTTGGCTGAGATTTTTTGATTTTTAACCCTGTGATTTCACGAGTGTAGGTTGTTGGAGTTTTCTTTCTTGCACCTTCTGTAGGGCTAGATTTGTATATAGATATTGTTTAAATTTGGCTTTATCAGAGAATATCTTTTTTTTTTCCATCTAAGGTGATTGAAAGTTTTGCTGGGTGTAGTAGTTTGAACTGGCATCTGTGGTCTCTCAGAGTCTGCAGGACATTTGCCCAGGCTGTTTTGGCTTTTGGAGTCTCTATTGAGAAGTCGAATATAATCCTAATAATATAATCCTAATAATTTATGTATTACATGTCCTTTTCCCTTGCAGCTTTTAATGTTCTTTGTATGTTTAGTGTTTTTATTATTGTGCACTGAGGAGACTTTCCTGGAACTTGCCCTCTATACCAGGCTGTCTTTGAACTCACAGAGATCCACCTGCCTCAGCCTCCTGAGTGCTGAGATTAAAGGCATGCACCACCACCACACAGTTTTCCTGTATTTCTTTAAGGGATTTGCCCATTTCTTCTTTAAGATCTCTATCACCTTCATATAGTCAGTTTTAAGGTATGTTGGCATACTCAGGGCCTGCAGTGGTGGGAGAGCTGGACTTAGTTCTTGTGTTTTTATGCAGGCATCTAGTCATCTGGGGTTGGGGTGATTCTAGGTCTAGGTGCTGGTTTTTGAATTTGCCTTTGTGGGCAATTTCACAACAATTTTGCCTTTGTTTTGTTCCTCTTTTCTGTTTCCTCTGTGGATCTGCAGTGTGATGGCTGTTGCCTGGTAGGGTGCCTCTGGGATAGGTGACCTGGAAACGACAACCAGCAGCAGGCCTGAGACAGGGCGGTACTTGGTTTGTTCTAAGATGGACGAACAGGTGTGAGATTCTAAGTTGTATTCAATATACCTTTAGTAGTGTAAGTGGAGTTTCAAGTTTGATATCTTTTGATTGTATTTGGTGTTTGTTATGTTTCAAATATGACCTCCATAGAATAGGTTCATGTATTTGGACACCTTGTCCTCATTACTGTTTTTGGAGGTTGCAGAACCTTTAAAGGGGGCGTAGATGGAAGAAGTGAGTGGCTTGGGAGTAGGAAATGAGCCTTGAGGCCTGTGCCTGGATGTAGTCAAGCAACTTCACACTCTTTCCAGTCAAAAACGACTACTGCCTTCCCCCGTTGTGATGCACTGCACCCCTCAAACTATCAGTCACAATGAGTGTTTCCTACCTTACTATGCTGTGTCAGGTGTTTGCTCACCACAGCGAGTTACTAACATGGTGATTATCTTCTAAGTGTTCCTATTGATTGTCCCGGGTTGAGCCTAGCTAGCTACTATAGAGCCAATGTTCCCTCCCCTTGAGCCTTGCTTTTTCTTGGCCAGGACCACCCGTCCCTGCCAGTAACCAAGAGCTTGGTCTTGAGCTTGAACTCCATGAAGTTACTTGGCTCTCTGTCCTAAAGAAATTGACTGGTATCTTCTAAATAGAGATCACATTTGGCAGCCTACCTAGAGCCTCGCATGTGTTTTTCATTTCTTCACTTTGAGTAGGTCATACTTGTAAGTAGAAGAGTTGTTTCGGTGGGTTAAATTCTTATCTGTCTCAGGTACTGGTAATAAACCACCTAGAGAGTGACCGTGTGCGATATTTTAGGTAATAAACTACCTAGCGGTGTATAGAATGACCTTCCTTGTGCAATACTTTAAGTTGTTCCCCAGCTTTCTTCTGACTTCGTTTTTCTGTTGACAATGTAGAGTTTATGTTTGATTGAGCTGGTAAAATGGCTCACCAGTAGCACATGCCTACCCTTGAAGGCTTGAGTTTGAGCCCCAGAACACACACTTTCACAGTGTTACCATACTTGAGTTGCCCTTGAAAAATAAAACAGTGTTGTAGTGTAGATATTCCTATTTCAAAAGTTGGAGTACTTCTAACAAAAAGTTCCAGAATTCAGAGGAGTCATGCTGCAGGAAAATGAAGGAAGGGGAGAACAGTCAGGGCAAGGACGACCTTCCTGCCCAAGTTGGCCCAGAGAAAACAGCAGAGCTCTGCGGGCAGAGGCAGGCTGGAAATTACCTACCTGCAGCCAGACCTCAGTGCCCATTTCCCTGTATCTCCCACTAACAGAGGGTGAGTTAGAACAAGACCTGGATTGTTAGCTAACCCCCCGCCTTTGACCAGAGTGTTTGTGCCAGGCAGAGTAAACACACTCTGAGCCCTTGTCAAGTGTAAGTTAAACGCATGCTCCCCTCCAGTAGCCTGGAAAACAGTCCAAAAGCCAGGTCCTCTGCTGTGTTTCTTAGCCAAGTGTGGGCAGTCACTACTTAGTCAGCAGTTAGCATGGGTGGGGCTCTGGGTGAGTGAAGAAAGCATGGCACCCATCCACCTGCATTCGTAGCTCTTCTCCTGCTGGCCTAGACTAGGCCTCCTTTCCTGGAGCCTCCATAGCAGCTGCAGAGGAACATGTCTTACTCTGCTTCAGAAAGTGATTGGGTTTAACATGGCAGCACAGTCCATTTCAGAAAGACTGCAGGAACTCCCTGCTTGTGGGAAATCTGCAGGTGAGATGAGGAACCTCTGCTTCTGATTAGGGATTAGGAGGCCTGTTGAATTCCCTGATACACTAGCAAAGGCACGGGGCTAGTGGCCTGCAAGCTCCCTTCCCTTTCTTGTGCCTATTAGTTTTTTGTTTGTTTTGTTTTTTGTTTTTCGAGACAGGGTTTCTCTGTAGCTTTGGTGCCTGTCCTGGAACTAGCTCTTGTAGACCAATCTGGCGTCAAACTCCCAGAGATCCGCCTGCCTCTGCCTCCCGAGTGCTGGGATTAAAGGTGTGTGCCTTTTGTTTTTTAAATAGGGTGGTTATAGTCTATGATGGCCTTGAATTTGTAGTCTTTCTTTAGGAGCCAGAGCTCTGGAGTTATAGGTGTGTACCACTCTCCCTGACTCACTGGTGGTTTTCTGTATCAACTGTTTATTAATGTGCACACAAAGTGGTTTTCACAGTAGCTACCACTGTGGAATCACCTGGGTCAAGTTGAAGAGTGTCCCTGTGCGAGCCGCTCCCCACCTTGCTGAGATGGATCTCATTTCAGGCTCAGCTGTCTGAACATGCCTGCCTGGGTACCGGGCACCTGCCTGACTCGCCCACCTCCTAGGATCTGGAGCGCTTAGCTCTCTTTTGTTTGGCCTCTGGTGGGTGTTGACCAGCAGTGATGCCAGAGACTAGCAAAAACTGAGTGAGATGCCTGTAGGTTTACACCTAGACTGCCCACACTTGTGTGGCCTGGACCATGAACCAGAGAGTGGAACTGAAGCATTGAAGCCTGGAATCTGGCCAAGACCAGCAGTCTCAAAGTGGCCACCCTGTTGATTTAGGTTGAGCTGCAGGTGGCGCCAGTGGGTTATTGGCACTTTCCGAGGTCTGGAGCTGCCTGCTCAGCCTGTTGACAGGAGTCTGGCTGCTGAACCACCTGCTGGAACAGCAGGAGCCAGCATGTTTCCATTCCATTGTACCTGGCCTGTATGCACAAGGCTCCTTCCAGGGTCAGTGTTTGGCAATTTTTCCAGTCACTTTCATACTCAGAATAGGCAAAGTAAAGAGAAGACTGTCTGTACTGTTGGTCACTGTACTTTGAAGATGGTATATAACTGCCTTAAGTTTTAAAAATTATACCCACACGAGTAGGGGGAGCATGTGTACCACAACATGCATGTAGAGGTCCCGATTTGGTTCTGTCCTTCTACCACATGGGTCCCAGGGATCAAACTCTGGTCATGAGGTTTGGTGTCAGGGACCTTTCTTTACCTTTACTTGCTGAGTCTTTAACACAGCATGAAAAACATTTTTGTTTTGACAAAAGCATTAAAAATTTACAGAATGGTTGCCAATGCCATATTTGTGTAGGCCATTGTGACATCGAGGCCATAAAGGTTTGTTTTCCCAGACCCACAAGTGTCTGGAGCTTTGAACACACCAGCAGGTCAAAGGCAACCCGTGCTACAAGTGTGAGGACAGTGTTTGGCGGTCTCCTTTCCGGGGAAGTGGTAAAGTTAGTGAGGCTTGCTGCAGCAGGAAGGTCTTGTCTTTACTATAAAGAACAAGCAACCAAATGAGAGCATCAAAGCATCTGCAGGATGTGTCCAGCCCTCCCTGGCACGATGCCCAGGACCTCAGTGCCTGCTCCTGCTCACAGGCCAGGGCCAGGTTTAAAGTTCACAACATCTTGTTTTTTCACCTGTTTCCTACAGTTCTAAGAGGCTTGTTGATAATTAATGAGTAACTATAACAGGTACCCATCCTTTTCTCCAAGATAAATAGGGTTACTGTGGGTGTATTTGTGTGTGCCCCAGGCCACTGGACAGTGGTGTTGGCATTTAGTAAAGTTGGTAAAGACAAAGGCTGTGGTTAACATTGTTGGGTTGTGATCACTGTGCCTGCCTTTTGTGAACTTGGTGCAGCCGACTTTGACCCAGGTGGTGGGTAATAGAAGTGAGTGAAGACACCATTTATAATTGCTGTGCTGCAATCTGTAGCACAGGAGTTCCTGGTTCTGGAAAGACTCCCACAGCAGTGCTAGACACAGCGGACACTTGTTCCTAGCACAGCCTTCACTTGACAACTGGCAAATTGCTGGTGGCTCGATTTGTCACGTGAAGAAACCGAAGCGCTGACATCCAGAGTGCACTAGCACTTCTTTGTGTCACTAAATGTTGATACAAACAGCATGGATGTTTTATTGAAGGTTCTTCTTATGCTAGAGGGTGACTTTAAGCCTTAGTTCTTGTCTCATTTGGCTCACTGCTGCGTGTTTTGTGTGTGGACTGAAATGTGCAATAGTGATGATGTGGACCACCTTAATAAAGTCCAAATCCTGCCTTTGACACTCTTACCTCTAGGCAGCTAGTGAAAAACAGCAGTCAGGACAACAGTTATGCAAAGGCCTTAGAATCATTTCAATTCTGCTTCAGTGATGAAATATGAAACTCGATGGATTGTTCTACAGGAAAGCAAACTGCTGAGTGACAGCATTTCAGACAGCGCCTGGCCAGATGGACATTTCTCTGGTGTTTTTGGTTTTTAAATGTTTTTGGTTTTTAAATATTAATAATGTTAACTAGCCTGGTTTTGCTGAGCTAACGCATTTGGAGACACTGAGCCTACTCTTCCTTTGGGCTGACTTCTGGACAGACATACTATTCCAGGTTCTAACAAAGTTTGAGACAAAGGTTCAGCTTTGGGCTCAATTCTCAGTCCTGACACTGCAGGCCTACACACTTGGTCCTTCCTATATCTGTGACGTCATCCACAGAGACACTGCATACATGTACGCAGTTCAGGTCTGGGAGTTGGGCTTACTTCGTAGGACACATCTGTGAGAACGGAGACAGCAGCATATGGCACAGACCCTGCTTCCCTCAGAGTTTGCAAAGAGGAAGGCAGTCCTTCCTCAGACATGAAGCCTTACCCATCCCCCGGCCAATGTCATGTGTCTACCTAGCCCCTCTTGTGCATCTAGCTGCTCTTTGGGTCTTTAATTTATTCACTTTGACAAATAACCTCTTGGTCATACAACAGTTCACTCTCAACTTGCTTCTCTGATTCAAAGTGAACATGAGTGCCTTAATCCTCTAATGGGAATTAATTGCTTGTTTCAGTGCTTAACTCTGATCCTTTCCCAATCCCCACAGGGACAAGTTGCTTCCTGAAGGATCTGTGTGTATTGTTCAAAACATAATCAGAAAAGGTAATGTTTTTCTCATGAAAGAAGCCAGAAATGCAGAACATTCATTTTGTACTCTATGGTCGCATTCTCAAGCTGATTTTATATTAGAAAGGATTCATTTACCAAATGCTTGTGAGAAAAGCTGGCCTCTCTTGCATAGTGTTTTGTTTTGTTTTTACAGATATAAGCTATTTTCTTTAGAAGGAAATTGCAGAGTTTCCGCAGTTTAAAGTAGAAAACCACTGTCCATATCATGATTCCATGGTATAGTGTCCCCTTCCTGAGACTGCTTCTTGGTTCGGAAACCACTACTTGATAAGGCTTGAATCCCTCTCCCACCAAAAACATTTACCATAACTCTCTCAGGAGCTTGGTTGAGAACCCTACAGTAGTTAGCCTTTGTAGGAAAGAGGAACTAGGGAAATGAGAGAGTAAGACCAGGGGGGATTCTTACAACTGGCAGTTAGTGGTCAATAACTCATTTGGGAAACACTATGAACCCTGTTTTTTTTTTAAAGGATCATAATATATTTTTTTATTAAATTTTTTTAAATTAAAAATTTCCGCCACCTCCCTTTTCCCTCCCCCTTCCCCCACTCCCTCTCCAGTCCAAAGAGCAGTCAGGGTTCCCTGCTCTGTGGGCAGTCCAAGGTCCTCCCGCCTCCATCCAGGTCTAGGAAAGTGAGCATCCAAACCAGCTAGGTCCCATAAAGCCAGTACCTGCAGTAGGGTCAAAACCCATTGCCATTGTCCTTGGCTTCTCAGCAGCCCTCACTGTCCACCATATTCAGTGAGTCCGGTTTTATCCCATGCATTTTCAGTCCCAGTCCAGCTGGCCTTGGTGATCTCCTAATAGATCAGTCCCACTGTCTTGACTTCCTTGCTCATGTTCTCCCTCCTTCTGTTCCTCATTTGGACCTTGGGAGCTCAGTTCATTGCTCCAATGAACCCCAGTTTTTTTAAAAAGGAGAAAATAGAAGCTCAGAGACTTAAAATAATTTTCTCAAATCTACAGTTGCTGCATGCAGGTTGTAACTGGCTCTGTCTCTTGAACTGCCCCATCGTGGGTGTCCTGGCTGATGCTCCCTGGGGAGCCTAGGTCACATTGTGTCTGATGCAGCAGAGCTCTTGTCCTGGAGTGTTGTGTTTCTGGCCGACTTGGGGCTGTCTACTTACCATTCACCAAGACAGCCATCCTTATTAAACAAAGTTCCACCCCTTATTACTTATTAAACTAAGTTCTTGTACTTTTACACAGGACTGACTTAATCCAATATCATGGAAAGAACTAGCATTGCACAGTGTCTGGGAGGGGCAGTTTGAAGACATTAGGCGTGACTCAGAAAGCAGCACCCTTTTCACTGTGGCCATCCCTAGGGGCCAGAAGCATCAGCGCAGAGCACTCCTGTCCCTGCTAGGGACTGTACATTTTTCTTTTTGCTTTTTATTCTTTTTCTTTTGAGAACTCTGTTCAGATCCCAGTCCCATTTTTTGAATTGGTCATTTTTGATTCCTTTACATATTAATTCTCTATTAGATATGTAGGTGGCAAAGATTCTCTCCCATTCTGTGGGCTTCCTCTGTTTATTGTTTCTTTAGCTGTGCAGAAGTTTTTAGTTTTGAAAAGTCCCACTTGTCAGTTGTTGGGCAAATTCCCTACACCTCCATCCTGTAAGGCACTGCCTGCGTTTCTTTGAGCAGCTTCACTCTTTCCCGCTCTTTCCACTTTCATATTTGGGTCCTCGATCCGTGCGGGGTTAGTGTTCATGCAGGGTTACATCTGTGTGGATGTTAGTTTTCTCAAGTCTAAGTTGTCATATTTGTCAAATAGTAAATGGCTGAAGTTACATATACTCACTTTTAGGTTTTCAGTTTTGTCCCATTGGTCTCTTCTTATGCAAGTACCATGTTTTTATGGGCTGTCATATAGCTTCAAATCTGGACTATCAGTTCCTCCAGCATTGTTATTTTTGCCGTGGATTGTTTTGACTGAGGCCTTTTGTGGTTTCATATGAATTGTAGGATAATGAAATGAGGATTTTTATTGAATTGGATCTGTAAATAGTTTTTAGTAAAATGGTCATTGTCTACTAATTCATGAGCAAGAACTGTCTTTCCATTTTCTAGTGTCTTTATCTTTTTCTTCAGAGGTTTAAAGTGTTCACTGTAGAGGTTCTTCATTTCCCTAGTGAGGTTTATCCCTAGATATTTTAATTTCTTTGATGCTATTGTGAATAGGAACGTGTCCATGATTTCTCTGCATGTGTGTTGTTAGGGTGTGTGTGTGTGCATGCGTGCATGCAAGTTGATTCTGTATTCTCTCACATTGCTGAATTTATTGTTTCTAGTTTTCTGGTAGAATTTTGGTGGTCTGCTAATGTATAATATTAGTTCATCTGCAAACAGGGATAGCTTGACATCTTTCCCCATTTGTATTTTTTGGGTTCCTTCTGTTTTTTCCCTTTTTGTTCCAGCCAATACTTTGAGCTCAATATTGAAAGGAAATAAGATACTGGACTGCCCTGTCTCATTTCTGACTTCAGTGAGATTGCTTTAAGCTTTTCTTCATTTAAGAGAAGTTGACTGTGGATTTATCATATAACTTCTATTGTGCTGAGATATTTCCTCTAATCATACATTCTCTAGGACTTTTATAATAAAGGTATGTTGGAGCCGGGCGGTGGTGGCGCATACCTTTAATCCCAGCACTCAGGAGGCAGAGGCAGGCAGATCTCTGTGAGCTCGAGGCCAGCCTGGTCTACAAGAGCTAGTTCCAGGACAGGAACCAAAAAGCTACGGAGAAACCCTGTCTTGAAAATCAAAATAAATAAATAAAGGTATGTTGGATTTTGTCAACCTTTTCTGCATTATTTTGCATTGAGAATCATGTGATTTTTTTTTCTTTTAAGTCCAGTTATGTGTTTTGTTGCATTTATTCACTTCTGTTGAACTATATTTCAGGGAAAAAGCAAAGTTGGCCATGGTGTATGATCTTTTCATATATGTATTTTATTGAACTTTTTAGAGTCTTTTCAGCAGATCTATTGGCCTATAGTTTTTTGTTTCTGGTTTTGGAAGTGATAGAAGGGTTTGGATTGGGAGTACTCTGCTTTCTTTTCTTTTTTTCCCTCTCTTTTTCTTAATAGTTTAAGGGTTGGCTATAGGTCTTCTTTGAAATTCTGGTAGAATTCTGCTGTGCATAGGTCTGGAAGGATACTTATTACTATTTCAATTTCCTCTTTTATTATAGTTTTTTTTTAAGATTTATTTATCATGTGTACAGCATTCCTTCCATGTGTGCCCGAAGGGGGCGCTAGGTCTCCTTACAGATGGCTGTGAGCCAACATGTGGTTGGGAATTGAACTCAGGACCTCTGGAAGAGCAGTCAGTACTCTTAACCACTGAGCCATCTCTCCAGCCCTGATATAGATTTAGGTTATTTACTTCTTTAATTTGGGTATTTGGCTAAATCTAGACATTCATCCATTTCTTAAGTTTTTTTCAGGCTAATGAAATATAGGTTTTTAAAGTATTCCTCTATAACACGCTGACTTTCTTTAGTGTCTGTGATAATGTTTCCCTGCTCATTTATGATTCTGTTTATTTGGATTCTCTTATTTCTTTTGATTTGTTGAACTTTATCTTCTGAAAGAACCGGCTCTTAATTTTTTTTTCTTTGTTTCTATGTCTTTGATTTCTGCTCTTATTTTTATCCTTGCCGTGAGTTTGGATTAGGTTTGTTCTTATTTTCCAGCTTTTGTAGTTGCATCACAAAGCTACTTTGTGTTCTTTCTGAATTTTATTTTTTGGAGGTGTGGCAGTGAGACAAGGTCTCTTACAGCCCTGGCTAACTAACCTGGAACTCTATGTACCTCTGCCTCCAGAGTGCCTGGATTAAAGGCAGTCTACCATGCCTTTAATTTTAATGTAGACATTTATAGGAGCTATACATTGCCCCCGTAGGAATGTTTTCAGGGTGTTATATTTTCATTTTCACTTAGTTCCAGGAAATTATTTCTTTCTTGATTTCCTCTTCGGCCCATTCATCATTTCTTTCTTGATTTCCTCTTCGGCCCATTCATCATTCAGTAATGAGTTTTTAATCTCCATTAGTGTGTGTTCTTACTAGAGATTTTTTTGCTGTCAGTAAGTGTCGGATAGGATTCAAGGATTGATTTCAACCTTCTTGAATTTATAAAGGGTTTTTTTGTCCCAGGATGTGGTCCATGTTAGTAAAGCTTCCATGTACTATTAAGTAGAGTGTATATTCTTTGGTGTTTGGGTAGAATAGTTTATAAAATTTGTTAGATCCATTTGGTATGTGCTGGCAATTAATTCTGATCTTTCACTGTTTTGTCCAGATGACCTGTTGTGGTGGTGGTTTGATGAGAATGGCCTCCCAGAGACTCATACATTTCAATGTTTGGTCCCTACTTGGGGGAACTATTTGGGGAAAGATTAGGAGGTATGTCCTTGTTGGAGGAAGCCTGTCACTGGAGGTGGGACTTTGAGGTTTCAAAAGCCCATGTCAGACTCCCTTTCTGCCTCCAACCTGTGGATAAGATGTAAATTCTCAGCTACTATTCCAGCCAGTGCCATACCTACCTGCCTGCCACCAGGTTCCCCACAATGATGATCTTGAACTAACTCTGAAACTAAACCCCTAGTTAAATGCCTTCTTTTATAAACTGTCTTGGCCATGGTGTTTCTTCACAGCAATAGAATAGTAACTAAAATGCCTGTCTATTAGATTATTTCAATATAGCAATTTTTCTATTAATGGGTTCATATTAATCTGTGTCTTTAAATCCCACTAGTAGAAATGAAATTTTATGAAATTAGGCACCCCAGAATTTGGTGCATTTATATATTTAGGATGGTAATGTCATCTTAGCTGTTTCTTGATAAGAATGAAGCGTTCCTCTTTCTCTCCTCTGCTTAGTGTGTTGTGGCAGTATTAGGATAATGGCACACGCTTGCTTTCAGGTCTAATCTGATGGGAGCACTTTTGTCCATCCTCTAACTCAGTACCTATCTTTAAAACTTGAGTTGTTTCTTGATCCATTCAGTTAGCTTGTCTTTTGATTGAGGCATTCATAAAGTTACTATTAAATCATGTGTGGTATTGCAGTCATTGTGTTATTTTGTGTTGTTTTGTTCTCATTGGTAATCTGTGTTTTAATAATAGTCACTTTGCATTTCTTAGACTTGCTCCTGTGTTTGCATTTTCAAGCCATATTTTACACAGAGGTCAGTGTCCCAGATTTAAGGGAATGTTAGTTTTACATGGTGTTGAAATAGGAGCGGCAGGGCTGCGTCCCTGGCACCCGGCCGCCCGCATGGCTAGCTTATGCCCAGAAATAATTACACGGAAACTGTATTCTTTCAAACACTGCCTGGCCCGGCTAGTTCCAGCTTCTTATTGGCAAGCTCTTACATATTGTTCTAACCCATTTCTAATATTCTGTGTAGCCCACGAGCTGGCTTACCAGGGAGGATCTTAACCTGCGTCTGTCTGGAGTGGGAGAACCATGGCGACTCCTCTCAGCTTCTTTTTCCCAGCATCCTGTTCTGTCTACTCCGCCTACCTAATTTTCTGTCCTATGAGGGCCGAGGCAGTTTCTTTATTAGTAAGAAATCACTCCCACATCAACATGGAGCCAAGGTTGCTGTTGTGAGTAATCATGAATTGCCTTTGCCTTCTAAGACAGTGGTTCTCAGATATTTACACTGTGATTCATGATAGTAGCAATGAAATAATTTTATGGTTGGGGGTCACCACACAACATGAGGAACTGTATTTAAAGGGTCACAGCGTTAGGAAGGTTGAGAACCACTGTTCTAAGACTTTGAGAAGGAAAGCTATGGGCCCACAGGTTTTGCTGGGTCTTAAGTTTCAGGACCAGAATGTAACGAGTTCCTGAGACCTTGGTTTCCCCCAGAATCTGGGATCCAGGTTCTTATTTATTCATAATATTTGCTGTGTGGACTTCAAAGCTAATGATGTAAGAAAGTGGCGAGCCTTCAGGAGTTGGTCCCTGACTGGGCTGTTCCTGTCTGACAACTTCTCAGCTGAACACCTTCTTGCAGTCAGTAGTGACAGTGTGTGGCTGATCTCACCTGGGATCTCAGTGCCACCAAGGTGCAGGGGTCCAGGGTAGCTGCTCATCCAGGCATGCATGCTTTCACAAGTCACCAAAGCAGCCTGGCCAACGTCCTTTTCTGGTGGTAACTTGGCTTCCACTAGGTGGGGCGGGGCCTGTGTTCTGAAACAGACCGGTGTCATAGAGACCTGAGTGAGCCACTCGTGATCCCAAGTCAATGGAAGAAAGGCGTTCTTTTCTATTCCAGCCCCACCTGACATGTTCAGGGGCTGCCTGCCTATCATATGCGGGCTGTGCTTGAGATCTTTGTAAGACCTGGATCAGTCTCCCTGATGGTACAGAGTGGCTGACATGCCTGCTCTTCCTTCCTTAGCATTGCTATGGGTGCTGTTTGCCAGATGTAATCTTCTAATACCAGCTAGTCAGAATGCTGAGGCAGGAGGATCACTTGAGCTCCAAGTGCTTAAAAACACATGGAAGAATTCCCTGCCAGACACACATCATGGTGCTTAGTGAGTATTCCTCTAAGTCACACCCTAGCTCAGATTTTGTGTCACCAGATAGCCTTGGGCTGACATTGAGCTTGCTATGCCATGCCAGCCTGGAACTCAGAGATCTACCTGAGGTAAAGGTGTGTGCCACACCATACCTTGCCCCCAGCCCAGATTTTTGAAGTCGGTAATATTTGCTCCTCTTTCTAGGTTCAGGATTGCAAACTCCAGGATAGGCTGGCCTAATGCCTCTTTCGGTTCTTTTAAATAACTAGAGAAAGCATTTCATGACACAGGCACCTTACCCAGGAAGCTGGCTTCTCTTCCCTACAGGCAGTGAATGTAGTGGTGCTGCTGTAAGTCCATGAGGGAGCTCCTCATCCACTGACACAGTGCCTGCTTGCTCTCTCCTTCTTAGTGCCTACAGCTAGATGGCTCACGTCTTCGTGTACGGCACCCTGAAACGAGGCCAACCCAACCACAAAGTGATGCTGGACCAGTCACATGGCTCAGCAGCCTTCCAAGGCCGGGGCTGCACACTTGATTCCTTCCCATTGGTGATCGCCGGCGAGCACAACATACCATGGCTGTTACACCTGCCGGGCAAGGGCCACTGTGTGGCAGGTGAGATCTACAAGGTGGATGAACAGATGCTGAGCTTCCTGGATGACTTCGAAGGCTGCCCCAGCATGTACCAGCGCAGGGCCCTGCAGGTGCAGGTGCTTGAGTGGGAGGGTGCCGATGACCCTGGGGACAGGCTCCAGTGCTTTGTGTACAGTACAGCCACCTATCCACCTGAGTGGCTGCATCTCCCCTACCATAAAAACTATGATTCTGAGGGCCCGCACGGGCTGCGCTACAATCCCCGGGAAAGCAGGTGAGGGGCCCAGTGGCTGCCTGGCTCAACATCTGTCTATAAAACACGTTGACAAAAGGTCTTTGACACAAATTTTGCAAATGCTCTAATCCGATGTTACTATTGCTTGCTATTCAAGGGAGATTTTGGGCTTGCAGCTAGCTACTAGATGAGAGACACTCTGGGATGAAGTCCCCTAAATGTCAGTTACAGGGCACCTGGTACTCCTTTTTGGCTTTGCTTTGCTTCAAAGATGGCATCTCCTGTGACTAGAGACCCGGCTGCAGTTGAATCTCAGAAACTGAATGTATTGATTCCCACATACGCAATCTAGAAGGAAGTGGTGGGAAAATACCCTCAAGAGAAGCACCTGGACTGTGTACTCCATCACACACAAACTATTAAAACAGCCGTTAAGATAGAAGTATGTTGTTTGGTCCTTTTTATGTACTTACTTGATAGAAGGTGAAGTCAGGAGTAGTGACTTGCTGGGAGACAGCTGAGCCCTCAGACTTTATATTGTTGATGGGTGCCTAGCTCTCGGCAGCCTTGCCCATCTCTACCACCTGAAGGTGCAGGCTTTGGGGGTAGGCCTTTCAGAAGAACCAACACATTAGTAATTTGTTCCTCAGGCCCTGACAGAAGGCTTTGCTCCCAAATACAAACAACACTTAATGTTGGGAAGCCACGAAGTACCAATTACCTCCACCTCCATCTGATAATCTGTCAGCACACGATTCTGCTGCTGCCTCCTAGTGAAGTAGAAAATGGATTCCAAGAATTGCAGAAGGAAATGCAGCTGCTGGCTGAGCACCCTGGCACTCTGCGAAGAGCTCACTCGCCCTCTTCAACAACTGCACAGAAACACAACTGTTATTTTTAGCCCCTTTTCCTTAATTGGAAACTTGCTTCACAAAACAGAAAGGCCAAGATGGGTAGCAGCCTGGACCACAACATTGAAGGGGAGGCATCCTAACCATGGAGAGAGGGAAAGGGACCTGGACAGCATGCTTGTCATTGGATCAGCGCGGGCAGCACCCTCTGTCAGTCCACAGACCCCAAGATGGTGATCCAGCTCTTCAGTCATCCATGGACCCACACAGAAGGGGGCGTCCAGACCCTTCATCTGTGCTACCTGGTCTGAGGAAGTCATGAGTAATGAGCCCCAGGAATCCGTCCTGAATGATGGAAGAAGGGAGGTAATCAGATTACAAAATTGGAAGCAGAACTGGGATTTATATAAATTTTTAAAGGATCATAAGGAAATGCTGGTATTTACAACCAATTGGCACAGCCTGTCGCCTCTGTGCATATTGTCTTCATTCAGAAAAAAGGGCAAACTAATATTTAGACAAGTGCTTGGTTTTATTGATTTAATTTTGACACTAGGAAATCTCAGCAGAAGTACAAATCATATGTACAAGTATTTATATCAATAAAAATTTCCATTGGTGATTTTTGGCAGAATGTCAGTTTTGCCTCTTCTGAGGAATAAATATGTGTAGAACCTGCTGCACAGGAGAGCTCCTGCAAACGCTTGAACAAATTGAGGGTTAGAGAATAATAGAAATGCTAATTAAAGCCGTGATGACTGAAAGGCTAGAAATACTTCATTCCAGCTCCACGAGCAGATCTCCTTCGCCAACTGTGTCTCCAGCTTTGCAATGCACCGACTTCACCTGGAATTAAAATGGTTGGGGAAGAATGAGGACGCGAAGACCACCTGCTTACATGTGTCCGTGTAAGGGGACCAGAGTGTGGGAGTGTCCTACAGAAGCCTATGCTCCATGCCTCCTCCTGTCACTCAGCCCAGGTGATCCTGAGAGGACCAGGCCACAGCGTCCTCAGTCCTGAGATGTCCATGCTGGTGACTGACGCTTCCCATCCCAGCTTCATCCTAGGGTTTTGAGACTAGGGTGTGTATTTGGTGTCATGGTAAAAACAACTATGCCACAATCCAAACAGGTACGAATTAAAAGGAGAGATCTCTTAGCCTGACCCTTTCCCTCCTTTTGAAAGAAAGAAATCAGTAGCCCACTTCAGTTGAGTGGCATTCTTCTGATTTCTGCTGAACATAAAATCCTGCCTTGCTTCTCTAGATTTGTGTAGGCAGAAGACTGGAGTGCATAAGAGGTCCTCGTTTTCTTCCTTGGAAATGGTTGCTTAAGCCATAAACTAAAAGTGGGTTTGACCTAACTGGCCATATTGGAGATTAAGCAAATAAAAATGCCAGGAATTGTCCAGGCTGCAGCACAGGCCTGTGCCCTGTCCCTCCACCGTGAGCAGAAAAGACAGGCTCTTCTCTGAAACTTGAGCAGCCCAGAGTGTAAATACTCAAAGGCCTCACTGGGCAGATCTCTCTGGAGTGAAACGGATGGTGACATGTTTAATGATGGCACGTTGATTAGGCTGTAGTAGTAGATTCACATTGTGGCTCTATTTGCACCCTAAATCTTTTCTCAGAGGAAAAAAATGATATTTGGGGGAGCTTATGATTTAACTGCCACCACTCAGTTTAGAAAGGATTGTTCGACCTGCAGATCCTTTGTACACGTCTAAGCCTATAGACACTGTGTGGCTCTCTTAACCTGCAGGGGACCTTGTTATCCCCCTGAGGAGCAGGTAGAATAATTGGAGGCCTTCTTCTGAGAATCCATCTCATTGCCTTCTGGGATAACAGACCACCAGACAGACAGGAGCTGAGTGACGCAGACCTGGTGGTAACTGGCATCTCTCTCTGAACCCAATGTTCCAAAGTGTTGCAGGCCTCTGACTTGATGTAGATTCTTCCAAACCCAAGCGCCCTTTGGGAAAGCGGCTCTTCTGAATGACCACATCTCTTCAGTCACAGGAAGGACAGCAAAACCACTGCTTTCTCCAGGACTTTTCTGTTTCCTTCAAGCTTCGCTCTTAACTCTCTCTCTTTTTCTCCCTGAATCATCAAGCCTGTCATGTGTACATGGGGCTTCAGCTCCTCCATCTACAACTGAATTGTTCCCTTCAAGGGGAAATTATCTTGAGTTACATTAATTTTTGCAATCTGTAAAACCATTTCCTGCTGTGTCACCTAAGTCTCAGATAACTGACTGCCTCCGAGACAGATGTAAGCATTAAAAATTAAAAACCCCTTCATCTGAAAGACATTAATGTGGAGAACAATTGTGCTTTGACTGCCTGAACGTAACACATAGACCCCCTTCCTGCCTCTCCAGGAGGCAGAGACACACCGACAGAGCAGAGCTCCCGAGTCCTGCCCAGGTGTCCTCCCCAGAAAAGGGCCAGCTAGCAGAGATGGCCGCGCCCGTGTGTCACAGCTAGAGCAGGCCAGGAGGGGCTTGGGAACATACCTTGCCCATCTTCCCAGCTGCCATACTGTTCTGCATTTTCATGGCTTCAATCACACAGATTTCCTGACCTTCTGCTACCTGGAAAATTGGTTAAAAGTAGGTATTATAAGAACATTGTAATTTTGTAGTAACATTCAAAAGTGAAGCCATTCAATTCTTTATCAAATGTGCTGGTTGGTTCATGGAGACACCAGCGACTTCTGATGGCTCCCACTGTAGTACGTGAGGAGACAGTAGAGAAAGGCCACGCAGTGTGTTGTCAAGTTCTCCTTAGAAAAGTCTGTACAGGAAGACATGAGTGCAGCTTATGGGGTCTTCCCCAGGGCCCTAGGAGTCTGCCACAGATTCTGCAAAACCAGTGTTTCTCCCCCTTCCAGCCATGTCTGCAGCAGGCAGATACCTAAGGACCAAGGGACTCATTAGTGCCTGTCTGGGTTTGCAGGACCAGGAGTATGACTATAGAAGGGTAAAGCTTTCTTTACAGGGTGACAGAAAAAGTTCTGCAGCTGACTGGTGATTACAGCTATGCATGAGCATCACCAGCCACTTGTCTGCCTTACAGCAATGACCCGTACCACATGGAAATCAGAATTCAGCAGTCTCTTACCAAAAGGTGCATGCTTGCCTCTCTGCAGGGAGCTGAAGATAACAACCTAGCATAAGGGCCAACAAACTGCTGTCCATCTACAAGATGTGCAAGTACTAACATTGAGGTGGCTTCTCCAGCTACACCCAGTCCTTGCGAGAAGGCCTGAGTGCGCCGCAGGTGCTTGTTCAAGCCCGTGTTGTGATGCTTGGCTTTCCAGTGCCTATGAGGGAGATCCAGACTGAGCAGGCACATACCCACAGGAGTCAGCTGTGACTAAAAGCCATGATACTGACTCCCTTTTCTCTGGCCTTAATGATTAAGCACCAAGGATCTGGGTCAGGAGTTCCTTCTCTGCCTGGTGGAGAAGGGTCTCGTGCTCTGTGAAGTAGGCTGAAGGCTCCACAGAGCGCCTCTGGGTATGCTGGCTGGGGCTCCTGGACAGCCACAGTACTGTGTCTATGCTGGCCAATGCCGCAGAAGGACCTGGAGAATGTTCTTTCCTGCCATCCCCAAATGATCTCCAAGTCCCCTCCTGGCTCCCTGTGTGGCACAAGCTGTCTTGCTGGCAGTGTGAGCACTGAAGCCCTGTGCGTTCTTTCCTCTGCTGTTCAGGTGGTGGGCTGTGTTTTTCTGGCACGGGAATATAGGAAGAAAGGAGATGCCAAGACTTTGGTGCTGGCACGGAGGAGAGGCACTGCTGACAAGCAGGCTTAGCACAGCGCTCACTGCCGCTTTTGATTCATTTCACCTGGCATCTGCAGTGCAGGCACAGAGAAGCAGCACCTCCACAGGGCTGTTCTTCAAAATGTGGGGGACAGGAGAAGGCAGCGCCAAGATGACGCAGATACCCCGGCCGGAGGTGTCAGAACAGCGATTCCTTCATACCATCTTGTTGGAGCCATTTCTCTCCTCAAAGGCGGGTAGGAGGTCAAGAAAGTCAGGAGAAGGGCAGGTGTCACCGAGCCACACAGCAACAGAGCTGAGAGCTTATCCAGCAGCCAGGCTGAAATAAATGTCCCTGACCCTGACCTGCAGGGGACAGCACAGATGGCTCCTTAGGACACCTTGAAATTCTGTCCAAAAATTGGGAACTGAATCTCTACCTCTAGGCTCTGGTCACTGTTTCCTGTCAGATGGACAAGTCTTTACCATGGGTATTTACGTGGTAACCTGCCCTGGCTTCCTCTGTGAGCAGCGGAGCCCAGGGTTGGCTTAGTCTCCTCACCCCATCCCATCAGCTTCCTCATGGATGGGCTTCCTCACTCTGCTCCGCCAGCATCTGTGTTACCTGTCATTGCTCATTTCCTCTTGTCACACTGCTCCAGGTCGGCTGGCCAGACACAAGCAGTGCCCTGAGCCTTCCTCAGCGCGCGCGCACACACATACATACACACACACACACACACACACACTGTCCTTACAGTCTTCTTACAGAAGCCTGGAGGTCTCCAGTGGTCATGGTCAGGGGCCAGGAATACCCACAGAGAACATTAAGGGACAGCTTCACCAGACCACAGCTCCCTCCCCACCAGATCAGGCTAGAGCCTGGGGGCCAGTTCAGGATGCCTTGCCACCACCACAAGACCAGGTCCCAAACTGTTAATGTGATCAGCATGAGAAGTCTCAAAGCTGATGTGGCTGCCCAGCCCAGGCTGCAGAGCTGGTAATGTGATGAGAAGAAGGGAGCCTGCCTGTTGCCTTACACAGTCCAGCAGCAGCTCAGACCTGGGTCCTCACCCCATGTACTTCCTCTCAATGCTTCTCCCAGCATCATTTAGCGATGAGCAGAAACCCACGTCTTCAGCCTCTAGCTTGCTTTTTGTCCTTTCAGCCATGTTTAGAGACAGCTGTAGGAAAATGTCCCTTGGTGCCTTACAAAACCATGATGGGTTTGGTCCAACTGGATCATGCTATACACATGCATGCAAAAGCTATGCAAACTTGGTCTAATTTCAACTTATTTCATCCCTTGGAAATCAATGAGTACAAGCACCGGGCTGTGACTATCACTGCTCCCGGCCCGGCTCCAGTTCCCACCGAGAGGAAGCCTTCCTGCCTGTGCTGACCACACCACACGCAGCACTTCTGGACCACTGGCAGGCCGAGCTGGGCAGTCCTCATCACAGGACTGCAGCCGGGCTAGCCCTGCAGCATGGCTGCACACACACTTCTCTAACACTCTGGGAATCATCCGTAAAGACTTAGTGATTGTGACAGGTGTATCCAGAGTGGGGCTTACTAAATGGTCACAAGCCTCGCAAGTCCTCCCGATGAATGCAGTCGGCCTGATGTACTTTTCTGCTGTCTAATTGGTGCAAAGTTTGGAGACCTGAATTCCATGTCTTTCATCCGGCTTATTGCATCCTCTCCTCTGACACAGGGTCAAGGTTCACATTCGAATCAGATTATTAGAGCAGCCCTCATTAAGTGGGAGCTAGGCTTGCCCCAAATGAGTGGGCTTGTGAGAGAACTCGGCCCATTTACTCAGCAGATTTTCACATGTTTAGGGGCTCGAATGTCACCCAGCATCGCTCTGTGCTGAAGAGTTTCAGACATCTCCAGCTGATGATTAATTGTGAGTGATGGGAAATAAAATCCAGCGAAGCCAGCTGCTTGCCATGGTCGGCAAAATGACTCTAATGGAGAGAGGCTGCCAATTTTCCAGTTTTACTGGCAAGTCTTCCAAGTGTAATTAAGGGAAGTTATAAATGATATGGAAATCTATCAAGTTCCATTTATTTTCAGAGGACTCCTTTCCCAGGGGACTTTTATCTTGAAGCTTATAGTATGCTTTGTTGTGCTAATGATTTAAGCCACATCTTGGTTCTGATTAAAGCCCCCAATCTCCTTCTACCAAGACCCTTCACTCCTTTCACAAAGATTAAAAGATACAGAACCTTCTCCAGCACATGGCCCCTCTCAGAAAACACTCTCTGACTGGGACCTGCATGGTCATGTATCATTCGAACTGCAGACTGCCATCACCCCTAAGAAAGCTCAAAGAAAGCACAGGGTGGGGATGAGAAAGAGGGATCTCTGCCAAACATAAAAGGAAACCCCTCAAAGTGGAGCCTCGAAAGCTGTGCTTGAGAACAGACGTTCATCAGAAGGTGCTGGAGCCCTAATGTTATTTGATTTGGAATAAAGGCATGAAAATGATGGCAGAGGCCTAAAATTGGAGCCGTAAAGGATGACTGCACAGTGCTCCATTTCTCAATTTCATCCTTCAGAGCCACAAAATGGGGGTGATAACAGTGGCTGGATGAGCTTTGCAGTGACAGCTGTGGTCTTCCCACACAAGGGAGGCCCTTCTAATGGGCTGAGGTCTGTCTGCAACAGACAGGGAGGAACAAAACAAGGTTCCCTATTAAGGGTGCACAGTCATATTTCTGAGGGAGAAAATCACTATGGAGTCGAGTTTCCTTTAAGATGGCCCCTACCCTCTTTTGTCATCCAAACCCAAGGCTGTGTTAAAAGTGCTATTGCTTAAAATGCAGGCCGGAGGATGCAAATGGCGTCGAGTTTGTCCCCACCCTCCCCCCAGAAGCCCACTCTCTAGCAACTGTAAAGAATGCAGAGGAAACTGTGCCAGTGGCATATGGCTTTCTACTGTGCTAAACATTCATACAAAAGACAGGTTCATCAGTCATTGGAGTATCTGGATAAAAAATTAGCTCCTGATGGATGGTATTTTGAGCTTACCTGCTGCTAGTACATTACCAGAGAAACACGGGTTTTGAAGCCCGCATGACATTAGAAACTGCAGACCATGAAACACGACACATGCAGCAGCACATAATGCACGGCAGATTATACAAAATAATAAATAAGCTATTTAAACCCTCTGCCTAAAATTGGGCCCGCTGCAAGGAACCCCGGGTCACTTGTACGCAGGCCAATTAACGCGCAGCATCTGCTGTATAGAAGCAGGGCACGAATCACTTCCGAATGATTCCGGCAATTAAAAGAAAACTGTTTCCTGCCTGTTCAGACAGCAACTGTTTCCCTGCAAGAGTGAGCACCAAAGCGGTGCGCAGCTGAAAAACTCAGGCCCCTTTTGGGGAAGAGGCATGGGGGATGGGAGGGGTGAACCTTTATGGAAAAAGAGCCTTCTTTTGTTGTTCTGTGTTCTGTGTTTTTCTGCCAAGTGAGACAGAAGGCTCTGAGGGCTTATGGGCCCACTGCAGTCTCCCCTTCTGCTGTACTGGTCCCCCGAAAACTAGGGATCCACATCCACCCTCCTGACTGTACCAAACAAGTGAAAACCCTCCATTCCACGTTGGAAGGCTTACCACCGAACACAGGTGTGTAATCCATTAAGTCTCTGGGATCCGAAGAAGCAGCCTGGATTCACTGAAAGGTGCCTAGAATTTGATTATTCCAACTTCCTTTTCCTGAGCTACGAATATGGGCTGCTAACTAGGACCTGATCTTTCCAGGAGGAAGAATGCTTGCCTCGTGGAAAGACAGGGAGATGGGACCCCAGGAGATTGCCTTATCTGAGCAAGGAGGGGACTCTCTCAAATTACAAAGAGAACAGGCAGTGGACAGAACTGTCAACCCTCTCTCAGTCTGAAGGGGAAAGGACAGGAAGAGACCACATGTTCAGCGTGCCTGAGGGCGCTGGGACTCAAGCCTGTGGTGTCTGCATGGCGTTGCCCCCGGCTTTGCCCTCAGACCCCTGAGAACTGTGCAGTGGGAGTGTGGGGCGGGGGGGGGGGTGCTCAGGAAGGAATCCAGATTGTGGCCAATGTAAATGAAGTCCAGGTTTTGTAAAAGTTCTTTAAAATGAAGAAAAACATGACTCCCTACTGCCCTCTAACTTAGCTCATACTGACAGCCAACGCCTGTAGTTACAAAGAGAAAAAGTTGAAACTGGCATGTTTTACAACCCTGCAAGAGGCCATCTGATATGCTACCCCTGTGAATTCAGTGGGTTGTTGTAAAGGACTGATATATGCTGACTTTTCTTTCTGTGTGTGTGTGTGTGTGTGTGTGTGTGCGCGCGTGTGCGTGCGTGTGTGTTCAAATGAAAAAAGGTGTGTTGACTCCTAGTTAAGGTTGAGAATGGTCATCCTTAAGAACACTACGAAGGTAACAGGCACTCTCCTCCCCATTCCTTGAAAAACAAACTCATTGCCAAGCCTGCACAAGACTTTTAATCAGACTGACCATCAAAACATTTTTATCTGATGCTAATAATTCGCATTACCTTAAACTATAAAAAATAAAAAAATCTGAATGTTAGCCACAACAAAAACTATCC
Organism: Alexandromys fortis; assembly: GCF_014885135.2. NCBI lineage: Eukaryota > Metazoa > Chordata > Mammalia > Rodentia > Cricetidae > Alexandromys > Alexandromys fortis. The sequence goes on from NW_026067950.1 coordinate 1,317,001, forward strand.
CTGAATATTTCAAAAGAACTGCTCTGTGGAAAAATGTCTGAAAGCCAAGCCGAGGAAGATGGGCAGGAGCTGGATTGGAGAGGGGTCACGGGGCAACTCCATGGTGTGCACATTTTATTGCTAGGAAAATCTGAAGTAAATGCAGCTAAGGTGAGCAGAAAGCACAGGATGCTTGGGAGATGATTCTCCTAACTTTCTGTATGCTTCATGATTTAGAGGCTTAAAAGTGTTCCTGCGTGTGTGATTCCGTGCGTGTGCTGGGGAATACAGTCTGCAGTTTGGGTGCAAAACTGGCTTCTCCTCAAATTGCTTAAACAGTCACTGCTATAAAATATGTAAATTAATTATTGCCATCATTTTCTGATTGTAAATCAGGGCATGCCTGGCTCATCTGCCAGAGAAAGGCAGTAATGAATGCTGGGCTGCAAGAGGCACCGGTGTGCAATGCCAGACACACAGGTATCCAGACCCAACCTAACCCTCCTCATCTAAGATGACTAAATGCTGGTTCTCTGAGCAGCGAACATGAAGTCTCTTGCCAAGTCCATGCGCTCCCTTCCCGGATTAGCTACAGGCTCAACTGCACGAGCTCTGGAGACAACAGGAAGGTCTGCAGGGGGGCACCTGTGTCCGTGGTCGCGCCCCTGCCAGGAGCCTTCCCCAGAGAAGCTCACAGAAGGAAGAACACACTGGTGGAACTGGGTGACATCATTTCTGCTTTCATTTTCTGCCCAAATCATTATTCAAGAAAGCAACAGTCCCGAACCCCACCCGCCTTTCTGCTCAATGTCAGTCTCGGACCCTGTGCAGGGGCCTCATCTTGGAGCTGACTTGCAAACGTGAACAGGCTTGGGGGACAAGAAAGCAGAAATGGGCACTTCCGGCACAGTTTTATCTCTTGATGCTGCAAACTTCTAAGATAGAGATGTAAGACTGTCTTCTAGGTTTTGTTTTCCTAATTTTCTGATGCAGTGAGGGGAATTCTTTCTGATGCAAACTTTAGGTGGGTGCTGAATCTGAATATAGCTTGAAAAAATCTTAATTAAAATCAATGTTTAAAAAATCTTATCTTGGGTTGGCTCTTTTGTTAGCTTTTTTTTTTTTTTTTGGTCTAATTTCAAAAGTCTAACAAAACAAATACCCTCATAAGAACTTTATTTTATTCTTTAAAGACAAAGGGAAAAAATTCTTGCAACAAATGTAGCAAACTTAGCCCAGACATGTACAGCACCAACATGCTCAAGGAACTTACTTTAAATATTTTTGTTAAACATAAAAGATTTTTAAAAATCAAGTAATAATACCATTTCGTAAAGGAAGTATTGGAAGTGTATAATCATATGGATAAAAATCTTATCAGTGGAAAGGGGGCATTTTTTCCAAATAGAAATGAAGGTCACTGTAAAAATATTTCTGAAAGGCAAACAAGTCATTCTCTCAGTTGTCTTCTGAATTAAATTTATGATTTGTTTGCAACTTACTGTCCACTAACATCCCTTCTACGCAATAAAGGCCCCACTCTACTATCTGTGTGTGGCTGCTACATCTAACATTAATAGATCGAAGCATTAGGAATTCTTGTCATGTGGATCCTAAGGGAACATTTTGAATAAAATTCAACTCCAGTGTTTAGGACAAGGGAAGTATTTCAAATGAAGCAGTTCTCAGACTTTCCTAGAGTGTTTATCTCTTCTATACAACCACCCAAATCCTTCTCTTTCTGGTTTTAAAATAGTCTTCAAATTGTTTAGTTTTCAAAAACTAGCTGAGATTTGTTACTTAGAATTTTACAAAATCTTATCAAAAGGTCAGTAAACTGAATAAAAATGCAAAACAAAACAAGAATGTTTGCCTAACCTTAGCCGTGTTCCCTGAAAGCACCCAGAAATAATCGGTTTTTTCCATCTTCTCGCCACTGGTAAACTGGAGCTTCCCTGCTTAACTGCTTACCCCGCCCTTAGTTATTTTCACTGCAAAACTGAGGTTACAAGCATTTCTTTTAAAAGCAGCTTCACTAAATTTTCTACCTTGAGTCCCAGGTGAGGTCCTTGCGTGTAACTACAAGGCTCAACCAGAGGTTCTGGGAGGGGCTGGCATACTCTTCACCCTGTATCGAGCTTCAGGATTTATGGTTCAGGACCCTATTCACAAAAAAAGCAACTCCTGCTTTATTACACAGACTATGAGCCAAAGAAAGGGATTAAAACGGCTTGTATGTTACACCTGGCCAGCCAGGTACACACAGACACAGCATTTGTAAAGAAGGTGAAGCCCAGGAATTCCAGCTTCAAGAGCCCATACAGCAGGCCCTGGTCTCTGCAGAAACATTCTGCAGTCACTCAGCAATATCCACACTGAACGGGAGGCAGGTACTTTTAATCTGATAGCTCCCTGTGAAGCAAGACTAGCTTCAGACTGTTCCATCTTGCTGATTGCCTGGCTTTCCCAACGTGCTGACCACAGAGTGGAAAGTCATGCCGGGAGAACAACCATATTTGTGAGAAGGCAAGAAGTCTGAACTTGCGCTGCCTGGCTTGGAATCGCTCTACTTACTGCCAGCTAAGCAGTCACGGTGGGCAAATGCAGGAGGCCAGGATGGCAGCCTCCAAGGCCAGAGCTGAGCCCTCCTCCTCTCTGCCCATCTTGGACTCAGGTGTCAGAAACCTCGGACTGAAGGTAAACACTTCTTATGAGGGTGGAGGAGCACAAATGTGATTTTCTAATTAAAGCCACACAATTAAGATTGGCAAGCTCGGGCTGGCAGTATATAGACTGGGTAGCTTCCAGAAAAACAAAAACAAACAAACAAGAAAGAAAGAAAACCCTGCAGGGTAGAGGGAACCAAAAGAACCTTCACAGTTCACTAACCTCCACATTTCGACACGGAGAAGATTTCACTGGCTACTCTGATAATGCAGTGTGAAAGTTTGTGATTGTTAATGCCAAGACCAAAGAAGAGCCTGCTTCAACCCCAACCCTGCAGGAAAATGAGGAAACTGCCCCACAACTCATCCATCAATCTCTAGTTTTTACGCCTCTCCTAGGCCTGACACTGATATCAGGAGTCTTCTTGGCTGCTCTTGTGGGAACATCCAGGCCTTCGAATGAGTGCAGCAGCTCAGGGCTGCCTGGCCCTTTGTGTTCAACAACACTGGTGTCTCCCCTTCGTCACCAGGGAGAGCCGTCCTTAAGTCAGTTTCCCAGATCCATGTCAATTTGGGAACTAATCATTTAATACAACCAAACTTGATTGCTTTTAACTCTATTTTTCTAGAAGCCAATGTCAACTCCATGGGGTTTTCTCAATATTAACATGATACTTTATCTGTATGAATAAAGAAATCAGGTGCCATCTTAACATGATCACTACAGAAAATTAAGTAAATTCCAATGGCTTCACTCAGATACAAAATAGAATTAGCATACAGCCCGTGAAAGTCTACACGTGTGGCTGCTATTTTGCTGCACGGAAGTAAAAGCACAAGTACTTAAGGGCCTCTTGAAATCTCCCAGGTACATCTTAAGTCGTTGTTCACTTTTGCTGCTAAGCTGCTGATTTTTAAGAAAATGATGCATCCTGTACATTTGTTCACAGCAAGTGATGAGGCCGAGCAGATGAATTCCTCATGGACCTGTCTAATCCAGAGAGGGCCGGGGAAGGAGTAGCAATTTGAAATGAAATGCATCTGTAACCCTGACCTGGAGAAAGAATGTCTGCCCTCATTTCTAGTCCACTCCTACACGACTTGGGAGGAGGTGCTCAGAGGTACTGCCACCAACACAACTCAGATATGAGGACACAACCTACTGTCCATGGCATCCCATGGCTTGGGAGAGGCTACAAGGGGACATCTGAGCCCAGCATGTCTTACCGTGTCTCCAGGCTTGACAGAAACGGCCACCACCACTCCAGGCATTGGGGAGCGCAGAATGCTGCTTGTGTCCTCGGTTACCTTCTCAAGCATGAATTTGCTCAGTTCTGCTGCAAGTTTGGTTAAGATGTGCACATTGTACTTGAAAGAGAAAAGCATAAAGGAAGTTAAATGACGAGCTTACCCTCTAAAACAGCACTTTTCAAGGTCGGGCTTTGTCTTTAAATTACAGTCATAGTCTAAAACCCTACATTCAAATCATTTATCTCTGGAACATACTGAGCCAGGTTTTTTAAAAAGGAAACTAGTTCTTAATTAATTATATATATATAAAGCATTGTGGATCTTTAAGAACACCATCTTAGAACTTTATAAAGAAAACAGCAAGAACTTTGCTAGAGGACATTCTATGGGCTTGCAAAGCAGAGGAAGTCAAATCCCGGGAGTCCACCGCTTCCGAGATAAAGGCAGTGACACTGTGGGTAACCAGTAGATGGCAGCAGATTGCTGTCACAAACCTCCCATGCCTCGGGAGCAGCTACACTGAGTACATCAATAAAATGAGACAAAGGCTTCGGTCTTCATCTGGGGGGTTGAGGGGGGAGAGTCTCACATTCAAACAATTCTCAGTGACATAAAATGTTTACATCAAAAATGTTTTTTTAGGCACATTATCATGTAGCCTTTTCTAATAAGACGGGAGAAAGGAAAGATAGGAGAACATCTTCTGGGCTGAGACTCGATGCTGTCGAGATTTTTAAAACAGAAAATGCCATGTGCAGCCGTTCTCGTAGAATCTTTATGTAGATGGCTCACAAAGGTGGAGGCCCAGTGAGTCCAGGCAATCGTAACACTTCTGATAAAGACAGCTCCTGCCGAACAGGAAACATCCCAGATCAACGTGGATAAATATATGAACCAAAATTTGCTTGGAAAAAGAAATGCTTTGAGGTGGGGAATTGGAGACAGTGCCAGGTTTCTGGTTCCCACCAGGTTTGGTCTCTGGGTAAGACAGAAGCAGCGCCCACTGGGCAGCTCCATTTTGTTGGAGGAAAGCTGCTGTAACTCAGAGCCTCCTGTGGGCACCGTGCTAGCAGGGAGGCTGCGGCAGAGTCTGCTTCCCACTTTGATTCTGCATGGGGACAGTGGCAATCTCCAAGTGGCTCTTTGCAGGGCCTATTTAAAGCAGGTGGGGGGAGGCCCCACAGAAGAGCTTTGATGGCCTAGGTTCCAAGCAGATTTGCGACACTGTGACAGGTTGAATAATAACATCTTCTGCATGTTTCTTTACTCCTGAATGTGTGTTTTGCAATCAAGACATAGAAGTGTCTGCCAGTTCTGAAGGATATGATTCTTAAGTGAAATTACAGCACAAATAAAAGCTTTTCGCTCCTATTAAAATTCATCTGAGTCATAAGTGGCAAAGGAAAAAGCATGCTGCTGTCAGACTGACAAACATTCTGGGCAGAGGAACTACTTATCACCCAGGAATTGTACTTCCAAGTGTCTCATTAAATCCTTGGGGAGGGGGACATAATTGGGCCAAATTGCACAGTTTTAGTATCTGTGCTCTATCTGCCTTGGAAAAGAAAATCCAGCACCACTAGAGGCACACAAGGCACCGGGCAGGTTCCCTTTCTAACTGGCATCCCCGGGGGTGGCACTGCTCTGTCCCCAGCTGACATTCCACCTCAGGGGTTAGTTTTCAATGTAACATACCCACGTATCCGCCCCCTCTTTTTCTTTATAATCTGACTTCAAAATGTGATCCTTGAATTTAGGAAAAGTATATACTGAGAATACAATTTAACAGCTTTTCACCACAGCATATAGGCTTACAAGCTAATAAATTAGCTATCACAAGTAAGCCGCCTTGCAAACAAAGTGCTAAGACTATACTCTGCGGCATTTCTCAGAAAGGCCCCGGTCCTGAAAAAACTGGGTCCCTTACTATTTTTATAACTTTCCTATCTCCTGAATTCCTTTCTCTGTAGGGCCCCTGCTTTGCTTGGAAAGAGATGTAAAAGAGCCCAAGACTCAGGGCTTCAGACACAGCCTTTGTTATTGATGAGATGTTCCTTTCTCTTTTGTATTTGTTTATTGTTCTTCAATCTGTTTGGGGATAAATGACTATTGTAATCACAGTGAGAAATAACAAGGAGGGAATGCCTCAGGAGAATCTTGTTGAACACAGCCAACTTAGAAAGAGGAGGGAAAGCTGCTCCTCTTAAGCGAGTGCCTTTGATGTTATCCTGAGCATCACAGACCATCTTAAAACAGCCTGTCAGCCCCTCAGTTGTGCATGGAGCTGAAGTCTGAACAGGCCGAATGGGTGCTACACATGGGCCCATCCAAGTGGGCATCCTGGTGACAACGGCAGATGCTTTCCTTCTAGTACCTTCTACAGAAAAGGAGACCTGCAGAGTCGCACTAGGCTTTCAGAGCGGATCTTCTGAACCGTTTCTCTGGGGGACACGTGGCTGTTAACTAGCCGAGGTTCCAGGAAAGGACCTTTCCAGCGACAGCACAGTATAACTCTGCTTATATGATGGACACTTAAGTGTTCCCAGAGACTGCAACATGTCTGTGTAGAGTTGAGGTGTGTGTGCGCATGTGTGCGTGCAAGCAAAGCACACTGTTGACGTTTCTGAGGCTAGCTGCTAACAGAGTCTGGTTATGGAAAATGGCAAGTTTTCATCCTATATGGGTCGAGAAGAGCCAGGGAACAAAGAGAAGGGTCTGCGGAGGAGGTTGGTCAGGTCTGGACTCCTTCCCTCTGCTGGCTTTAGGAGACTGTCTCTAAACCACTGTCATACTAATGTACAGTTTTAAAAACACCTCACCAGGTGAATTAGAGAACAGGTGCTGTCTAGATGGGTGTCTATACCTGTGTATGACAACGAAGGAAGGTGTTTAATCCAATTATGTAAAACCACCCCTAGCCAAGTCGCCAAACACATCCATTTCATTGTGTCCATAATAGAACACCGTGCCCAACAAGGAAATGCCATCCAAAAGTTTAAAAGAAAAAAGAATCAATAGAAAAAGACAAAAGCACAGTAAGAAGATTGCAGGCGATGGGACCAACATGAAACCCAGCAAGAAAACAAAAGACAGGGCTGTGGGAGAATGGAGAGGGCGCGGGAGTGGGCACAAACGTGGTCTTCCAGAAGGATGTGCTCATCTGGCCACTGCATCCTGTAAGTGGGCTGCCCACCTGTGGGAGAGCACCTCAGTACAGCACTGCTGGACAGGAGGACTCCATATGATCAGCTCCAACCTGACAGCTGTGTTTGTGCAGTTTAAAGTCTGTGAATGTCTTTCCAAGGCCTCTAGGTCCATGGATGAGTTTACAAGCCAAATCCCACGGTGTTGGCGGAATCCAAGGTATGACCCTTCACAAGGTGAAGTCCAGTCTGCTTTACATGTCCTTCAAGCTGCACTTCCAGAGCTTGTGGGATTTCTCTTGAAGGAGGGCTCGGCTCCAATTCCCCGTTCTAACTCATTGTCTGTCAATGCCAATTAAGCTCTGCTTGCACAGTTGATCTCATTTCCTCTCGTGCTCTCGTGTCAGCTGTTGGCCATCTCAGTTACCGTGGAGTCAAGGCCAACAACCCAGCTTTTCTGAGTTATCTGGAAGCCTCAAAGTTATGAAGCATTGGCCAAAAACTGTGCATGCTCTGCCATGCTCCCAAGTGTGGTGGCAGGCACGTTTTCTTCAAAGGCTGTCTTCCTGTTCAGAGCTTCCTACTCCCTGACCCCACACCTCAGTCTCATCCTGAAACCACATCTTATCGGCCTGGTGTGCACTGACAGGCTCACTGTTCACTAAAGACCTGCTTCCCTAACTCAACTAGGGGAAAATCATCATGAATGTTTTAGAAGTGACAGAAAGGAGGAGTGTCTTTTCAAAACTCCAGTTCATCAGGAAGGGGGGGGGAGCCATAAGCCACAGAATGGAATTAGAAGTCACCAGTATGTCCCAGTTAACGAGAGGGAAAAGCAAGGTTCCAAACCATGGACCGTACCCCCCTTCTCCACTTGAACATAGAGCCCATTAGCTGATCCTTTGAAAGAGAAATCTCTGGAAAACTCTTAGAGGTTCAACCCAGTAACAAAGGCGGAAGGAGCAGGCTGCAGTTACAGACCAGGCCAGTGCCAGGCCAGCCCCGGCCTCAGCCCAGCCTGGTGCAGCTGCAGTGGTGGCTGGGCCTGTTAGCATAATGCTGTGACAACTCCATCAGTGCAGTCTCAAGGTAGCTGTCAATCAGGACGCATCATTTAATCCAACAGCACTCGGAGGACTTTCTCCTACAACCCACATGACAGCACAGCTACAGCTCTATTTATATCAGAGCCCGGTTGTGTTTACAGCGCTGCAGCAATTAGAGAAGATGCAACAGGCAGCAATATGATGAGATTTCCATTTTGCGGCAAATCCCTGGAAAGTGTGATCTTGCGTCACAGAGTCACGCTAAATGACAGAAGGCTATTTTCCTCTGTCTCCCAGCCCGGCAGCACTTCATCTGCAGCCGTCTATAATTAGATTAATGGTGTGGTCCAGTACAAAGCGGGCCCACTTCACATCAGATAGCTTATGAATTAGGACAAACACTTATTTCAGTTCCAGGCAGAGAAAGCAATGACTGGGGTGTTTAGCATACCCTTTATGGTGGAATGAGATGTTAATTGTGTACCATTACCTCTAAACTGCTTGCTTGTTGTATAAATCACTGTGCTAATTGATGCAGAGATAGAAATGTAGCCACAGGCAAGAAAGCAAAGGAATGAGAGCTGAAGATGGAGGATAAGGGATTATCGAGGAAAACCATATGGAGACAAGGCTCCTTTGAAACCTCTGTTTTCTGCCCCTGAGCAGGAATCCTTCAAGTACAGCAGTGGGGAAGAAGGGGGGGAAAAAAAAACCTTTTCTTTTTACAAACACAAATTCCTTTTAAAAGTTCTGCTTGTCAAATAGCAGGTAGGTTAAATTAATCTTAAAACATACTTTAAAATATTGAAATGTGTGCTTTCAAACAGGCAGAACACCTTACCTGGATTGACTCGTGGGCTAAGGAGCCACCCTTCTAAATTACCCGATGAATATGTTTCTGGCCCATCCACAAGGCAAAACTCAAGTTTTATGAAGTCCTGAAATTCTCCTCAAAGAATCTGCAGTGGCTTAGATCTGCCAGGCTAATTACACAGACATCTATGAACCGAGCAGAACGCAGTCTGCCAGTGACACAGCCATTAGAATACAGCTAGAATCCCAGCATCTGGTTGTCCCTGGTCAATTCCACATCATAGGGAAGAATCGCAAAGGAGATACTTTTTATACCTATTCTCAAACTAGCAAAACAAATAAATAAAAGCACTACCGGTCGAGGAGCACCAGTCTTTAGTCTTTGAATGTTCTTCCTTGTTTAATTGTCCTGCTCTCATTGGTCCAGAAACAGCTCTTGCTAGGGTCTGGGAAGCACAAATACAGAAACCAAACGCTGACCAAGAGTCAAGCGGCGGGTGAGCCACAGCTAAACATGCCCTTGGGAAGTCCGTAAATCAAGCATGTGTCCTGTGTGTGTTTTCACTTTTTTAAGGTGCAAATTACTGCTGTGCACTTTTTCACAATTCAGGTGCCTAGTAATTAGCACTGTTATAACACAATTTTACACAGGGTGCAAATGTAGGAGATCGGTTAGTTAGTAGTTCAATGTCCCTGCTTCACACTGACAGCTGACATCTTTCACAAAAGCACAATTTAGAAACACTGTATATACAAAGTGTAGCCTCCGGAAACAAAATGTTGTCTTAACTTGCAAGACAGTAAAGCAATGTCCCAAGGAACAGGGGTAACTAGCTCAAGTTATCACAAATGAAACCTGGGGGAAATAGCCAAAGCTGCTCTGCCAGCAGCTAGCTACCTTTACTACCCGCTAGTGTTGGGAAGCGGTACACATCTGCCTAGAACTAACAACACCTGCACTGTGAGGCCACGATCAACAGTTTAAGGTTTGGCACATTATAATAATTAACAAAAGCCTATAAGGAAACATCACGGTCCTGTGCAACAGAATAAAAAATTATCAAACTAGGGATGGAGATGTGGCTCAGAGTAGAGCGTTTGCCTTCCTGGCATCCAGAGGGCCCTGGGGGACAAAAGTCTTAAAAGACAAGGAAACTTGTAGGGCGTAGTGGCACAGGCTGTCCACACAGCCCAGAGGCAGAAGACTGCAAGTTCTAGGCAGGCCTGGGCTAACCTGGTCTACAGAGACCTAGCTTAAACAAAACCACACTATCCTCTCCCACATCACAGCTGGAACTGAGTGACACGTGTCCTAGAGGCGGTGCCCTGACTTGTCCAGGCGTCTCACCGTTTAAATGCGGAGTTACAGTACAGCCCAGTGCCTGGGTGACATGTGCTTCTGCCGCCACGCCTGTTCTGTGTCATTGAGAAAAAGGAGTTAGCACTGCTAGGAAAATGAGTGACTGGTCAATGCATGGCCTCCACTGCAGTCAAGGCCAGTCTGGAGTCAGGGTTTCAGTCGTGACGCGGTTTCCAAACTCCAGTTCCCTTTCTAGTTTTCGATTTTTGCTTTTTGTTTTTGCTTTTTAATCTCCTTTTGTTTGGTGCTGGGGACTAAATTCACAGCATTATATACACTGGGTTTATGCTTTACCGAGCTACAAACCCAGGCCTGAACTTCAGCCTTTGGTTGGATCCATAAATGTGCCACAAGAAATCACAAGGGCGGTAAACAATAACTTGTCTTCTTGGAGGAAAAGAATTATAAAAATAGGGGCAGGAAGAAAAATTACAGCAAAACAAGAAAACACACAAGAGGCTCATTTTTTTGAAATTCTTTCTAAAAAGGGTAGCTTCCTACCTCTCTTTAAGGTGACCTGACCACCGTGGGCTGGTGAGGCAGCTCAGAGGTAGAAAGCGCTTGTTCTCAGTCCTGACAACCCGAGTTCAGTCTCTGGGACCCACACAGTAAAAGGACAGAACCAGTTTCCTCAGGTTGTCCTCTGACTTCCACACACAGGCCAGGGTGCATGTGAACACACACACACACACACACACACACACACACACGTAATGAAGATGTAACTGAGGAATGAGTGGGTGGTAGCCTGGATGGGTCTCTGGTTTGAGGTAAAGAAACATTGCCTCTGGAGAGACCAGTTTGGAGATGTCCATCCACAACACGAAACTCAAGTCTTTTTCTGTTTCGTTTTGTAATCACAAGCTTCTGTCTACTTCCACTGTCCTTAAATAAACAACTTTCTCCCTTAACAACTGTACAGAGAAGCAGACTGAAAATTACACTTCAGATCCTATGCCACCCTCACCAACAGGACCTGTGCTCCTGGGAGGCGGCTTTCCTCGTCCCTGTCTTTACACAGAGTGGGGAAGGAGAAGAGGCTCTGTTGGGGAGCGGGCCCCCCATACCTAGGCTTCTAAGACTCACAGAGAGACCTCTGATGGGCGGAGGAACTGGGAGGAGTCCTTAGCAGGCCTCTGAGGACACCAGTCTGCTGACGACAGAGACCCCACCTAGCATGCAATACTAGGGAGCCCCACATGCAGGTGCACAGAGGATGGACGGGCCCAGGCACCCGCAGGTTGTCTAACAAGTAGGTGCACAGGCCACAAAAGCAATTTGCTAAAGTAAGTGGCACTTTCCCATCCACAGAGCAAGTCTGCTTACAGTACACTGCACAGACTCCCAAGGCAGGGCCTGTGCCTTCTGTTTGATCAGGAGTCTATGTGACACATTGTGACTATAATGAGCTGGGGTTTGCTTTTCATACAAGAAAAATATTATAGATCTTTGAAAGCGCTGCACTCAATTATGTAACAATACTAACATCTGTTAACGGTACAAGCTGTCTCCATGCTGCACCCTGAAACTGTTTTATGTAATTACGAGTTTATAAGGTAGTTGGTAAGCCAGTGAGAAGGTACCTTTTTAAAGCACTCTGTAATTTGGGGTACAATGAAGTGTTCTCTTGAAAATCTGTAATTAGGGCAGCATCAACTTACAGGAAAGTACAGGAAATGTTCTAACAACACAATTATGTAAACAGGCACATAGGTGGGGAGGCAGACCACTTTGCTGTGGTCCCCACCCCTCTCCTTACTTTCTCTTCCATTTGAAGTCTTTGCTCATCTCAAGTGAAAGTATCGTTGCCACAGGATATGGGACAAATGGACTCTGGGGAAAACAGATGGGGAGCTTGGCCTTCCCTCCCCAGTTCCTCAGTCCGGAGTCACAACACCAGAGGCTGGGAAGTGTGCCAGTGCTGGGCTTCTTCAGCAGCACTCTGGCCTGTGTGTGCACAGTTTAAATAATAAAAAATTTCACTATTATGAATTCAGTAAGAAATTCAGAATCAAGTAGGACAAAATGTTGGCTCATGTTGGACAGAAGTCACGAAACTAGCATGCTTAAAGGCAGAGTAAACAAAGCCAGAGATGACGACCATTGTGCAGTATTGTTGGTCAAACAATTCAAACCAGGATGCAACCCAACAAGACTTCACACGACGGTCCAGACTACCAGGAATGACCTCTTTCGGGACTGCTGAGCAGCTCTGCAGTTCACAATGTCACATATCTTAAGAACTCAGCCTGGGTTACGAGATAGGCTGCTGGCATTCCGTGTGGTATATATGTTATACACATACAATGCTAAAGGCACACAAGACCTGCAAAACCTCATGGCTAATACAGATAGAAAAGGAGATGCGGCCCCAGACTATAAAGAACAGCAAGTGAATTTATTCTTAGAAGCCCACAAATCTGAATTGAAGACCCATAAAAGACATTACCTTTAACTAGAGATGGTGGCACACACCTCAGCACTTGGGAGGTGGAGGCAGAAGGTGGAGGAATTCAAGGCCAATTTGATTATATAATAACTGAGGCTACATAAGCCTGTCTCAAAAACAAAGTTTTAAAGACGTTAACTTTTTGGCCAAGTAATCTAATTTCTCAGACAAAAAATATCTCTAAATTCAAATTATACATTGTTTTTAAAAAGGCCTTTTATACGCACGTGTGCGCATGGGTAAAATGGTACTCACAGGGCTAGAAGAAGGTACCAGATCTCCTTAGCTGCAGTTACAGGCAGCTGCGAGCCCTCTGACATGAGTGCTGAGATCAGAACCTGGGTCCTCTGCGAAAGCATCAAATGCTCTTAACTGTTGTGCCATCCCTCCAGCCCCTGATAATAAACATCTTGTATGATAGGGTTTAAACTGGCAAGGATTTGCAAAGCACCCAACAAGTGCCTGGGCACAACTATGCATCAAGTATTCTTTCCAGTTTTTGTCTTGTCCAAACATCTCTGATTTTACCCAGAATGAAGCAAGGCAGAATTATTCATGCTGTATATAACAGGAAATTACAGATACTAACTTTAGTCCTTGTTCTATGGCTTAAAGTTTATAAGCAAAAGAGGATTAAATACTTCAAATACTACATACAACATAAATGGAAAATCTAAAATAAAAATTATAAAGGAGGATTCTATGACAGTAAGAACTTTTAGACCCCTAAATAGATAGATGGTGAATCCAAGGCACAGTCTGTAAGATCCATTCACTTAAAACTGCTTACTGAGCATATCTGGGCATTGGATATGGAAACATGGCTCCTGGCCTGAAACACCATAACCTGGCAGTCAGAAAAGGCATCCTGCAAAGTTAAAATATTAATATACAGGGCACTACCAAACAGGGCCATCCAGAGGCCGCTAGGTTAGGAGGTCGCAGGAACATCGACACAGTGTTTAGGGTCCTCAGCACAGCTACAGAGTTTCCACTTCTAATGCCACTCTTGAGAAGCTCTGGGGTGAAACTTTGTCCCTAGATCTTGACTCACAACTTGTGGTCCTCACTGCCTAATCCACAAGGTGGTCCTGAGGATTCTGAAGATCACGGGAATTCTTAGATGAACAATCGACTTTGAGGTCTGTTTCACCTTAGCTTTACCACGCCTGTCAAGGCTGCCCAAGTCCAGGCTAAAAACACACTGAGCCATTTCCTATCCTTCCTTCCCTCCCCCTTATCCCCTGTTTTAGGCAGGCTCTCACTATGTGGCCCAGACTGGCCTCAGATTTGAGGTGATCTCCTGCCTTTGCTTCAGGGATGATGGAACAAGGGTGTGTTCCTTCCTTTCTTAATTTTGGATCCTTGATGCAGAGGGGTGGTGCTTGGTCCTACCTCAACTCAAAATGGCAGGATTTGTTGACTCCCCATGGGATGCCTTACCCTCTCTGAGGAGGACATGGGAGTTGCAGGGAGGGAGAAGGAACTGTGGTTGGTATATAAAATGCATAAAAATTTAAAATAAAAAAGAATCATCTTTGCAAAAATTAAGTCACTTTTCTATTTACATTTTAAGCCAGAGAGGCTGGGGTTGGGGCTCACAGGTGTAGCATACCTACCTAGTCTGGACAAGGGCCTGGGCTCAGTGCCTAACACTGCAGTGAGAATAAAGAGAGGGCCGGCGGCAACCTAAGTGGTGGCTGCAGCGGTGGCGCACACCTTTAGTCCTAGTACTCAGGAGGCAGAGTTAGCCAGATCCTTGTGAGTTCAAGGCCAGCCTAGTGCACAGGGGTAGTTCCGGAATAGCCAAGGCTAAAGAAACCCTGTCTCCCAAAATCAAAAATAAATAAAATAAAGGAAGGAAAGCAGGAAGGCAGGACAGGTGAGTCTAGGAATGAGATGCTTACTTAGCATGCGCAGGGAACTAGGTCTGATCCCCAGCACTGGGTGGTAGGGGTGGGGAGATAGGAAAACATATAAAATAATGAAAGTTTACTGTGTTTGGATGATTTGTAGTTAATTCTCCAGTCAGAGTCCGGGTGTTATAACTCCCCCACTTCTGGGCTCCTGGACTTATCCTGGCGCTGTTTATCTTGTATTTAGTCTTATTACTTTGAGCTAGTATGGTGGTATCTGCCTGCGATCTCAAAATTCAGGAGGCAGAAGAAGAGGGATAAAGAGTTCAGAGCCAGCTTCAGCTACATAACAAGTTCAAAGCTAGCCTGAACTATATGAAACCATATCAAAAATCTCAAACCAGAGCAAAACAAACCTGTTCCTTGCTTATAAAATGAGAGAAAAGTTGGTCATTTTGCAGTGTTGCAGGACCCTGGCAACACCAACTCAACCAAATAGTCACAGGACTGTCCGGGAATGAGATGATCAGGAGTGAGCCTCCTGGTGCAGGCTGGCTGTGAGGAACCCCAGACAGTCCAGCTAAAGGACTGCTGAAAAAACTGCCAAAACCGTGTTAGTCATAAAGACTGGGGGACAGTTCTGGACAAATAGACTGGGGGTGGCGATGCTGAAGCAGGCCCTGGACCAGAAAAGGCTTTTGTTTCTTTATAAGTCGGTATTTTTATAGTGAGGAAACTGTCAAAGTTGGAAACGTTTGTACTTTAGGCAACTGTACTATATTGATACTGTTGGTTTCCTGGTATTGAAAACTGTACAGCCATGGTATTATGAAAGGGAACGTTGTCTTGTACTGAAAAGCACAAAGGTATTATTAGCACCTTGAGAACGGTACGAAGTAAAATGAGTGATAGATGACTGAATGGAAAGATAAGAACATTACAGCTGAAGCAAGCACCACGGCGCGCGGTTCACATGCAGACTCTGGGAAGATGACACGGGCAGCATGGGCAGCGTTGCTGTGTCTTACAGTAAGCCTGACATCATTTTAAAGATTAAGAATTAAAACTAAATCTTAAAAACCTGAGAATAGTTTCTGTGGTAGATAAGAAAACTAAGTGTAGGATTAGGAGTGTGGATGCTGCTCAGGGTCTCCGAGGACATCTGCAGTAATTACTTTAAAGTGAAATCAGTGGTTACAGGGAGCGCTAATTGGGAGTTGGCACAGCTCCAGGTCGCTGACACTGTCTCCCAAATTAACCCAACAAACTGGACGGCAGAGCAGTAAAATATCTTTGCACTATTGTGAGCTCATGAATGAGAAGCAAGAAAGAACTCTGAGCTCTCCTCTGGTTTCATAAGAATGGACATTTCTCACAGACTTTGAATGAGGCTCTGTCCCTGTCCTAAATACCTACAGGTTCACAGGATTGTCGGGGAGCCGCGTACGTGGTGCTGGCTATCACTATGTATCAGTCCCTACACACACTGCCGCAGTGGCGCTATCTTAGTAAGGGTTTCACCGCAACCAAAGCCAACTGGGGAGAAAAGGGTTTATTTGGCTGACACATCGCTCTATATCATCAAAGGATGTCAGGACAGGAACTCAGGGCAGAAACCTGGAGGCAGGATCAGATGCAGAGGCCATGGAGGGATGCTGCTTACTGGTTTGCTCCCCATGGCTTCCTTTAGCCTGCTTTCTTATAGAACACAGGACCACCAGCCCAGGAACGGCACCACCTACAATAGGCCCTTCCCGCATCAGTCACTAATAAGAAAATGCTCTACAGCCTGGTCCATAGAACGAGCTTATGGAGTATGTTCTCAATCAACCACAGAACGATCTTAGGGAGGATGTTCTCAATCAAGGTTTACTTCTCTCCAATGACTACAGTTTGTATCCATTTGACGTAAATATAACCAGCACAGATACCATCTCTGAACTGTTGCAGAGAGCTGATGTTTTCTATGGCAACAATCTAACAGCCGTATTATAGGAGCTATGACAAATAACAAGCTGGTCCTAACGGGTGACCCTTTCTGCCTCCACATCTTGAGCACTGCGATTACAGGTGTGTGTGACCATGCCCATCCAACTATGTCACTACTGGGTTTCCTTTTTTATTTGCTGTGGTGTACATGTGCACAGTGTATGTGTGTGCGTGCATGCGCATGTTCATTTACATGCTCTGAGCACAATACATGTATTCACGGACACATATGGAGGCCTGAAGTTGATGTTAGCTATCTTCCTTCATTGCTCTCCACTCTCTTCCTTGAGACCTGGTCTCTCACTGACCCTGGATCACTCCAACTCCAACCACTCTGGCTAGCCAGGGTCGCCCTGGGATCCCCTGTATCTGTTTCCCTAGAACAGGGATTCCAGGCAGCAGCACCTGCCTGGATTTTATGTTGGTGGTGAGGATGCAAACTCTGGTCTGTGGTACTCCCTAGCCCCATGAAAATGGATTTCTAATGCCGTTGATGAAGTGCAGAGTTTAATGCAACCCAGGAAGGTGGCTGACTGCCTTTTAGTTTTCTCCCACTGCTGGACACAGACCCCACGCCCTTACATATGCTAAGCAAGCACGCTATCACTAAGTCACACCCGGTCCAAAAGGACAATTTAATCAAGTGCTCCAGTAAAACGGGTGGCATCCCCAGAATGTAAGGCCTCTACACCGCCTAGGCTGCTCGCTCCATTGTGATGCTTTCTCCCTTCAGCTACCAGTGAGCCACAAGCAGAACTACAGGAGCCCCATTTCCTAGTAGCAGCACTGTGGGTGTCTTAACCACAGCAGAAAGACCACAGACCTTTCTTGTGGTTGGCCTCCTAAGTATGATAGCTAATACAGCTAGCACAGTCCCAGACTTCTACCTCCAGATGCCAAAAAAATTTTTTTAAAAAAAGCAGCAAGTGCCACAAATATTTATATTTTGAGGAGATTTAAAATATGAGTTACCAATACAAAAGGGGAGGCATTCAACCCAGGGCTTCCTGTGTCTCACATGTCTGCATTAGGCTGCAGGCACCTTCTCTAGGGCTAAACACTAAGAGTGTGAGCTTCTGCTGTCATCTCAGAACCGAGTTCACCTTCATCCCAAGGGCAATGCTTTGCAGCTGTCCGCAGTGAGTCAGTACTTTCCTTTTTCCATTCTTTGTTTACTTTCTTTTTTGGTAACTAACCTTTACATTTCTGCCTGTTATTAAGAGAAAAGAACAAAGTTTGAATTTGCTTTTTGCTACTGTGAACACCTGCCTGCTTTTTAAAAAGGCAGAAATGAAAAAAAAATATAAGCAGTCACATGAAGTTTTTCACACACGCTACAAAATGATCCACGAGCAGGAAGGGTGTGTGTGCATGCGTGTTGGTAAGTATGTGTATTAAGTTGTAACGCCATTTTTTCCCCGCTGAGAAATCTTTAGACAGTACTCAGTGGCTGTGTTCACCACTCTCACAGAGCACACAGTGTGCCACACAGGATGCTTTTGGGCAAGGATAATATGACAGTGGTCCCGCAGGTTATACGTCCTCCTGATAAACTGTCCTTTAAATCTGTGTAAGTACTTTCGATGCTGCTTGTGCAACACAACTTTCTAAATTTTGTTTGTTTGTTTGAGACAGGGTAACCTAGGCCCATCTCAAACTCAATGTGGAGCCAAGGCTGCCCTTGAATTCTCAATCCTCCTGCCTCCAACTCCCCAGTGCTCTGATTACAGGCCTGTCCCAACAAGGGCACATCTCTCAGAAGGTGTTCTGTCTCTAAGTGACTTGTAACAGTGTTTACTTTTTAAAGCTACTTTGCATAATTCTTACCAAGCACACCAAACAGGATTCACAAGAATGACTCCCCTTCCCAGCCAGCAGCAGTGCACTGACTGTGATCTCCAGTTCTGTTGTCAGCACTACCCCAGAATTAGGAGGTCAGGAATACCGGGGTGATCCCTGCAAGCTGGTCTTACAAGCTCTGAAAAGGATTCAGAAGTAAAGTTTAGTACTCTAGACAGTCTTGGCTGGGCCATTTGGAGTCACATGGAAGGAACTTGTGATCTTACTCTGTTCATAACAGACACATAATAGACACAGGGCTGCAGGTGTCTAGCATGTGGGAGGCCTTAGAGGTTTGACCATCCTCAGCACCACAAAATAGATAAGTAAGACAAAATAAAATTAAATGTTGGCAGCGATTGGCAACAACAAGCAGAAGAGCGTCTCCGAGGTTAAAAGGCCCTGAAGCTGCACAACTGTATACTAACCGGGAAGGGCTGAGCTCTAACAGAGTCAGGGCTATCACACATGATATACGTCTTTGAAAACGGTGCTCAGTAGGTGTAAGGAAGATCCTCTGAGCACACGTAAAGCTAGCTGTGGGGGGGGGACATCTGGAACCCCAGCACTCCTAAGGCAGGATAGGAAGTACATGCAGGGGATGCCTGGAGGGTCATAGGCCGGCTAGCCTGGCACACATAGCGTTGGACGGGAGACTGGAGGATGAGGACCAGTGTTGGGCTTCATGAGGCCCGGGCATGAGGCCCAGTGTAACTCCCTGGGCCTACCTTGAGTTTGGAGACCTGTCTCTGGCTACCTGACCTAAGCCCGCCTCTGCCCGGCCACTGCTGATGTTGCAGGATATTATTGGCCCTTGTTCCTTGCTCTGCCTCAACCCATCTCAGGTTTCCCGCCCCCATCTCAGCCTATTAAGTTCCTGCCTGATGCAATTAAATGAGATCCTGCTTCTATGGGCTTCTGACTCAGACTTACTGGGTGTGTTTCTCCGGGGTGGCCAGGGGGAAGGGCTGGGTCTCTGCCACTCACCTTCCAGCTCAGCCCCAGGGAAAGTCCTACAGACCAGCACCCAAGGTTGTCCTCTGACCTTCACACACACACCATTGCCTGTGTGTGTGTGTGTGTGTGTGTGTGTGTGTGTGTACATGCCCATGCATACTCATGCCTGCAAACAGATTTTTACAATGTTTGGTAGAGTAGCTAACTATCAGACATTGTTTCTTATTATCTAAGCCATTTGAGGAACCAGACTTGCCAAACTGTAAATGTTGTTCTAAACAGGAACTAACTTCTCTCTAACTGAGATGGTCTTTCCCTGTCATGGTAGTAAGATCTTTTCTTTCTTTCTTTCTTTCTTTCTTTCTTTCTTTCTTTCTTTCTTTCTTTCTTTCTTTCTTTCTTTCCTTCTTTTTTTTTTTTTTTTTTTGACGTGTTCCCAAATTAAACCTGATTCCTGTTATCACCACGTCAGAACAGCAACAGAACCGCTTGGCTCAGGTAAAGAGGACGCAGTCTGTCATATAGGGAAAGGCAGGGTGCTGGGACTCTATATGAGGTGAGGGGATGCTTGCAGCGGCACACATCGTATCTTAGCGTATCAAGAAGCATCTTGGGTTGGAAGCAGAGCCAGTCTATATAACCTTTAATCAGGTCCCTTGGGCCCTACTTCTGACAGTTGGGCCTCTTGTCCAAAAGGTTTCATACCCTCTCAAAGAATACCACCAGCTGGGGCCACCTGCCTCACAACAGAGGTTTTATAGAGAGAAGTCAGTAAGTGACGACTACAGACACCTGACCCACACACAGTCCACAGACAGTGTCACAGTCAGTGACGACTACAGACACCTGACCACACACAGTCACAGACAGTGTCACAGTCAGTGGCGACTACAGACACCTGACCCACACACGGTCCACAGACAGTGTCACAGTCAGTGGCGACTACAGACACCTGACCCACACACGGTCCACAGACAGTGTCACAGTCAGTGACGACTACAGACACCTGACCCACACACAGTCCACAGACAGTGTCACAGTCAGTGACGACTACAGACACCTGACCACACACAGTCACAGACAGTGTCACAGTCAGTGGCGACTACAGACACCTGACCCACACACGGTCCACAGACAGTGTCACAGTCAGTGGCGACTACAGACACCTGACCCACACACGGTCCACAGACAGTGTCACAGTCAGTGACGACTACAGACACCTGACCCACACACAGTCCACAGTGTCACAGTCAGTGACGACTACAGACACCTGACCCACACACAGTCACAGACAGTGTTACAGTCAGTGACGACTACAGACACCTGACCCACACACAGTCACAGACAGTGTTACAGTCAGTGACGACTACAGACACCTGACCCACACACAGTCACAGACAGTGTCACGGTCAGTGACGACTACAGACACCTGACCCACACACAGTCACAGACAGTGTCACGGTCAGTGACGACTACAGACACCTGACCACACACAGTCACAGACAGTGTCACAGTCAGTGACAACTACAGACACCTGACCCACACACGGTCCACAGACAGTGCTACAGTCAGTGGCGACTACAGACACCTGACCCACACACAGTCACAGACAGTGTCACAGTCAGTGACGACTACAGACACCTGACCCACCCACAGTCACAGACAGTGTCACAGTCAGTGACGACTACAGACGACTGATCACACACTGTCAAAAGCACTGCAGGCTTCAATTGCTGTTCTCACTTCAGTAAGCAGATGCACCGTAAACCACACTGATGCGTTGACAGACGTGGCCACGAGCAGAACGACAGACAGCTATCACAATGGACAACAGAGGTGTTCATTTTTTTTAAGGCTGAGAAGTATTTCAGTGGCCCTGGGTTCAACCCCTAGTACCCCCAAAAACACATGGCTGTGTTTTTCTGACATCAGTGTTGACCTTTCCCCTGCACCTGGTGCTGGGAAACTGGAATAGGTCCTGCATTCTCAGACTCTCTCCCGTACCAGGAAATGGTAGAGGAGAAGGACCATCGTTCCATAGCCTTACACAAGGCCAACTTGCCCCTTCTCATGAAACCCTTAAGTCTACAGTGCTCCACCTACCTCCCATATAAAACCCTCGCCACTCTTTTTACAAGTTTCTCTACTGCAATAGACCACATGAAATTATTGTAGTTGTTAATGCAATGTTGTTTTGATACTATAACAGATTTAGCTGGCTTCTCTATTCACTTTTGGCTAACAATGTAATTTGAATTGTAAGATTTTATACTGTTTTAGAGTATGTACAAACACATCTACATTCGCTTTTTCATTGCATTTGTCGGTACTAGTGTATAAAACAGAAAAGATAAACTAGTTTTCACATGGCTGCAGCCATGTAGAGCAGGGGCAGGTAGCCCTGTTATGCAGACGATGAATGATTTAGGTTTCACATGTCATGCTGCTACTGTTGCCGCACTGGTCTGGAAGAATCTACTGATGATCTATAAACAGATGGGCATTGCTAAATCAGCTTCCACTGAACTCTTATTTACTAACCTGGTGTGGGATGTAGCTCGCCATTCTGTTCTGAAGCCGTGTTTTCCAGGGGAACTCAAAGAACACTACCTCCAGGACATGGGAATAGCTACTGTGAAAACAATAAAATTGGGAGAAGCTGCACCTTGGAAAAACAGATTCAGAGAAAACTAAGGGCTGATTTTCCTTTACACAGCAGTTCTCAACAGCGTCAGAATGTACTGTACACAGGGATTCTGCAAGGAACAACCCTTAAAAGATTTTTCATAACCTCAAATCAAATTGGGCATGGTGGTACATGACTAGAATCCTGGATCTCGAGAGGGACAGAGGCAGGAGGATTTTACCAAGTTCAAGACTAGCCAGGACTTCATAGTAAGGCTGTGTCTCAAAACAACCATAAACCCACAAACTTTCCTTCAATCAAATAATTGTGTTTTTTAAAAAGCAATGAAAAATAAGCCAGGCAGTGGTGGTACACGCCTTTAATCCTAGCACTTGGGAGGCAGAGGCAATGGATCTCTGAGTTCAAGCCCAGCCTGGGCTACAGAGTAAGTTCCAGGACACAGCCAGGGTTACAACAACAACAACAAAGCAAGGAAGCATAGATTATTAACAATTTTATTATGCACACACACGCATGCACGTGCGTGTGCACACACACACACAATGCTAACTCTATTTTGGTATCTACACTATTGAAACATTTGGGCTGGAATGGAGATGCCTTTTTAAAACAAAGAATTCCAACTTTGAGGTGCACAAAGCATGACTTTGTTCTAGTTGTGAAAAGTCACTATTGGTCATCTACTGTTGTGTTTTTTATAGAATTATCCGCCTGTTTTACATAGGGCTGGGGGTCTTTTTCCCCATCGTTTCTCCTGTAAGTCCTGTTTGCCATTCTGCTTCCTTTCCAGTCCCCCAGTTAAAAAGACCACAGGGCCTGGAGATGACTCAGCTGGTGGAGGCCCTCATCCAGGCCTGGTGACCCTGAGTTCAATCTCCAGAACCCACAAGGAATTGAGTCTGGAGAGTTGTGCTCGGACTTGCACGCATGCCTGCACTCACTCACAAAATAAATAAAAATTAAACAACTGGAAAGTCCCACAACAGCATCTTCCGCAATTTTCTCAGTCTGGTACTATCCAATAAATGGGAAGGATTTAGTACTGGGTGTGGTGGCACAGCCTCTAATCCGTCCTCAGGAAGGATTTAGTACTGGGTGTGGTGGCACAGCCTCTAATCCGTCCTCAGGAAGCAGAAGCAGGCAGAGCTCAGAGTTTGAGGTTAGCCTGCTCTGCATAGTAAGTTCCAGAGCTGTCAGGACAATATAGCAAGGCCCAGTCTCATAAGAATAATAATTTATTTTAAAAAATAAATAAAAAGAATATAAAAGGAGTCTGTGGCCAAAATAAACCAGAGCTTTCTGCATTCCCTCTCAGAAATCCAAACAAAATATCAACCTGGTGAAGACTGAGAAGTGGCAAAAGAAAAAAAAAAGATTTGATTTAACCTACTATTTATGTAAATTTATGTAAAACACAGCATTTCCTTTTAAGTGAATTTCTACTCGGGGAAATATGTCAAATAACGCACTAAGAGCAACAGAAGCTCTCAAAATTGAGTGCAGATTTGCAGCCAATAAAGTTAGAGTTGTGAAAACCTGGGGTGTCCCATTCGGCGACTCTATTTTCTCAGTTATAGCGGGGTTTAATAGAGACCCCCACCCCCAAACCAAACCTCTGTGGTGCTGTGTTTACTCCTTGGGCACTTTAATGGTGGTCACTCTATTAAGTCCACCCGTATGCCCTTAGTTTGCTCTGTTACACAGATAAAAGTTATCAACAATACTGATGCTTCTAACTTCATTGCTTTTCTCATTTGTGAATGTTTTCTATTTCACATATTTTAGTCAATATAACCCATTTGTTTAATATGTTTACATATTTTTCCAGAATGTTATGGAATACATGCATAATGTCTGCTTCTAATGAGAAGACCAGATAATCATGAAGGAAAGTCCATACTAGGTTTAGCATTCCGTGTGTATGTGTGTGTGCAGTATCCTATACATGTTACCCTGGAGTCTTGTCACAATACAGTCCATAGTGTACCCCTGCAAGGTAATAACTGAGCAGTCTCACTGGCTGCAGATGCTGTTACGTCACCTGGAGCAGCCTAGGTTCTTTATGAAAGCCCTGTTGTGCAGGAGTGTCTGGTGACTGAGGAGAGGGAGTGGGTCCACACTGTTGTCACAGTAGATTCTGGTCACAGCATTTTCCACACGGAGCCCTCTGCGGTGGCAGCATGTCTAACATGCAAGCCTTGCTTCCTATCTCAGCTGACTGACCTGAAGGGCAGCAAGCCCCAGACTGTCCACTGGTCCCTCATCTAGGTGAGGATTCCCTCTTGGGAATAGAAGGGATGGTTGCCGGGAGAGCACAGCCTCTTGACAGTGGCTGTAGAAACTAAGGTAATGTGCTTCCATCTGCCATGTGCAGAAACTCAAGATGGAAGGGGAACTGCCCGGTATAGAGGCAGACTCACAGCAGGGGAGTTAAAGAAAGTCAGTGGGGTGCACAGGAGAAGGAAGATCTACACTACTGTGGCTGAATCCCTAGGATCACAGATCTTATCCCCACAGTGTCCTCTGTGACCTTGAGGAAGCTATTTAATGTGTGTGAGTGTCCAGGGTTACCACCCGAGGTTCAGTGAGAAGATATCTAACATGCCTTGGACACACAATTACAGTGTCATGGTTTATCTGGAGCCTCTTGGATCAGCACTGACTGCCTTCCTTCGGGCTTGGATGACCAACCTTTCCCAAAGGCCTCCATGTGCACATCCTGGCAGTGAGGTAGCAAATGTGAACAGCCCTTCTGCAAGTACAATAAACTGAAATGGTTCCTGGAGAACTCTCAGCATTGAATGCAGGTGGAAGAGTGCCAGCCCCCGCCATGGGTCCTCCCTGTGGGCCGGTTCCCCTGAAGGCACCAGCCCATGGAATACTTGAGCAAAACTCCATACAACCATTCATCTGGCTATGTCAGCTCAGTTCAGATTCAACACAGATCTCAGAAGCTCTAACCAGAAATTTAGGAAGTGTCCTGCCTCATCACTCGGGCTGACAAAGCAGCTGGTAGTAAACACAACAGATGGTAGAAGGTACAAGAGAAAACGGTTGCTTTCCAGGCAGTGCTTTAAGTGGCTCATGTGCACACAGGACCCCAGTGCCCACAGCCTCACTGCCGTCGGATGTTTCTCTTCTGAACATACCACACACCTCACTCTCTGTCCTCACTCCCTCTGCTTCTACTGAGGCAGGAAAGCCAACCTTTACTCTTGATTTTAAACAGAGAAAGAGAGGGAAAGGGGGGAGGGGTAGAGGTACTGAAATCGCCTCAAGCCTGCGTCTCAGAAAAAGCCCAGGTGTAATCAATGAACTGCATCAACAGGCAGGAAGGAGAAACAGAGCCTCTACGCCTAACCTAAGGAGAGCTCTGACCGCAGTGCCTGCCAGGAGGGCTCTTCCCCAAATCACTGGGAGCTGCTTTCCATGAATATAACCCCTGCGTGGAGAATTTCAGGGGAAAAAAGTCACTGATTCCTTTCGGTGAATTTGGTACTATCTAGAAGACTCCAGTATTAAGTGTGACCTCTTAAATTCTACATATGCCAGATGTATCCACGGGGGAGAAAGGGCAAGTTCAAGCACTTCCAATGATGTCTTTGTAACCCAGTCAGGCTTTTATCCCAAAGACGCTGAGCACATTGTTTAGAAATTAGCGTGGCCGCGCGAAGTGATCACAATGCATCAAACCTGCAGGTGCGCTCCGGTGAGTCTGCCTAGGCCTGGCTTGGGAAATTCAGCTTTCTATTTTGGGAGGCCAATATCCCTATGCATACTGATTATAGCATCTAAGCATTTCCCTTAAGATGGGTCAGAGTGTCAAGCATTTCATGAGAACCTCAAAAAACTCCTGCCAAACAGTGTGGATTTGCTACTGACTTAAAATAGGGCCAGAGTTCTTACAGCTTCAGCCTGAGGATCAGAAACACAAACGACCACCTGAGACCACAGAGGGCCGGATATGAGCTACTTATAGTAATACTGAGCCAGTGGACAAGAATAGCAGGAAAACAGCCCATTTTCTTGTGGTGAGGGCCTTTGAAGTAAACTGTTTCTTAAACATACTATGAAGCTCAAAGCACAAGTCTTTGAAGGCAGGTCACCCTCCTCAGCGCAGTGGCCCCTGCTAATCAATTACTTCCTTTTCCTCCTGGATCTTGTTTTAACACTTGTGAAACTGAGACCCACATTGTTGCTCTCTATCTAGGAAGCTCACTGGCACAAAGCAGACAGAATCTGGGGACTGATGTCCCTGGATGGGAAGAACACAAAGAGGGTCCCTACAGTCTAGGGAATGTGCTCATCCCACGCTGCTCTGTAAACGGTGTGGTAACCTGCAAACCAGAGAGTTACGTTGAGAGAAAGGACGCAGGGGTCGTGGAGATGCTCTGTGCATAAAGTGCCTGCTGTCATGTGTGGATCCCAGCACCTACACAGAAGAGTCGGTGTGGTAATGCCTGTAACTCTAGGTCAGGGAGCTGAGACAGGAGAGCCCATGGGACTTGCTGGAGACTGAGAGAAGACACTGACTTTGACCCCTGGCTCCTCTGGCTTCTGGACAGGCGTCCGTCTGCGTGTGCACACGTGAGCGAGTGTGCGCACGCGCGTGTGTACACACACACACACACACACACACACACTGAAATAGCCTAACTTAAAATGTCAAAGAATCAAAAATACATGATTCATTTTTTAAAATTAAAAACAAAACAATCTAATGTGCTTTCCAACTCATAGCTCTGAGCTCAGATCTGTTTCAGTTGTCAGTTACTACTTCTCAGTGAGTGCAATGGCTGGACCAATGGCAGTCCGAAAGAAGACCCACAGGCTGGTGGGTGATTCCTTCAACCATCAGTAACTCCAGAGTCTGTCTATGGAAAGTAAGAGTGAGAACTGAAGGTCCAGGGAGCAGCTTGTGTTAGGTAACACGTCAGGTCTGCTAGCTCAACACTGATGCTTGCTGAAGGTCCCAGCGAAGCATGGGATGACGGGAAGGCTGGTGCCTGGACAGACGTGGCTAGAGCTGTTTCAGTGGCTAGGAGCAGTGGGAAGCTTCTTAAAATCTAGAAATAATCAAAAGCCTGATGCAGATTAAGCTCTAACACCCCATTACACCCTCCTTTTTTTCCTGAAAGGCTCATTTTTGTTCCTAATATAAAGACCTAGATGGCATTTCTTCAGATCATAAAGCAAGCCATACTTTTAATGAGGGATTAAAATTGTAAAAGTGAAAGATGTTTTTTTCACCCTGACCCCCTTTTTCCTTCCTCTCAGAGAATTCAAGAAAGTATCAGTGTAGGCCAAATTCATCTTTTGATAACAATGAGAATTGTGGAGCAAGCCACATGTGATGTCACACAAAGTCAAATTTGGGAGCTTTGGTCACGTTTTAGTTCTAGAAACATTAGGTAATACGTGCTGTCTCTAAGATAGGACCCCAAGATTAGCAGACAGTTACACAGTGCCCAAACCTCATAAGGATGTACACACCTAAGATGAAACTTAACTATTAAATTTTGCATTTTGACAAACACAGCACATTTCTTCCTTCTGTGTAGTTTCTCCACAGAAGATTCATCTCTACCACAGGTCTTTTATTTATTTATTTTTAAATATTTATTTATTACGTATACAATATTCTGTCTGTGTGTACGCCTGCAGGTCAGAAGAGGGCACCAGACTCCATTACAGATGGCTGTAAGCCACCATGTGGTTGCTGGGAACTGAACTCAGGACCTTTGGAAGAGCAGACAATGCTCTTAACCTCTGAGCCATCTCTCCAGCCCCTCTACCACAGGTCTTAACGGCCACCGCTGGTGACTGTTTCTTCTTCTTGCCTTATTAAGAAGAATTTCTTTTACCTTTTCACTCCGAGGCACCACCTCACAGCTGCTCTCTGGCAACTGACTCCCAGTGCCTCTACTCTTCCCTTTATCCTGTGCCATCACAGTTTCCTAAGCACAGGGAACGCCGTGCCTGAGTGCAGCCAACCAGAAGAACTGCAGTGTATGCCATGTGGGTGCACAGGACCATGGCAGCAGTCACACCGCGGGCAGAATGATGTAAGAGTTGATCGTACTGGGGGCTGGAGAGATGGCTCAGCAGTTAAGAGCACTGCCTGCTCTTCCAAAGGTCCTGAGTTCAATTCCCAGCAACCACATGGTGGCTCACAACCATCTGTAATGAGATCTGGTGCCCTCTTCTGGCCTGTAGACAGAATACTGTATACGTAATAAATAAATAAATCTTTAAAAAAAAAAAAAAGAGTTGATCGTACTGCCTAGATGGCATATAATTGAGAACTTACGACCTATTTGTTTCAGGAGTTTCCCATATAATCTCTTAAATCCAAGGCTGACCGCAAGCACCTAAAGGCATGGAAGGTGGAGACGTGGGAGGGGCTACTGCACCCATCTTCAATATCAGGCACCTGTGGAGTTTAATCCGTGAGCCCTAGACTTACAAAATATACCAAAAGCTTGTACCACTTTTCTGAGTTCGGTGTGACCCATGACGGGAGGCACAAAGGGAATTTACTGTGGTACAAGGAAGCAAACTGGATTTGGATTTGGAGGTTCCTGTATACGAGCTGTAAGTGTCCATACCCTAGAGTGATCTTAACACAAACTTAATTAGGACATAACTGCCCTATCATGCACTCCTGACACCCTTGCCTGAACCTTTGGAATGGACTGCAACTCAATTAGTAACCAGGGTTTGGCTGGTTAATTTCACACAAGTCTGCTAGGTAATTGGTGGAAAAGGACAAATATCATAGCTCTGAAAGGGCCAGCTCCCCAGCCCAAGGCATTTTCACAGGCAGTTACAAGTCTGTCCTGCCCACACTTCTTCATCTAATTAGCTCCTCTACTAACGATTTTCTTTCCTCACTAGTTAGACCTTAACATGGGCACCCTTCCTAGGGTACACTCCATAACTTCCCTGTTGTGAATATTACCTTAACTATGTGTTACATTTGTTTTTGTTGAAGATATTATTTTAATGATGTAAAGATGTGTTGCATTTGTTTTACATTGCCTGCCTAAGAACCTGATGTGTCCAATAAAAAGCTAACCAACCAATAGCTAGAAAGTAGAGGCATGGGCTGGGTTGAAAAAGCAGAGAGAACGAGGAGGAGGAGGAATTTAGAGGAGAAAGAGGGGCCAGCCAGGCAGGCAGCTGCCAGAGACACACACATGCAGCAGGGTAGACAGAAGGAAAGAAAGGTAAAAAGCCCCAAGGCAAAGCACAGATGAAGAGAAACTGGTTAATTTAAGCTATAAGAGCTAGGGAGACAAGCATAAGGTAGGGCTGAGAATTCATAACTAATATTAAGTTGCCATGACATGATGTAGGGACTGGTTGGTGGTCCTGCTACACTCCTACTGGGAAAATCCCTGTGCCCCAGCTCTGGAGGCTCCCTTAGTCCTTGCCCATTTCTGGGTGTCTTTTTGGTTTGGGTTAATGTTACTTTTACCACAATGAGGTAGACCAGAGAGCTTTCACAAACTCTTTCATGTTTCCAGAATTGTTGATTAACTGGCAAAAAATGGCTGTGTGAGTAAATCTATCCTGAGAACTGGGCTCTGATGATGCAGCCTTGTCAGAGGAAGCGCTTGCTCTCAGGGACGGTGAGGTGACAGCTGCGATCTTTCTCCAGCCAGTCAACAGTAACCATCTTCCATAACTGCTAGGAACTGGCCATGGTGCCACGCCATATTGTGCAGTTCTGACTAGTTCTATCACAGATGAAGAAGCAGAGAGACCTGTCACTATCCCAAAGCTACATGCAGAGCAGGAAACAGCACCAAGATTTCCAATCCCAGGGCTCTTGGGCCATCACCAATGGCTACAAATGGGGACAGAAATTGTCTGTGGTGAGAGCCACGTCAGGAGCGTGCGGTACCTCTTGGCATACAGAGAAGCTGTATTTTCTTGTTCCAAGTTTCTGCTGCCCCTTTTTAGAGCCAGGTGACTCAAGTATTAGGGTTGATGAACAGAGAGGAGCCTGTGAAAGAGGAAATTGAGCAGTGTGGCCCAAAGGTGTTTTTCTAAAATGTGATCTATTAAAAAAGACCTGCAGACCTGAAAAATACCTTACACCTCCCACAGCTCTCAACACATAGCTCCTAAAATGGAACATTCCTGAAAAGCATCCTGAAGCACCCAGATAAACACAGCTCTAGGTTGCTAACATTCTGTTACGTAGCATGGGGAACTAGAGCTAGTACAAAATACATGAGGTCACAAAGAAAACAGACAACAGACTTTGGAGAATATCTTCTTGCTCACTGAGTTTCCAACAGGCACAAGGGATTCTCTAGATCTAAAGTAGCTGCCCTCAGGAAACAGCTCTGGCAATGAATGGGAATCAGACTTTACTCTTTGCAAGTCGGAGCTCCTGAGTGACTGACTGTGGTGCAAGAAAAGCACTTAAGTGTTATGCACGCAATACTCCATTCATTCTCACTGGAGTTGCAAGGTAGTGGGTGCCGTTACTGAGAGGGTGAGCGAGCTCCAGCCAGAGAGTAGAGAAGCTGGTATCTTCCCAACTGCCTAGTGGGTGCTTTACCCTGCAAACACCTGCTATAAACAAGCGGATGGCCATGCATTGTTGAAATAATGACGGTTCCAAAAGGAAATCAAGAACGATGTTTACAAAACAAAAGTGGCAGAAAAAAATGACAAGCTTTGTAACCCACAGTCCGTATCCTGCTTTTCATCCACCCTCCCCAGCCCCACCACAACTCCGTCTTTCAGTTTTGCAAGGACGGGAGAAAAGAGAACCCCTGTGGATGTGAACTTGTGTTTAGTTGTACTGTATACCCCAACTGGTTGCCAGGGCAACTTGTTTGTGATTCAGATTTCTGTTTAGTTAAAAACCGGTTTTTTTACCCAGCACCTAGACTATCATTCCACACATAAGCGGACCCAACAAATGCTCAGTGAATGAGTGGATGCCTAAGTGGATCCCAGATGCCGTGGCCGTCCACGGAACAGCAGTGGGTACACGGGACTGTGCTTGCCCTGGTGTCTCGGAACCTTTTCCTTTTCCACAGTCTTAGCACTAATTAAATACATGTCAGCTATTGTATCCCTCAGAAGCACATGGAGGAGGTCTCCAGTGCAGGGGACAGCGAGGTGATGGGCGCACTGACAGAGTGGGCAGTGTCTAACTTCCAAGGCAAAACCCGCTCACAGGCAACAAGAGGAAGCTGCCTGGGGTGTATTAGTTGATTTAAACCACAAAATGTTACAAGATTCCCGGGTGTAAAACACATGAGCGTCATAAGGTTGCTCTTTATTCTTCCTGCCTCTCTATAGAAAGGCCTTCCCACACGGCACACATTATTACTAAGGAGGTGGGAGTGGGGAAATGAAAGGTATTGCCTGCTTAATATCAAAAACATTTTGAGAAAGGAACAGAAACAAATGAAGTAGAACATACATATCCATTTAAAATGCATTTTTCTGTTTTGTTCTAAAATATAAAAGAGGAGGAGATGGCTCACTCTTCAGAAGAAGGTGCTAACAAGGCTGAGAACCTGAGTTCAGTTCCTAGAACCTACGTGGTGTGAGTGGACTCCAGGTAGTCCTCTGACCTCCAAGAAGGAGCCACATTGAGAGTGAGTGTGCACAAACTTATGCACATGCACGTACGGTGCAATAGAGAAAAATAAAGTAATAAATGCTTTCTTCTGTATTAATTACAACTCTAAAGGAGCAAATAGGAACCCCGGCACAGATAACATTTAAAAACAAGTTCTTTGGTCACAGAACCAAGATATCTGTAATAAAAGGTGGTAACACACACTGGTGCAGAAGGGTTTGCTCTACTAAAACAGGTCTCCCTCTGTAGCCTAGAATGGCCTCTATTTATAACCCTCCCACTGTAGCATATGGTGGGCTCTAGAAGAACTCGCCCCCGTATATTCAGGATGGAAGACAGTGCAGCCACTTTTCTTCGAAAATTGACACAGATGCTGTGTGACCTGGAAATTATACCAAAGCATAGATCCAGGAAAAGTGAAAACGGCATTTCAGTATCCAGAACAGCCTTATCCGTGGCCATCCAAAGAGACAGGAGCCACCCAGTGAGGTAAAGGACAGACAGGCAAAGCGATGCACATTTACGCACGACACAATGTGGACAAACCCTTGCAAACTCAGCTACAGCTATCATAAGATGCACGATTCCATTTCTATGACATGAATACAATACAAATATGCAGACAGAAAGGAAAATGGCTGCCAGGGGCTGGAGGGCCAGCCAGATGGAGAGTGATGGATAATAGGTACAGGGGTTCTTTTGGAGGTGACAAACATCCTAACATTGACTGTGGTGGTGAGCTCAGAGCTCAATGAACAGACTTAAAATGACTGGCCTGCATACTTCAAATAAAATTATATTTCAATAAAATTTTGTAAAATCATTTACAGGCATGCATTTCACAATCCTCTATAAATGAGGCATATAAAATATTCTAACCACAGGCAAGGGTAAGAATTGCACAAGACGAAAGAACACCAGGAGAGCGCAGTAAAACGCAAGGCGTCAACAAGGGCGGCATCCAAAGCAGCGGCGCTGTGCGGAGGTTGCTTTGAAGTACTCACTCCTTCGAGTGCGTACCAAGGCCGAGCCGGCTATGCCAGCTAAAGAGAATTTCAAGCCAGGCATGGTGGTTCATTGCTTGTAGTCTCATCAGATGGGAACACAGACAGGAGGCCACCTTGACTCTGAGACTAGGCAGATTGGCACAGTAGCCTGTGACTGGCATGCTTGAAGCTCTCTTTTCAATCCTTGGCAGCAAACACACAAAACGAGAACCCACCAGTCATACACGTAAGGAAAAATGGGTCTGTAACCTGCAAATCCCACTTAAAAGTCAAATGAATTTATTTGCGTTTGAAATTGGAGAACAAAGGAGATTTACTTTATAATAGTTTTGACCTATTAGAGACAGATATTTATTAAATATTTATTAAAATGCTTCAGCTTGAAATAGTACCGGAGGCACCAGAAAGAAAACAAATAAGAGCAATTCAATTCTATACCTTCTGCTCAATAAAACCTGCTTCTCCATGGCAGGTGGTACAGAGAACTCTACCCAGGGGGTTAATCAAAATTTCCTTAGAATAATTGAAAAGCATCTGCATTTCCCCCCCAGAAACCACAAAAAAAGTCACTGTAAGCAGAACATATAATCTTGATTATTAGCACTGAGCCTGGAGCAGCACAATGTGTGTCCCCAGAAATTAAGTTACAGGACGCCGTGGCATTGTGGGAAGTCAGTGATGTCTCCCCTAATGAGACTGAAGAGCTGAGGAATGGAGAGACAGACAAGGGTGCTAACCAGCTGCATGTGTGATGCTCGGCTACTGTCTGGAGCAAGCTGCCTATTGTGCCTGATGCAATCACTCTCGGGGTAGGATGGTGCTGAGAGAGACCTCAGAGGTCACTGACCCCAACCTTTAATTTTACAACAAAGAAAACTGAGGGTTAGGAGGTCACATCACCAGTTTAAAGCATTACTGGGACTAGAAATGAACTCTTTCAGGGCTCTTTTCATTAGATATTTTTCCCCCAGAGCCTGCGTGCTTCAGAGGGTGTTACCCTAAGACACGGGAAATTACAAGTTCTGAGGGTTACACTGGCAAAAATTCAGCATATAAGGGCTACACCATCTGTGAAGGCACATGACCAAAGGCTGTGGGGGTACTGAAAATTCCAATCAAAGCAGCCAGGGAACTAAGGTTCTGTGCAGTACAGGTCTGCAGCTATGGTTCGGGTTGTTAAAGCCTAATCGCTCCCAAGAGTAATTCTGCAGAGAATGCAAGGAGGCGCAGTAAACCGAAGAGTGGCCACAGGGGGCGCTCTTGCAGCAATCTTGCACAAACTGCCACCTAGAACCACCTAGGCTGGTTCTGCAGCCATGGTAAAGAGCTTCCTGATTACCCTGGAGGGCAAGCTTAAAGATTTGGTCTCTGAGGGAAATATGCCTCAACTCCGGTTAATAAATGCACATTCTAATGTAAGCACCAGTGTCTGTGAGTTTAGTTCTTTTGGCTCTGATTACTTGCTGCTTCCCCGTGCATGCCTGTGTGTGTATGTAGATGTGTATGTGTGTGTGTATAAACGTGTATGTATGTATATGTGTATATATGCATGTAAAGTTTTGCTTTCTTTTAGCTGTGTGTAGCCGTGTGCATGTGAGTTCAGTCGCCCATGGAGCTGGAATCACCAGTGCGTATAGCTGCCCAGCACAGGAACTGCACTGGGGTACTCTACAGGAGCAGTGCACACTCTAAACCACTCTGCCAGAGCCTGTGAAGTTTTCATTTCTCTTCTTATAATGGTTTAACATTTGGAGAAGGTACTTACATACTCAAGGACAGACTGTACCACCCGTACCATTCCCCTTCCCTAAACATTTAGGACAAAGTACTGGGCAACTAGAGACTCCCCTTTAGTCTGAAGAGAGACTCCTACCTACCCCACCTACCTGCCCTGTACTTTTCCAGGGAGCCCAGCATGGCTTCTTTCCGTGTCTCATGAAGATCCTTCTGTCTGGCAAGCCCCCTGCCCCCCAGCTTTTCCTGTGGGCCTGCAGGGTATGGCTGTTCCTTCTGGTGGGAAGTAAGTAACAAATTCTTCTTTTAAGGGCAGTAACCTCGGTCACCTCCATAAATCAGAATCTACAAGTAAAATGTGCTGTGTAGTTAGCTTCCAGGGGCCAATTTGCAGGCTGGAGACGGCAAGCCACCAGGTGGTGACCAGGCCGTGCTAGTACCTCCATGAAAGCCTGCTGCAAGCCGCAAGGACTGCAGAGCTGCCTGGGACTCAGACAGTGCTGGGCTGGCCGTGCACAACAACCACGGTGTGTGTTCATACAGGAACTGACAGCACAGTATTAAGTGGGTCTTCCCCTGTAAGTCACCATGATAGTAACAGAGATGATCCAAAGAGAACACTCTATAGATGGCAATCTTGAACTGGACAAAGTTCCTTTGGAGATGACGTTTAGGTATAATCACAAATATGAGAGGCAATATCCGTTGGATCAAGCTGTCAGTGACCAAGGAACACCTGGCATTTATAAAACCAGTTTGATCATAGTTCTGTGTAGGTGTAAAGACACACATGAACAGCCACCAAAATTAGGACAATAAGAAAACGCTGATGTGGCAAATGGGTGAAATGGGGTCATCTACAGTGGATGCAGAGGGACTTGCCGCACCACGACCCAGGGGGCAACCATGAGCAAGTTCCAGTCTTAGCAGAGAATTACGGATGATCCCCAACTTAAGATTCTGCCACTTTACAGTGCCAGGGAAGGTGGTAGGAAGGGACTGGAATTCTAAATCGGGGTCTTTAGGGTGAGGGTGCTTGGCAGTGGTGGTAAGCAGCTCTAGGTTGTGGTCAGAAGGGAACCCCATCAGCTCAAAGATGTCCCAGGCATTTACGGAAGACTAGGTTGGCTAGTGAGGGTGTCAGGAAGGGGACAGAGGTCTGTTTGGGAGGGAAGAGGAGACTAGCAAAAGCCAGATGGGACAGACCGAACCAAAAGGAGATTGGGCTGTGTTCTCAGGATTTTGGGGTTCACTGAAGAACTTGAAAGAGGAGGGTTACTGTCTCCCTGGATTGTTTGAATGTCATCTGCCTGTGACTCAGAGGCAAAAGAGCACCACGCAGAGAAGCCATAAGGTAGATGGTAAGTTGGATGTTTGGTGTGTTTTCTTTGAAAGGCCACAGAGACAGATGGACTGCGTGATGAGGTGGCATTATCTCCTGATAATGTAGACCAGGAAGAAGGCTGGGGTGGGCATGGACGAGGGGAGGTCCAGAGCTGTGCGGCAGGTGCAGTGGCCACTGCTCAGAACAGAGCTTGGGGAGATGTCCCTATACCTAAGGGGAAGCATCCACTCTCTACACTAGTAGGCTTGTTTGTGAAATGACTTTATAATTGCATTAGTTCAATTATATGCGGCTGCTTAATGATATAGTGTCTTGAGCCTTATAGGTCTCACTGCTTATTTCAAAGTATCTAAAATACTGCCCAAATCTTCAGAATAAAATCATTTTTACTATATAGCTTAGTGTCCTCAAAGTGCACAACTCTATAGGTCTTTAGAATTGTCCTTCACGCATCAGCTAGGGTGCCATTCAGTTTGTAAGATGAATAGGCCACAGAGTACCTGAAAATTCATTGTAAAATCCAAACACAGGGCTGGGAAATTTGGTCAATTACTGTGCAAGCATGAGGATCCAAATTCGATCCCCAGCTCCCATGTGAAAACCTGGGCATGGCTTTCATGCACTCCTAGTCATATAATTCCAGCGCTGGCATTGGGAGGTGGAGACAGGCAGTTTCTGGGAGTGTGGTGACCAGCCTAGACAAAAAGGAAAGCAGCCTGTATGATGTTCATGTGTGCTTGGTTTGGTGCTACCAGCTCACTAGGTAGGAGAACCACCTGTTTACCAGAGACAGCATCTGGCTGAGTGGCGAGAGCAGCAGTTCCACGGCTTGTTCAAGAAGCCACTCTTCTTGGTTTTCAGTGCTGTGGAAGTTAGGTGGTCTCCCTGGTAACGCTGAGTACATGACAAGGCATTTGTGAGGGTCTCCTCCATTCTTTCGTGTCTATTTAATTTCATGGCATTTTCCCCCTTGGGTATGGGACGGTGCTGCAGGGTGCCCAAGGAGGCGACAAGCTGTCAGACCACAGTCAGCACCCCAGGTGATGCTTTTGAGAGGTGGCTTTCCCAAGCTAGCATCCATTTGATGATGAATATCCCCAATTGTGAGATAGTTCAGGTAATTCTAGGGACCCAGTGCTAATTACCTGAGTTCATTATCAGGCTTCAAGGACACCATGACATTGCAAAGTGACCTTGTTTGAGATGAGGTCTGTCCCTTATTTAGGGGTAAGGGAAATAACTAGCGTATAAACTCTAACAGTTACTGTCTTAGTTCACCATGTCCAAAAGACTGCCCCACCTCTTTTCTGTCTCAGCTGTTCATTAGGTCAGCCTTTAAAATGGGGATGGGCAGAGAGCCCATCTTGATGAGTCCCTGTAGAGTGCTCAAATGCACTGTTTGTCACTCCCTTCTGCAGGTGCAATAATACCTGTAGAGACCTGCAGAAATGGGGCTGGGCCAGTGACTCTGTGACTAAGAGCACTTGCTGCTCTTTCGCTGTATGTTGGGGGAGGGGCGTCCTCAGTCCTCTGCTGCGAACACCAGTAGAGTAACAACCCACAGGAGGTAAGAAGGCAGTTCAATTCCGTAGCTGGTGTTGGTTCAAACTCTAGATGTCTAAGCCTGAGTAGTTTATTTTAAGCATATTTAAGCACAGCACAATTTGTTGTAAAATTTCCTGGTGATAATAATTAAGACATGACTACAGTAAAACTGTTTATAAAGTACGTGTAACATCTTCCACAAAAAATGGGTTCTGTAGATTGATAAGCTCATGATTAGAGTCTATGGGCAGAGGATCCAGTGTGGTCTCTGCCACACAGATAGTGCAAAGGCCACAGACTATTAACCACATCTGTGTAGACCCAGCCTTCTGTGTGGAAAGCAGGCTATACATCTTTCCCTGTGTGTTTAAGATTCTGGTTCCCCCAGTGCTTATCGTGTGTGAGCCTAAGAACCTTGGCCTTCCACACTTCCAAAGAACCCGAATTTGGTTTCCATCACCCACATAGGGTGCCTATAACCACTTGTAACTCCAGCTGTAAGAAATCTGATACCTGATGGCCTCTGCAGACATCTGGATACATGTGGCATACACAGGCATGTCCACATGCACATAAATGATATCATAGTGTCTCCCTGGATTGTTTGAATGTCATCTGCCTGTGACTCAGAGGCAAAAACAAAAATGCATCACACAACTATATATTTATAATCAAACTTTTAAAAAAGTACAATATGCCAGGGCCAGCAAAACAGCTTGGTTAAAGGCTCTTGTCAACAGTCTTTATGACCTGAGTTTGATCCTGAGGCCCACAGGGTAGGAGGAGAGAAGTGACTCCCAAAAGTTGTCCTCCATGAATGTAGTGAGTCACGAGCACCTAAACACCATAGGCAGATGCATGCTGATAAAATGATAAATAAAAAACACAGCACACCAACTTCATAAGGATAAACAGGAGACTCCACTTTCCAAGTGTGCATTCCTAGACTGGAGCTCAATATTCATTCCATAGACCACACACTGCCGCAGAAACAATGCTTAACTCACAACATTTGCAGCGCAAACATAAACTCTCATCCGTACTCTGGCTCAGACTTTGTACATTTAGGGGAAAATGCGGATGGGATGCTATCAATTTATTTGTCAGCTGAGTATTATAGAAATAAATACATCTGAAAACCATGAGCAACCTGCCACTAACTGCTCTGGGGACCCCTCCCTGCCTCTGATTCTAAAAGGTGGGGAATAAGACAGTTTGGCCCAGCAGGGAAGGAGGAGGGAGCTGTGTGTGCTTGCATATGTGCATGTAGGAGAGTATATGTAAAATCTGGTGGGGAAGGCTCTGGTTTCCATACCGGACACCACCACCACCCTCACCCCCACCATCTCTTTCTCTATCCAGGGAAGTGGGCATCAGGGCAAGTGGTGGGCAAGGAGGCAACCCAGCTCAGTGCTTTAAAAAGCAAAAAACTCAGGTAGAAAGTAGAAACAGGTAAGACTCAGATGCTACAAAGGCAGGCTGGAACGGGTAGACAGCGGACCACTGTGTGAGAGGTGGCTACAAGCTTCCATGTCATTTCCAATACTCCACAGATGCAGAGAAAGGGACGGGAGGGAGATTCCCTGAGCCAGACACCTGTGGCCAAGGAATTCTTAACATTTACAAGGCACGGAAGACTGGCAAGGGTCTCTCACATCTTCTTTGGGAAGGTGAGACCCAGACATAATGACGTCACTATTACTCCAAAGATGAGGCATGAATAACAAATCTCTTCTCATCTTGTAACAATCTGACTTTCAGACAAATGGGAGACTGTTTTGTTAAAAATTCAACACTCAGAAGTGAGTTCTTAGACGTTTTTGATGATGCTCCTCTGTCTCTAAGAGGGATGCAGACTGGAGAGCCGCAATGTCGGATGACAAGATACAGCACTGGCTTCAGCTCTTGCTAATTAAACGAATCAATTAAGAGGCCTCGACTGCAACTGTGTGGCTGCTGTTCGACGGCAGCAGTAACAGCCCCACAGGGAGGTCTTTCTCGGCATTAAAACGCTGTCCTGCACAACTCCATCTGATATTATTAGAAATGGTTATTTCTGTCTTGCTGTCATATTAGTGGCAAAGGCAAATTATGGAAATATGCAAACCAGGATGGTCCCAGTATGAGATCAGGTTGGGTTTTCAGCCTCTGAGGGAACAATTGCAGAAACTCCAAAGTTCCCCAAAGTTCTTTAATGGAACGGATAAATCTCTCAGCACAGCATCCATCTACGAGCTAGGTAAGGGTCACATATTTACCTTCTTTCCCGCTAGGCTGATGCGATTCAACTAGATGAATTATCATATTAAGTTTACCCTCCTGAGTTAAACTGATGGAGTTCAAAATTGTTTCCGATGGTTGTCATTAATCGCTGTTACTTCATAAGCCCTTACTTTGAAATCTAATTGTGCTGCCGCACCAAGGGTCATATTAATAGACTCCTTAATGGTAAATCTTTGTAAAACATGTTTATTCTACCCATGTTATCACTCAAGCTTTCAAGGCTAATAAGAAATAAAGTATATTTATTATCAATAAAAACTTAATTTAAAATGTACAATTTGAGACTCAAATTAGCTTTGAGAACTTCAGCATCATTTGGTTTCATTAAGATCGCTGGCTAAGTGTCAAAGACAGAAACTGATAGTTCCTCAAGCCCTTGGTGAACACCAACACCACAGCTACAGAGAGGCTGTTCAGGGGAATCGGTGTGGTCTCTCCAAGGTGGGGAGAGTTAGTCTCAGTGAAATATGCATGTTTATAATGCAGTGCTTCAAACATTAAATAGAAACAATGATTATAATTTAATGAACACAATGGTAACTTCCACGTTGTTAAATTAAAAGAAAAAAATCATCCTTATTGCTTGGTGTGAAAAATTCTGGTTTTGAAAACACTGCCTTTTCAGTTTCTTTGTTAGCTTAGACTGTCTGGTGTACAGACTGATGGCTTAACCAAAAATGTGGGGCCCAACCAACTCGCTACCTGAAACAGGCACCTCTGTCTTAAGGGCAATTACTAACAGGATTTTTGGATCAAGTGTTTGTGCTCCCTGCCTGACAGATTCTAACCACCGCATGACAGGGTTCAGATGGGGGCTCTTTGGGAAGAGTAGGCCTAATTAGAGGGGGTCCTGAAGGGGCTCCGAGGACCTGCTTCAGAAGAAGAGCGTCTGTGTCACCCTCTCCCTCTGCCCTGTCCTGTGAAGACACAGCAAAAGCCGCTGTCAGCTTCTTCGGAGAGCTCCCTGGGTTATTCTGAATGAACTCTTGACGTTTAAGAAATAAGACCGAGTGTAATCCAGGCTCTACCAGCTCGTCTACACCAGGTGTTATT
The DNA here is from genome assembly GCF_014885135.2 of Alexandromys fortis. Classification (NCBI taxonomy): domain Eukaryota; kingdom Metazoa; phylum Chordata; class Mammalia; order Rodentia; family Cricetidae; genus Alexandromys; species Alexandromys fortis. Next base: position 1,357,576 of record NW_026067950.1, read on the forward strand.
TAACACCTCTGTGTTTACCGAGTTCTAAACCCGGGCACATTCCCTAGGTGTCTCACCCAGTGAGTGAGGAGGTGGTTCCTGCTATGGGGATGACAGACATGAGACCACTTGAGGAAATAAATGGCCACATCTGAGTGAGGCATAAGAAGAGCAGACCCAAGAAACAATGGGCTGAGGACAACTGAGTTATTTTAATTTTCATACATGTCAAATAATCTTTCCTGTCTATTTAAATATTCTGCACTGAACAATGCCATCTAAAATGTGATGTTCTTCAAAACCTCATGGGTGGGACATATTTGGAACTAGGGTTTTGCAGCTGTGAGCAGTTAGGGAGTTTTGACTGGGTTGGGTAGGTGAGCCCAAGCCTCCTAACTGGTATTCTAGACTCACATGAATGAAAGCACACAGACACGGGGAAAGAGCTGTGTGGTGATAGCAGCTTAGAATGACAGCGCCAAGCCATGGGATGCCAAAGATGCCACCACCACCAGCCCTTCCACAAGAGCCTGAGGAGTCAGCCACGCCGAATCTGATTAGGGTCTCTTCTTCAGGACTACCAGTGAATCTCTGACGTCCTGAGTTACCTATGTGCAGCAACCGTTGTAGGAGCAACTAATACAGAGTCATATTGTGAGAACATGGTCCAAGAATGGAGCCAAGTGAGGAGAATTCTCACCAGAGAACTCCAAGAGAGCAAGAAAAGAGTCTTGTAACCTCAGTTTCTTCAAACACACGGAATTGTTCCTGGATTAGGGCCCCTCCCAGGTGTGGAGGATAGAGAGACTTTAGTCTTCCTCATCCTCATTTATCAGCTCCATTCTCCCAAGTCCCACCACCTTCAGAGCAACGCAGGGACTTGAAGCTGGCTCTAAGATGAAAGACTGGGGACCCTCACAGCAGGAAGTGCCTGAGAATCATGGGGCAGAAACCAGGAAGACTCTGCCTTATATCAAGATGTGAATCATCTTTTAAAGAATGGATGAGCACAAGTATTAAAATCACAACTATTATATTGCTCGCAAGTTGTTTATGATTATAATCCCTGGTTTCAGAAAAAGGAACTTTAGATGAAGCGGTATGGGACAGAGTCTGAAAGAATATTGTCAAGACATAGAAACAAGGGGAAATCCCCATTCAGTTTTGGGTGGGTCACTTGGCATTAACTTGGACTGCTATAAAATGCTTAAGAAAGGTATGGAGGACATTAATCATGAAGAAGGGACAGATAACTCCTTGAATGAATATAAACTGGATGATCAAACCTTAAAATTGGTAAAAGGCAGAAAAGATTTTCCCCATTCAGGCAAAAGCAAAAGTAAAAACCCATCACCATACCTTAAATACGCATCTTCCACGGCCTGAAGGGGGCTGTAAAGCCTGCAATAAGCAATCTATCAATCTAATCTCATCTAAATCGCTCCACTTTTTGAGGAGCATTTAAGAGAGCCTGTGAAAATGCTACCTTTACAGCCTAGGTAAGCGAGGGCAGGGCAGGGAAAAGAAATTAGTTTCCCAATTCTTTCTCAGCCTCATGAGTGGTGCTTGGTATTTACTTAAAACTCTAGAAGGAGAGGTGGTGTTGACAGTCCTCGAATATTGTCGAGACGCAAGGAAAGAACTGCAGCTATTGGAGTCCAGGATAAAGGAAGCATTTATGTATCATGTAGATCCTTTATTGCCTTTAAGCTTATTCATCTTCCCTAATAAATTGTCTTCTACAGGTATGATAGCACAAGAGAACAAACCTTTGGAATGGATTTATTTACATCATAAGGGCTATGGGATGCCAACTTTCCTTACTCTTCTCGCCCAATTAATAAATCAGGCAAGACACAATGTAAACAATTATATGGATTTGATCCTTGATGTATTATATTACTCCCAACTAACAATCAGCTTTCACAGAACTCTATGGATTTTCAAACTTCATTTGCAGATTACTATAGATGGATAGTAAGTTATCATACAGCTGGTTAGCTATGGGATTTCCTCATACAAACTGAATTTGTGATTACAAAAATTGTCCAACCATCTCCCATTTCACAGGCAGATACCCTTGATGATTTATCTAAGGGTATAGGAAGGATTCATGGTCAGATATTCATCAATATATTAATACTTCCTTTCCCTCAGCCCAACTGCTAGAACAGGCTGTTTTGAGTTATCTATTATTGTTAATTCACAAATCCTTAACTATTAGTTCAGATTCTTCCTATGTTGAAGGATTATTTCCAGCAATAAACTCATACTCATGCATACGCGAACCTCCCTGGTTTTGTTGCAGAAGGAAATAAGTAGCTGGTGCATTAATCTACCCCAGTTTTGCTTCTACAGAAGAAAATTACAAAGGGTGTGCATCTGTCGTTGCACACGGATTCCTCTTCAGCTCCTCTGGCCCCAGGCCATCGGGAGACAGTGATAGCAGGGTGACCAGAAAGACAGCAGATCCACAGCTAAAGGAGATATAGCAGTATCATTAGACCTGAAGTCTGCATATGTAGGGCCAAGTTAAGGCCCTGTGCACCCAGGGAGAAGTAATTCCACCAATGATTCTGTGCTTATGACTGGATCTTGAGACCATAACAGACTTTCATCCACTAATCTGAAGAAGGGACGGCATTTAATTTTCCCTTGGGATTTGAATCACTTTCTATTTGCATAGAACATTATCATTTGTGTTCCTATTAAATGGCAAATATAGGCTTAATCATATGGGTCGCCTTTTAAGCTATTCTCTAGATATTTCTAACTAATATAATAACGTTACCAATAGTACTGGACATAGTTTGCATCCGTGTTCTTGGTGGCAGAGTATTATATACAATGATTCCACTGTACTAATATTTTTCATTATGTTTATAATTTGCTTGCTTATAGGATGCTCATGCACCAAATGACAATTAGACTTATCTGTAACATCTCAAATTATAACCACCCTGAATCTTCCTGATTTTAAAAAATAAAAACAGGGGAGATGTCTAAACACGGTCCAAGAATGGAGTCATGTGAGAATTCTGAGTGCTTGTGAAATAACGTCAAGAAAACTAGACAAGTCATATGACTTCAGTTTTGTCAAAAACAACATGGAATTGTTCTTGGATATTGCTTCCATGTCCCTGCCGGGGGCAATGGGTAGGTATGAGTTTACTTCAGATTATTCATTACAACTGGCTATTGCATTTACTTATAATGCAATACCTCATTTATTGGTGCCATTTCCCCAGGTCCCGCTACCTCTACAGTAGTAAACATAACTACATTTGAGAAGCAGGAGAATAATCAAATACAGATTCTGAAGGTAAAATACACACAACATACACACCCAGGCCAACTGTGCTTTTCTAGACATAAGGGTATACACATACCCTGCATGTACCACTCCTCTCATTCAGAAGGCTGCCTTCATTCTACTGAAGCATTATCTGGTAATTGTCCACTGTCGTCAAACAGCATGGCAGAAAAGGAGAGATCCTTTGCTTGGGTTGGAAAGCTAAAGCTTTCGAGGGGACAGAGAATAGATCTCCCACTTCTCCCATCTCAGCCTTCCTTGTGAATATGGAATCTACTAAAATGGACATGAGACAGGAGCTCAGGATTCAGTCTGAGCATTCATGGAGACGCAATCATGTTCCCTTTGGGATGAGAATTCGGTGGAGGTAAGAAGTCTCTCAAGCGGCTGGCTCCTTCACTTCTCTGATCTTTCAGCATTTACCCCAATATCTGTCTCCAAATTCTTATTTAGAAAGACTACTTAGGGTTGCATTACAGACAATGGGCTTTCGGGTTTCCAGGCTGTGTGCTGAGATAAACCGAGCTACCTCTGACAGGAGTGACACTCACCACTTTAAGGAGGCAAATTGATGTGGGAGTGTCGTATCAATCTGTTGATTTCATTGGTTAATTAAATAAAGAAACTGCTTGCCCTGATAGGTTAAAACATAGGTGGGAGGAGTAAACAGGAGGAAGATGGGAGGAGTAAACAGAATTGAATGCTGGGAGGAAGAGGAAGTGAGCTCAGACCCGACAGCTCTGCTCTCTGGAGCAGAGACGCCAGGCTCCGCTCTCCCAGGCAGCTCCGACCCAGGATGGACGTAGGCTAGAATCTTCCTGGTAAGTGCACCTTGGGGTGCTTACACAGATTATTAGAAATGGGCTAGTCCAGGTGCAAGAGTTAGCCGAGAAGAGGCTGGATATAATGGGCAAGCAGTGTTTAAAAGAATACAGTTTGTGTGTTGTTATTTCGGGCATAAGCTAGCCAGGTGGCTGGGGTGCTGGGGACGCAGCCCCAACGCCGCTCCTTATTACTACAGCAAATCTCCGTGAGCTTCTGGCATTTTCTTACTCTACTGAAAAAATGACCATCTTGTGCTCTGGAGGATTGATGTGTAGGAACTGGGGGTAGAAACTGGAGTGAAGCTGTCTGTAGTATTTCTGGTTCCCTGAGCTCGAGCTCACTGTCTCTCCCTGAAGGCTGCTCACTGTGTGTGCCTCCTCTGCCTCACCTTAAGATGTGGGCTAGGGGAGATAGTGACCCAGAGTTCCCTACCAGCCAACATGTCCACAGAACTGCAGGAGGCTATTTTGTCATCCTTTAAGCCAGGGATATCTCAGTTCCTCCAAGTTCTACCTTTTGTAGATTGTGAGTAAGAACTTGTATCGTGATCCCCAGCCTAACCCTTCCACACCACAGGGCTGGGGGATAGCTCAGTGGTGGAATGCTTGCCCGGCATGCGAAAGGCCCCAGGCCTGAGTCTCACATAGAAACAAACAGAATTGCTAGGCTGAGCCAATCCCCAACCCTAGAGATTTAGGGACAGGCCGACTTCAACATCCTTCCCTGTCTCACTTCCTGAGTGCTAGGATTATAGGCCATGTGCCACCACATCTGACTATAAAATGTCTCTTAAATGTGCCCATACAATTATGTAGTTATAGTTTATGTAATTTCTAACACTTGTATTAGCTAACAGTTAATAAAAGCAGGCTTTTTTTAAAGTAATGAAGTTTCCTCAAAGTTCAGAGTAAAAGAAAAAATGAATGGTATCAGTTGTTTTTCAATCTTAGCCACTTAAAACAAGCATTTTTATGATCTAAAATTAAACTCATCTTTAAACATTAAAGTCCATGCTTATCAATATTAAAAGAAATCAACTTGATGAGTAGACGCAGCAAAGTTTCTCACAAAGACCACTGACTCCATGGCCTGTGACTTGATGCGGCTTCTCCTGCAAGTATCTTCAACAAGGAAGAACTAACAACAGTCCATTGCCATCCGCCCTTTCCACACGGACCCTCCACTGCTAGTCACACACACAGCACACACTATACCGTCAACACACTGTCAAAGCTGTACTGCACAACTGCAGAGTAAACAGAATTGCTCCAGAAACTGGGTTTAAGACTTGTGCAGAGGCCAAAGCAGTAGCCTCTGCCTAGCTTGAGTACTGGGAGCAGAGAAATTCACAGCAGAACTCCATGTGTACGAGAAAGAGTATAACAGGTCACTGTGTACTGACAGACTGCTGTCCAGATGAGCTGCTGCAGAGAAGGCATGTTACCCTAGTCTAGAAGGAGAGAGCTCTGTTACTAACCCAGATCCTTCTAGAGCAGTGGTTCTCAACCTTCCTAATGGTACCCTTTAATACAGTTCCTCGTGTTGTTGTGACCCCAAACCACAACATTTTTGTTGCTACTTCATAATTGTAATTTTGCTACTGTTATGAATCATAATGTAAATATCTGTGTTTTCCAATGGTTTGGGTGTCATAACCCACAAGTTGAGAACCACTTCTCTAGAAGATGGATATATTCTTCTATGATGCTTAACTTTATGGGTCAACTTAGCAAAGCCCCAGAACCCAGATATTTGGCCAAGTTAACTTGGATGTTTTCCCAAACGACGACAACATTTTATATAAGCAGAGTTTCAGCGAGGCAGACTGCCTTGCATAATTAGGTAGGCATCATCCAATCAGTTGAAGAATTTCATGGGAACCAGCCAGGATCTCAGTGAGAAGACCAACTATGGATTTGAACTGTTTTCCATGGGTTACCAGAATATATCCTCCAGAAGATCTGGGATTTGCAAAACCTCTGCAAGTGTGTGACCAATTCTTTAAGAGTTTGCTTGCTTTTTTTCTATACACACACACACAGACAAAGTATATCATATGACTTCTCATGCCATTCATTAAGATATTTGTTTATAAAATGACTAACTAGAAGAACTGTGAGTAACTGAAACCTGAGATTAAATACCCAAAGTTTATGCTACATTGAACAAGGGCCTGCCTATTCATAATCCACCACACATATACTACACACTTATGCATTATACAAGCATCTCTAGACATAGATGGCAAAGCATTAAGACAAGAATGTATCACATTGCTACAAGGTTACTATGATTTTTTTCCAAGCCACAGGCTTTTCTAATGCCCTCAACAAACTCTCGGAGCCACGGAACTAACTTTCGGGTCTGTGTACATTCTGAACAAGTTGCCTCCAAGACATAAACAGGTGTGCTGCATACTGCAAATAATTCTTCATAGGAGGACACAGACATGCTCTACAGCAGTAGCAGAAAAACAACAGATTTATAGTATGCCTTTAAACAATGTTCTGAAAACTATAGTTGGCACTAACGATAACTGTAAACTTACATGTAAACACAGTAACAAACTTAGCAAGTAATCAGAACTGTACTACTTGGGGTACAAAGTTACTCCATCACACTGTGAGTGGTGTCCTAAAGCCTAGAAAATCTCTAAAACCATGACCAGTCATACAGCTGTTCGCAGCTTTGAGTCAGTGTATGAAGAGAAATTAAAAAATGTTCTAGATGTGCTTGAAAATAATTTTTAAACCCAAGAACCAAAGCACATTCATAACAGCAAAAAAGTAGAGGCAATTTAAATAGCTTTCAACTGAGATCCACAGATAAATAAAAATGCATCCCCTCTACTCATTAGAATATTACATGTCAGAGTCCAGGACTTCTGAGGGAGTAGGCCTGACCCAGAGACCTCTGCAGGACTGGACCCAAGCCAGGGACATCTACAGAAACAGGTCTGAGCCGAAGTAGGCCTGAACTCCACAGAAGCAAGTACAAGGGAGCAATCACTGAGGGAGTAGGCCTGAGCCAGATACCTCTGTGGAGTTCAGGCCAGGGACATCTACAGAAACAGGCCTGAGCCAGTGACCTCTGTTGAGAGAACTCTAAACAGATGAATCTAAAATGGCTGAAGGGCACTTAAGGAAATGCTCAACATCCTTAGCTATCAAAGAAATACAAGTCAAAACAATTCTGAGATTCCATCTTACACCTGTAAGAATGGCCAAGATCAAAAACACTGATGACAACTTATACTGGAGAGGATGTGGGGTAAAGGGAACAGTCCTGAGTTGCTTGTGGAAGTGCAAGCTGGTACAGCCCCTTTTGGATATCAGTATGGTGATTTCTCAGAAAATTAGGAAACAATCTTCCTCAAGACCCAGCAATACCACTTTTGAGTATATATCCAAAGGATGCTCAATCATACCACAAGGACATGTGCTCAACTATGTTCATAGCAGCATTGTTTGTTATAACCAGAACCTGGAAACAACCTAAATGCCCCTTGACCAAAAAGTGGATAAGGAAAGTGTGGTACATTTACACAATGGGATATTGTATAGCAGAAAAAAAAAATGACATCTTGAAATTTGTAGGCAAATGGATGGATCTTGAAAACATCATATTGAGTGAGGTAAGCCAAACCCAGAAAGACAAATATTTCATATGTACTCACTCATAAGTGGCTTTTAGATATAAAGCAAAGAAAACCAGCCTACAATTCACAATACCAGAAATCCCAGACAACAATGAGGACCCTAAGAGAGACAAACAGGGATCTAATGTACGTGGGAAGTAGAAAAAGACAAGATCTCCTGAGTAAGTTGGGAGCATGGAGACCACGGGAGAGGGTAGAAGGGGAGGGGAGAGGAAGGGAGGGAGCAGAGAAAAATGTATAGCTCAATAAAATCAATTTAAAAAACTAAAAAAAAAAGAATATTAAATGTCTCCATTAAAAGGAGGTTTATAGGGGCTCCACAGATAGTTAAGAGCACGGGCTGCTCTTCCATTCCCAGCATCCACATGGTAGTTCACTACCATCAGGGGATCCCGTAGCCTCCACAAGCACCAGGTACGCAGGTGGTAAACAGACATACATGTAGGCAAAATACCCATACACCAGATAAGCCACGTCAAAGTAATAGTTCAAAATTAAAAATAAACCATACACATAACAGTATTTACATGAAAATAACGAAGATACAAAACTATGATTCAATTTCACTAGAACGGTAGATGTGAAGAACCTAACAGAGAAAGACAGAACACAAACTGAGGGGGGAAAGAAGTCAAGCTCACTGTTTTTATATAATATACTCTTAAGAACACAGAGAAAATTTGCAATGGAAAAAAAGTACAACTACTCAACAATCTGAAAATAGAGAGGCATTTTGTCTCTAAGACGCAACTGAAATGTTTCCAGCACGCAAGCTTTCTCACATACACTGCCTCTCACACAGAGATGTCTTGATTTGATAGCAAAATAAAATCACAACGAAGGGGAGTAGAAACATGGCAGATTCTCTGAGCAAGAGGATACACGGTGTCTTTTCAAACTTACCACTGTGCCGAGAAACTGAATGCTCATGCTTCCACCTGCTTCTCGAGAAAGACACTAAAAAAAAAAAAAAAGAATATGAAGTGAAATTGTATCCACAGGGGAAAAATTACTAAATGTCCACAACCACCAAACAGAAATTGCAAACGCCCACCACGCAGTTCTTCCACACCCCAGAACACTTGGCTTAGAAATGAGTGGAGTATTGTAGTGGCATTTCAGATGTATGTTAATAACGAAAGACTGCCTGGAGATCTGAGAGTAAAACAGTCCCACTGGTCAGCCTTACAGGCCAGGTTATGGTAAAACACCTTTAATCCCAGTAGCCATAATGACACGCACCTTATAATCCCAACCCTAGAGAGGAATATAAGATGGGGGAAGACACATCTCAGAGACACAGTCTCCTTCTGAGATTCCAGGAGGTAAAATCGCCATTTCAGACTGAGGTTAAGAGCCAGTGGCTGCTGTTTTGCTTTTTGGATCTTCAGGTAGAACCCCAACTTCTGACCCTGAGCTTTTACTAATCGTGCTTCAGAGCATCAGGAGCACTTAGCCAAAGTCAGTCACAGAGAACAGGGCAGGACAAAGTCTGGGCAGGGAGCCCAGGAACGGCGAGTCTGTCACTGCCACAGGAGAAGGGCTGGGAGAAAACCTTGTAGGGATAACTGACGCAGGTTTGGTTTGGGAACTCTAGAAACCTAACTGTCTACTCTGCGAAAAGACTAAAACCATGTGAAATAAAACTCCAAATAGTGAAATATATTTCATGGCTACGGAAGTGAACTGCTGTTCTTCAGAACAGCAATGACAAGAGCAGTGAGGTAGAAGTGCTTGGGTCCTGACCACTTGAGTGGATCTGTGGCACCCATTGTGGAGGAGAGAACCAACACACAAAACCATGGTACATGTGTGCCCAACTCACATCATAAACACACTATAATAACAACAACAATGAGAACAATGCAATTCTTGTCAAAGAGAAATTTTAAAAAAAAAATCAAGTTGCCCTGTACTATCAAAGCAAATACAGCATGACCATTACTGTCTTGCTCTCTTGACCTCTAAGAGGCAGAAGCATTCCCAGGAAATGGATGCTAAATGGTGCACGGGGAGCCAGTCACAGACTTCAGCAGCCTCACCTGCAAAATTGTTTAACCTGCTCTTGCAACTGAGAAAGTTCTAAGCAAGCAGTGATGGTTTTAAGGCTGACAGAGCCTAGAAGATGGGTATGCTAGCTACTTGTTGCCATAAGCAAATACCTGGTGGGAAGTGACTTGAGGAAATGTTTATTTGGGTTTGGTTTATTGTGGTGGTGGAGCACAGCAGCTCTTGTTCATGGTTGGAATCAGGTTCTCTCCTCCAGCTTGTATTTTGAGACAAAGTCTCTCCCTGAACCTGGAGCTCAATGACTTGGATAAGACCGGTTAGATAAGCCTCCAGCCCCAGATGGGTTGATGCATACCACTGTGCCTGACTTTGTAGGTGCTTGGGAAATGAACTCGGGTACTTGTGTGGCACTTTACCAGCTAAGTCATTTCCCAAGTCTGGCAGCTTCTTCTCTGTGGTCACTGTGATATATTAATTGGCATTAAGGTCTTAACAGAATTCAATATCTGGTTAAGTTTGTGTTGCTGTTTTAACAGTTGGTTTTCTCCTCTGTAAGCAATGCCAGGTTTGTGCTCTCAAGATAAGGTTGATCACTAAGAACTTTAAATAAAACCAAAAGGGAGATCTATCCAAAGTGTTGCACAAATCCCAGCAGAGAGATAACAGGTGTGAAAGGTAAGGCAACCTGACTCCTCCAAAGTAGCATGACTGCAGTGACCAAATCCAAGGGTAGGGAAATGAAAGAATACCAGACAAAGAATTCAGCGTTCTAGATTGAACACTGATCAGTGATCTCTAAAGATATTTAAACAGTTTAATCAAGTAAGGAATTCAATTCAGGGACTGTGCAAGAAAGTCAGCAGCATGGATGAAAAATTCTGCAAGGAGATTAAGATTTGGAGAAAAAGCAAGCAAGATATTGGAAGTGAAAAACTGAATTAATCAAACAAACATACTGGAAAGCATCACCAGTGGACTACAGAAAGCAGAAGATAAAAGTTACCAAGACTAAAAGACAAGGTGAAGAAATACTATCCCAGACATCTATTTAAAAAAAAAAAAGCCAGAATTATCACAGCTTTTAAGAACCCAAAAACATAGTCAAGAGGTCAAATTCAGGATCCCTGGGTAGAAAAAAAGAGGAACTAAAATGAAAACTGTTGTTACAGGAAATTTAGCAAGTGAAATTATAGTAGAAAAAAAAATTATGGAAGTAATAAAGACTGTGAAAAGCTAAAGTCAGCTCCTGAGAAAAATGAAAGTTGTTGGAGTACCTGATTTCAAATTGTGCATATAATAAAACAGCATACCACTGCCACAGAACAGATAATATAGGCTACAGCCAACTGCTATTTGACTAAAGTGTTACTGTGGTTTTAATGTAAAATGTTCTTCATAAACTTGTGTTTGGAGATCTGGTCCTCAGACTATGGCACTGTTGCCATCGAATATGGAGCCTGTAGGAAAGAGATCCTTACAAAGTGGATCACTGGGGTGGCCTCAAGGTTTCATAGCGTGGCCCCATTATGGACATAATGTGACCAGCTGCCTCACGCTGCTATGAATATGCTTTCCCTGCTTTGATGGGTATCTCCCTTCTTTAACTGTAAATTAAACTCTCCTATCCCTAAATTACTTCTGTCAGGTATTTGGCCACAGTAAGAAAAGAAACAAATGCGGGTGTCGGAGACTGGAGGAAGACACCCTTTCCAAGAAATGGCACCAGGAAAACTGGATACCCACACATACAAGAAAGGAGATCCCAGAGTCTCACCCTGTACAAACATCAATTCAAAATGAACCACAGACTTTAGCATAAGATCTGAGAACTGGTTATCGCTAGGCAAAGGTATAGAGAAAACAATTATGGGATGTGGCATCGACAAGGACTTCCTGAAATTACAATGGGCCAGAAAATAACAGCAAGAATTGAGAAATGGGATTGTGTGAAAACCAGTGGTGGTGAGAACGTGGAAACCCTTGTACACTGTTGATAGGAGAGTGAGTTAGTAAAACCAGCACGGAAATTAGCATGAAGTTCCAAAAAAACTAAAACACACCTAAAACTGAAGCACTGTGTCCCACAGCAACAACGGAAGACTCTGGGCCACTATGCACAGAGACCCTGTTGACCCATCCACGACAGCCATGTTATCATGGACAGGCTGACATGTCTGTCTAGATACGCATGATGAAGGAAATGTGGTACATACACGCTAGGGAATCTTATTCAGCCATGCAGAAGGAGGAAATTAGGTCATTTACAGGAAAATGGATAAAATGTTAAACAAATAAGTCAGATTCAGATAATTATTGCATGTTTTCTCTCATGTAAAGGATCTCTATCTTTAAAAATATGCATATTAAGATGAATGTATGAGTGTGTTTGGGGTGAGGAAGGGTTAAGTGATGGGGGTGGGGGTGGAGAAGGAAGCTGGATGTGAGTATAAGCAAAACATAATACACATATGAAGATGTTAAAATGAAGCCCAGCACTTTACTCTATGAATACACAGCAATTAAAATTTATATAAATATATAGAAAAAAATCTATATGTTACCTAAGACTCTAGGATAAATAAGACACAAATTTTGTTAGCTCCTCTTTCTGAGTAAGATATATCACCTAATCTTCTCTTTTTTTCTTTCTGTTTTTCCTGAAGAACTCTGACAACGAAGAGAGAAAGAACACAGAGCAGAGTACTCCAGGTTCTTTTCTTTTATGTCTTAAGGGAGACTCAAGAACTGAGTGCTGCTATTGGACACGGTGTCTCATACCTGCAATCCTAGCACTCAGGAGGCAGAAGCAGGAGGATCAACCATGAGTTCGAGGCCAGGATAGTTTATATAGTAAGTCTCCGGTCAGCCAGGGCCACAGAGTGAGACCCTATATCTTAAAATAGCAAACCTTGTGTGTTGAATCTTGGATTCTGACCACGGGAGTTCTCCTATTGTCATTTAACCATCTGTGGATGACAGTGCTGAGCATTGCCGACTGAAACAGGATGCCCCGTTCAGAGGCTGGAGAGATGGTTCCAGTTAAGAGCACTTACTATTCTTCCGGAGGCTCAAGTTCCGATCCCAGCACCCACATCTGCTAGCTCACAACTGCCTGAAACTCAGGCTCCAGAAAACCCAATGCCCTTTTCTGCCCAACTGACCCCAGACACCCACACACATAACATATATTCATACAGGCACACACACATTATGTACACACAAGTAATAAATCTTTAAAAGATCCACTTCCCAGAACACCACAGGAAAGATAACAAATTGCAAATTAATTATGCTTCAATATCATAAATTCACATACCAAAATGTATTAGGTACTATGAGATAAAAAGAAATATCAACTAATTTTGAGAAGAGTTACAGAAGGGCTTACTGCTAAACACTAAAATCTTGTGTTTAAAAATAAGCAGAGTGTAGCCAATAAGGAAAACAGGATGTAGTTCAGAGCTACTTATGATCAAAGAATTCCACATAAAACAGTGGGTGCCTCAAGAAAATGAGGTCAACACTATGACAAGATCCCTGCATGGTCATGTGACCTCTAAAATGTGGAATCCACTCAAGCCCATCTGTTAAGAGATAAAGAATGTATATATTAATGCGCACGTGTGAGTGTGAGTGTGTGTGTGTGTGAGAGAGAGAGAGAGAGAGAGGGGGGGGTGGGATTCCCCTCTGTATGCTGTGAATATGTTTTTATTACCATTGGTTAATTAATAAGCTGCTTTGGCTTATAGCAGGGCAGAATATAGATAAGCAGAAAAATCAAACTGAATACAAAGAGAAAGGTGTAGTCAGGCCAATGTCATATAGCTGCCAAAGGAGAAAAATGCTAGAACGTTACTGGTAAGTCACAGCCTCGTGGTGATACACAGATTAATAGAAATGAATTAATTTAAGGTGTAAGAGATAGCTAGTAATACACTCAAGCCATTGGCTATACAGTGTTGTAATTAATATAGTTTTTGTGTGATTATTTGGGCCCGGGCAACCAGGAGATGATAGTGCAGTCTCTGTTTACATGTATGTGTACATATAAACATACAAAAGAATACCATGCAGCCCTTGAAATAATGGAAATTTTGTCATGGGTAAAAATACAGAAAAAATTGAAGGACAGTATGGTAAAGGACTTAACACATGACCTGATTCACAGGGAGGGTTTTGAGAAGCCGAGCACCTAGGGAGAGAGAGCTGACTAGTGGAGACTGATTAGTCAAATGGTAAAAAGTTTTAGCTCCATAGATTAACATGATCACTGAAGACTGCTGAGGAGCAGATGTTCAGGGACCCAGACACGAATAGATGGGAGAGGTGAGGTAATACACAGCTTAATTAGGTTGATTTAGCACTTTGACAATCTACATGTCGATTAGAAACATTAATAACTCACAACAGCTTACCATGTATAAAAAGCCATTTTGCTTCTGTGCACATGTTTATGTGACATGTGTGTGCATTGTGTGGAGGTCAGAAGACGCTTTGTGTCTTTCTCAATTGCTCTCTACCTTAGCTTTTGAGATGGGGTCTCTCACTGTCCTGGGGCTCACCAATTCAGCTACAGTGACTGCCAGCAATCCTCCTCGGTGCTGGAGTTTTAGATGTGCACTGCTGTGCCTTTAGCATTGGTCCTGGAAACTTAGTCTCACGCTTCCACGGCAGTACAATGAGCTCCTTTCTAAAAATAAGTCACTAAGAAACATTCAAGCAGGAATGTTACAAAAGGAAGTGAAAAAAAACTTTTGTGTTGATGGGAAAGTTTCTATAAGTTTTTGATGAGGAGCAAGCATGGAAAGTTGGAGAAGAGTGAGTATTTCAGTGTGGCCAGAAGTAGGGGTAGTTGAAGATGAAAGCGGCAGGACAGGAAACTCTGAAGAACTTAGGGAGCCAGGTCATGCATGCTCCCTCCCTCCCTGAGCCATATCCCTGGCCCTGTAAGCCTCTTCTACAGCTCTGCTTTAGAAAGACTGATGGTCTGCGGTTGAAGATACACACGAATGGGAGGAATGGCTGGAGGATCAGTTGCAAGACCACTAGAATCATCTTTCAGACGACCATTTTGTGGAGGCAAGGGAACTAAAGTACAGGACACTAAAAAGTACACAATTCTTCTCTATGGGATGTGGCGCCTCTAACAGGCTAATACATGATCACATGATCACTCCTTAGATGGAGAGTTCTATATGGATCAGGAACATGGATCTTGTGCTTTCTCCTTAGTGCCAACAGCATACAGGACAATGGTGCAGATAGGGAAACACACCAAACAATGTCAGTCCGCACTAAGAATGCTTTAGGTATTCCAGGCTGGAAGATTAAAGCAAGCAACACAGCCCTGAATCAGCCTTTTGGACAGGTTGTCCAAAAGAAGTTTGGCTGCTGAACTTAGAAGTGTAGCCATCAGAAAGTTCGGGAAGGAGTAACTGAGAACAAAGGAGAGGTGCTGAGTCGGCCTTGCCTTCATACGGCCAAGGCTCACATGAGAGAGCCAGTCCAGGCTCTCCATTCCTACCTGTGAAGGGTTTCCCCAGCTGTGCTTGAACTCTCCGTCCTACTAGTCTGTGTCAGGAAGCCACAGGAATAATATGTCATTGCTAAATGTCAACAACAGACAACAAAGAGCCCAATTTCAAGTAAAAATGAGCAACAGAAAAGTGTCATGTACCTGATCCATATAAACCTATGAAAAAGGCACAGAAAATAACCCCACAAAAACGACAGCATGACAAAGAATGCCAAACAGATGAAAACCATAATCCAAAATGAAAGATATTATTTCCTAAAAAGGAGACAAAACTCAAGAAATACTTTAAAATATAAGAAATACTTTTTTCAGAAATAAAGGCCAAATCAAAGAAAAACCAAAATCATGGGCAAACAGGCTTAACCACTACCACCTTCAGACACACGGTGAGATCACCTACTGATGTGGGAGTGATTTCTTATTAATAAAGAAACTGCCTCGGCCCTCATAGGACAGAAAATTAGGTAGGCGGAGTAGACAGAAGAGAATTCTGGGAGAAAGAAGCTTAGGAGTCGCCGCCATGATGCTCCCACTCCAGACAGACGCAGGTTAAGATCCTCTCTGGTAAGCCAGCTCATGGGCTACACAGAATATTAGAAATGGGTTAAAACAATATGTAAGAGCTAGCCAATAAGAAACTGGACCTAGCCGGGCCAGGCAGTGTTTGAAAGAATACAGTTTCCGTGTAATTATTTCTGGGTATAAACTAGCCATGCTGGCGGCCGGGTGCCGGGGACGCAGCCCTGCCGCCGCTCCTAATTCAACAACCTACAGTTTGTATCTTCCCATGTCTTAGATCCCTTTTGTCTACACCTTATTAATAAATACTCTAAAGAGGGGTTCAGTCCCACCCCCAAAGGCATCCTTGACCGACCTCAGGGCCACCTCAGGCTCCAGGTTTTTCTCCCACTTTCTTGGAGCTTTCTGGTCTCGCCTGCTGGCTTCATCTGGACATATTTATCCATACTCTTCCCTATGGAACTCTAACCAGATCCATGCTTCTATCCCTTTGACTCCTTAGCTGCTACATTTAAATTTTAACTTCATGGGCACATGAGATTGTTTGCTGGGTAAAGACACCATGCCTGATGATGTGTATCTGATACCTGGGCCCCAAAAGCAGAGAATTGACTCCCACAAATTGTCCCTAACCTCCACAAATGCACATGGCATATGAACATACATATACAATAAGCAGATACATGAGAGAGTTTTTAAACTTAACCTTACAAGAGAAGAACCTGTGCACAAATGTTGCATTCTACATATAGTTTAAAATTCAATGTCTTTTGATGATTGTATGGGATGGCAAAAACCCCACGATGACACCCAGAACACTTCTACTACTCACAGAGTATCCCAGCCTTCTTGCTGAAACAGCCAGGAACCACTGCAGAGCAATAGCTGGGGCTCCTCCCCTTTGCATTTCTTCTTTAGAGTTTCAAGATCTTCAGCCCGTGGTTAAGTAATCATAAGGTCTCACATACATTTTGAACAGCAACTAACTGTAGGCCTGTCAGTGCTGGGATTATGGGTATGAACACACTGTAATCACTCTACTTCATGGTCTGCATGTGACAGACATACCCTTGTGCATGGCTTTCCCATTTCCGCTTTCAGCTCTAATCCAGGACACAGAGTCATTCATTCATACTAGCCCTTACATATTTAAAGCACCTCCCAAACTGCATGCAGAGGCCAGACGGAATTCTCCATCTGCCCTCTGTAGACCTGATCCACCATAGCTCTCCTGTGTCTAAGTAAGCAAAACCAACATTCACCACTTATCCTTAGTTCTGTAATCTCTTCACACACAGAAATGCATCTGCCAATCTCTGAAGCCTCACCCAGAATATCCACCAAATCGCTTCACTTGTCCCTGCTGCTATTGTCTTTGTCTAATTCAGGCTTCAGCAACTCTTATGTGCCTTGGGCCCAGGAGTTAATATTTTATGCTTTATGAGACCATGGAAGTTACTTCTAGAATAAGGAAGCAAGCAAATTTCTTTTTGAGTGAATACTCTCTTTTGGGGAGCAAATAAGTGACTAAAATTTTTTACAATGCTGATTTACCACTATCATTAATAGATGTTTAAATAACAATTTTATTAATTCTTTGAGATTTCCTCTAGATCTATCCCCACCTCCCTAACTACCCAACTTCATTCTTATTCTTTCTTCCTCTCCCTTCTTCTCTCTCTACCCCCCAACTCCCCATGCATCAAGTCCAGCTTGTGTTGGTTGCCTACTCCTGGGCATAGGCCTGTCCTGGACTGTAGCTGATACATCAGTTAGCACACTGAGAATGTATTTTTTAAAAGGACAGTTTGAATTGGTTCACAAAGTGTTCCCTATCAAAATCACATGGGAACCTTCATCTGTCTGGGCATGTCATCTCTGAGAATATCTTTTCACAGACAGGTGTTGCCAACACTAGCACCTTTGTGACTTTCACTGCAGAGCTCACGGCGTGAAAGGCATTCCGAGGCTGGTCTGAGCTACTCCTGCAGACTCACTTTCAATCACGATTCCACACTGCCAGTGTCATTTCAGCTGAAGTTTAGATGGAGGCTCCTGACGGCAGCAGGCAGTGGATTTACAAGACGGGCTTTCCTTGGCACTTCCACTGGGGGAACTATAATTTGCTTTTTATTCTAATCTTTTGACAGCCCGAGAGTGTGAAAATAAGCTTGACACGTTCTTTGGGACGTTCTCTAAAGAAAGGACAACTGTTTGAGAGGCTAGAAAACGGAGCTATCCTGGCTGGCCATTACATAGGTGACATGTGCTATGACAATCTGCCAGTTAGACAAATAAATTTCAGGATTAAAAACCAGCTTGTAGCTGGGAGTGATAATGCACACCTTTAATCCCAGCACTTGGGAAGCACAGGCAGGTGAATTTGAGGCCAGCCTGGTCTACAAAGTGAGTTCCAGGACAGCCAGGGTTGTTACACAGAGAAACCCAGCCTTGAAAAATCTAAAACCAAACAAAATGAAAACCACTTGCTATAGTTTATGATTTAAATGCTAGTTGTTGTCTAATGACTTTGTCTTGGGACAAGTTTGTGTGTAAACTGCCTGGGCCACACCTGAGAAGCTAGCAAAACTTTAGTAAGAAGTCATTCCTGAAACATAGCTGCCTTCTGCCTATTTCAACTGCCTCCTTTTCAAGTTTAAAGTGAGATTTGAAAGCCAGATAAAATAATTCGGGTTCTTAGAGAAGCTAAATAAGAAGGGGAACCCAAAGAAAAACATATAGGCATCCTCCTGAATATTAACCTTCATCAGGCGATAAAAGGAGACAGAGACAGAGACCCACATTGGAGCACCGGACTGAAATCTCAAGGTCCAAATAAGGAGCAGAAAGAGAGAGCACGAGCAAGGACCGCGAGGGGTGCACCCACACACTGAGACAATGGGGATGTTCTATCGGGAACTCACCAAGGCCAGCTGGCCCGGGTCTGAAAAAGCCTGGGTTAAAACCGGTCTAGCTGAACATAGTGGACAATGAGGACTACTGAGAACTCAAGAACAATGGCAATGGGTTTTCGATCCTACTGCATGTATTGGCTTTGTGGGAGCCTAGGCAGTTTGGATGCTCACCTTACTAGACCTGGATGGAGGTGGGTGGTCCTTGGGCTTCCCACAGGGCAGGGAACAGTGATTGCTCTTTGGGCTGACGAGGGAGGGGGACTTAATTGGGGGAGGGGGAGGGAAAGGGGAGACGGAGGTGGGAAGAGACAGAAATCTTTAATAAATAAATAAATAAATAAAAATTTCCTTGTTGCCAGGTGGTGGTGGTGCACGCCTTTAATCCCAGAGCTCCCAGGAAGAGGCAGGCGGATCTTTGTGAGTTTGAGGTCAGCCTGGTCTACAAGAGCTAGTTCCAGGACAGGCTTCAAAGCTACAAAGAAACTCTGTCTTGAAAAACAAAAAAAATGTCCTTCTTTTCTTATATTAAGTCTACTCTAACATCTATGCTATTCATTTCTTCAGAATGAAAACTAAAAGATTCTGTTCACAAAACAACTTCAACAAATGGATAATTAGCAAAGCTACCTACTCAGGAAAGCAGCAACACTCACAAAACAATAAAGCAAGCATTCCCAAAATACATTACTAGGGTGGAGGAGGTGTCCTTGGCTCCCTCCCTGATTTACAACTTGACAATCTCTCTCTCTCTCTCTCTCCCTCTCCCTCTCCCTCTCCCTCTCCCTCTCCCTCTCCCCCCCCCCCCCCCCCCCCCCCCTCCCCCCCCCCCCCCCCCCCCCCCCCCCCCCCCCCCCCCCCTCTCTCTCTCTCTCTCTCTCTCTCTCTCTCTCTCTCTCTCTCGGTTTTTCAGGACAGGGTTTCCCTGTGTAGCTCTGGAGGCCGGGATAAAGGCATGCGCCAACACGGCCAGCTCAGCTGAGGATATTCTGTTATCCTCTACTTGGTCTTGCAGACTCCAGTGCAGCTCCTCCCCTCCTTTCCTCATATACACAGTTGGTGCCTACACCCTTCGAAATTCTCTTCCTCTCTCAGCAACTAAAATGTAATTGTCTAGTTAACAGTAAAGGACAAGACGTGAGTATGTGTAGAGGATTCAGGAAGCTATTTTCTGCTCTGTTAAATTAATGAACATCTCCGAATTATAAAACACACTGCTAAGAAGGAGACGCGCTCCGCTCCCAGGACTGCTGTCCAGAGGCAGGTAGCCCTGCCTCGGAGTTAATGCCTTAAATTACAGCCATCCATACATCCCAGCTGTTAAACTGTGATTAAATTTTTTGAAACAGTGAAAGCAGCTATTTCTGTTCTGCTGGGGAGCCTGTTCCTAAGATGTGTAACCGTAATTGATGTTTTCAGCAAAGTGAAAAGGAGATGGTTAATAACTACTCTTTCATTTCCTACTTCTTTAGGAAAAAACACTAACCCCTGCTTACTGTGTTATATATTTATATATCTGACACAACTAAATACATGGGTTCATATTGCATTTGGTGACTCCGGAGTAATCACATGCATACAGTACAAAATAACAGCTAATTACTTCTAAGAGGGGTGGGGTGAGGAGAAACATCTTAAAAACAGGGAAAACATTTGCGTTAAGGCTGGAAACATGCAGTGAAGCAGATTCTGTGCACAAGCACGTGATTGCAAAGATAAGCAAAACTATGAGCCCCAGCATTTAGCAGTCCAATTAAAAAATGAATTTCAAGGGTAGGGGATACAGTTCATATCGTGTTCAGTCCCTAGCGCGCATCCAAGAAGACATGCATATACATGCACACACAGATGAACACAAAAATTAGCTTCAGGAACTAGGATTGGAACTAAAATTTGTTTTCAGATCCTGTGAGGGACATTTTAATCTAAAACACTGACAAGGAAAATTCTTACTTTATCGTTTTAAAATGGAAAACTAAAAAAAAAAATCAGTTAAAACCAGGATGCTGGAGCTGTTTCAAAAAGTTCCTTCAATTTCTGTGCAGCTGTGCATTTGTAAATATACCATGGACATGCACACAGCCTGCATCGTACTGACCTTTCTTCATACTCCGTGCTTGGGTAATACTTGGTTACCTAGGCTTAGTAAGGACGTTATCATGTCATATAATCTATTTAATACTCCAATTAGTTCATAAATAATCCATTCAATCTGTTACTTTGCAGTAAATGTCATGAGATTTGTGTGATGCTTTTCCAAATTTATCTGCTTTAATGTGGAAAATTAATTCCACCTAGTTACTTAACAATGACTTATTCAACACAGGATGCATGAAGGCTACAATCTGCTCTTTAAGATCACTTATAATAAAATTATTTTCTCTTGAAAACATTTAAGTGAGAATAAGAGAAAGGAAAAGCCAGTTTTCAAAAGTACGTGGGTGAATAGCTCCCCATCACACAATGCAGAACCGGTTAGACCTTAGCGGGATCTTCGTATACTCTCAAAAGTATTTAGCTGCTCTTCAGGCCTGAAGGCAGCCTGCTGTGAGCAGGTGGGCAGAAGAAATGGCCGCACAAAGCAGCAGGCCGGGAGCAGTTGGGCTGCTCTGCCTGGGAATGTCAGACATCGTGACTGCACGAAAGGAAAATCTAGTCTGTGAACCGCTAACAAGAAACGCTGGATCGAGCAGGCAAATCACACTGTAAGAAATGGAAAACGTTTTGAGTTGCTCAAAGAAAGGAGAAGAGTCTCTTTCAAAGGTTCACAGGAAGGGAACATGGGCCTAGCAATAATACTGATAATGACAATAAAAAGTTCTGTTCATTCAGCATGCTCCTCTCTGCGGAGATTCTAGCACACGGGGAGGAGACAGAACGTGAACTCCACACAGAGGACATAGCACATCTCCATTTTCTTTCCCACTTGAGTTAAGCCCTACAGGCAGGAAATCATTCCATCTTGTATGAAAAGCTCTGGTTTTTGTTGGGAAACCCATCTTTTGCTTTAAAATGAACTCATTTATCCACCCTTCATTAATTCTGTTAATCCAGTTCATCTGTGTGTATGCAGGAGGGGATGACATTACATGTCATATGGTCATATCTGTGTATGCATGTACATGTTCATCTGTGCACACTGGTGTGTATCATGTCTTGTGAGATGGGGCTCTAACTGACCAGGACTCGTACTCTAGGCTAGGCTGGCTGGCTAGCAAGTGCAGGGATCCTCCGCTCTGATCCCCAGAGCTAGGATAGAAACCATGCTTCTTCATGACTGGTGTTTTCCATGTGTGCTGCGGACAGAACGCAGTCCTGGGCTTGCAATGCAAGCAATTTACCAGCTCCTTAACCCAGTTAATTTTTAAGTGATAAATATCACAATTATGGTTGACACACGGAGGGGAATTGGAACAAACGAAATGAAAAAGCCTGTAAGATTTTATCTGAAACACTGCTTGGTTTATAGACGGTTTAGCAGGCAAGCTGTCTCAGCAACAGTCATACCAGTCACCTGGGACTTCTTCAAATGACTGAGGAATTAAAATTTCAATTGTATTTTGATCGATTTGATTGTAATTTTAAAAATATAGGGGCTGGAGAGATGGCTTAGTGGCTGAGAACACTTGCTGTTCTTGCAGAGGACCCAGGTTCAGTTCCCAGCGCTTACACTACAGCTCACAATAGTAAGTGATGCCAGTTCCTGGAGAACGTATTGCTTCTTCTAGGCTCCCTGTATATCAGGCATGCAACTGATGCACAGATATACAAAAGGAAAGGCAAATGCTTATACAAAACACAGTAAATCTTTAAACTATAGCGATATAGTAGATATTTCTATTAACTATAACTTCATTGTTTTGGTAGTCTGGTTTGAGATGGTGTACTAACACACATGCCAGACATCTGTGTGCTTCCTAGGGTCACATAAATTTCATATTGTTTTATATCGATATTATATTTCACATATATTCTAGAATATACAAGTATATTTATATAGGGTACATTAAAATTAATTTCACTTTTTAACTTTAAAAATATAGCTCATAAAAATATACAAATGAAATAAAAGAAAGAAAAATAGACAATTTTGTATGAGGCTTACATTCCATCGCTGCTGCGAAGGACTATTTAATGCAGAGCTGTGAAACAGGTGACTTGAATATCTAAGTGCATCTTGTCACAAAGCACAGGAGAGTGTAGGGTTTCCAGGTCACCCCAGAAGCATTTCTTTAGTAAAACTAAACAAACTAACAGACCCTAGATCTAGGGGGAAACACTAGCAAACACACAGCAGAAAAAAAGCAAATAAATCGTAAATACTGTCATTTGATTTTTGATATTTGAGGAAAACTTACTTGTCAGATAAATAGGAAAAATAATTAATTAAGGCAGTCAGTGAGGGATGACCTTCAATTCCACCCAACAGTTTTCAATGTCCACTCCTATTAGACAGACTGCTCCCTGCTTATCAGCATTGATCAGGGTTCTCTGCAAGCACAGGATCCTAAGTCAGAGAAGAGAAGGCCGCAGCAGCAGCTTGGTGCATATGAGCGGCTGTCTCTGGGCGGAGTCACGAGCACCAGGCAGGTGAGGGGGAGGCCATGGTGTGCACAGGCCCCAGGAGAGGAGAGGGACAGCTGGAGAGACTTCTGCTGCTCTCCAGATCTATGCCCATCAGAAGGTGGTACCACTGCCCAGAGCAAACAGCAGTGAACCATTGCTCTCAGGAATCATGGTGGTCTGTATCTGAAGAGCTATACCGGCCTGGCTGTCTTATGGTTGCAGATTCTACCAATGTGGAGGTCAGGGACTAGAGAGACCCTACAAAATACCCAAGAAGGCTGTCTAAGGAACAAGGTTACCTAGGGGAAGGTTTGGGAGAAGAGAAATCTAAATCTTGGGATCAAAGGACAGCTAAGGCAGACTTACTTCAGAAATTCTGGAACCACTCCCTGACCTGCCCTCTGCCCATCGAGCTACCCGACCTCATGTGTGCCGGGAGCTTGGCAAGAAGCAGGTCGCAAGCCCAGTGAGGGCAGCACCTTCAGATCAACTGAAGGGTGGGAACCACATATAAAACTCATTAGCCAAGTGACTGTACATAGTAGGCCCAATTGCTTTTGAAAGAGAGTTTAAAGAAAATAGGGTGCCCATGAGGCTTACCAGTGATATCGCCCTTCCCACTGGAGACCCCATGGATCCTACTGGCCTGAGGCCTGAGCAGAGTCCACAGTGTTAAGTAAGGCTCTGTCAGATTTGGCTCCTCCCTCAGCCCTCACCCCTTAGCTCAGGTGAGCGCACAGGTGTGAAGCAGCTCTTCTAACTGTGGCTCCCAGGCCAGCATCCTGAGCATCACTTAAGAAGCAGCTAGAGGTACAGACGGAGTCTAGACCTACGAATTGGTCAGGTGTGCAGGTGTGCCCACAGCCTAGGCTTGACAAGTCATCCCAGTGGCTCTTTCGCACTCTGGCAGGGAAACAGCCAGAAGAGAGCACAGTGCAGTCACAGCTGGTTCAGGCTCCTGCATGGAAGCCTGACAGGGAGACTGTGTGGGTTTAAATCTCTGCTCTACACCGCATTAGCTAGATGACCTTAAGTAAGTCACTTCCTTCCTCTGACCCTCGGGGTCTCATTGAGAAGTGAGCAGACCATCTGCTGTGTAGCATTAGGAAGATTAGAACATCCCTATGTGCACTAAGCTTCAAATGATACCTGTGCAGCCTGGGCACACTCACGATTCACACTGATCATCACTTATGGCTCACACTCACTCCACGAGGACCATGTGGTGGTAGTCTGCCAAGTCAGCTGAGTCCAACTCCACAAAAAGTACATAAAAATCATTCCTGTCCATAAGGAACAAAAGTTCTATCTTGACTTTAGCGGCTGATAGTTTTGCTGATGCACCATTGATGTTTCTGAGAGAGTTCACGTCCACTTAGAGAGCACTAGCTTGGTCCCACAATTCCTTTCAACAAATCCAGGGGATGCCTCAATGGGTTCATATATTCCAGGTATGTGGATGCTCTTTGCAGAAAAGAACTTACAAAATAAAAAATAAAATTGCATGAATCATGCAGGGGCAATGGATTTTCTAGGGGAAATGGTGATTTTTCTAAACACATGTCTGACTGAAATTCTAATGCCAAATAGCCACCAAGACAACTATCAGCAGGGACACCAAGAAAGTAGTAAAAAGTGCCATGACAGGAAACCTTGAACAAAACTGCTATGTCTTCCCACCACTGAGGGTCATACTATGTACCTAAATACATAACAATTGAACTTCACGTGACCCAACCACAACCATACTCCAATGGGGAATATGCTACTGACCACAGGTACAACAAAACCACCACTTCGAAGATACAGTAACAAATGCATTTATTATCCACTCGTTCACTTGTTTGCTTGTTTGTACTGGTTTGCTTGCTTGTTTACACAGGCTGTTTTGTAGCTCAGGCTGGTCTCCAGGTCTACAAAGAGGACCTTAAGCTTCTGTGTAAATTTCATTAGCTTGGGAAAACAATCAGAGGTGAATGGTAGACTGCAGAGACAGTGTAGTCAAGGGAAATTACATGATCATATTATAGTCTCGGGAGGAGAGGAAACACACGTGTGGACTGAAAGGACTGTGCGCCCTCAACTCCATGGCGGAAGCCAGAACAACCAGGACGTGCTGTATCTGGAAATGAGCTATGGGTGGGCTTCACTTCCCCAAGTGCCAGGGTTACAGGAGGGCACTGCCACACTTGGTTTCCTGCAGCACTGAGGATCAAATTCAGGTGCTGTCCCTGCTAGACAAACACGCTGCCACGGAACCACATCCCTAAGCCCCAACAAATGGGATTTAAGTAGCGTGAAAGTGTATAGTGATATCTTTCCAGGGTCTCTTCTCATAGTTTATAAAGTTAGAAATAAGATGAGGCAAAGAGCTAGGATGTAGGAGAAACATATCATACAGGGAGAAGACCAAACGTCACGCTCTGTGCTGGGAGTTCGAGTTCCCAGTCGCATACAGATGACACAGCAGGGGAGTGCAGCTTGGGAACTGCTCAGTCAGCAGATGTCATCCACAGCCTCCATCAGGAGAGACGGGACAGGTATGGACATGGCCTAACACAGCCAAGACAGACAGGTATGGACACGGCATAAGGCAGCTGAGACTGGGATGAACACGACATAACACAGCTCTGGTTCTTTGGTTTTCTATAAAATTGAGCTGGAGAACCAGCATTCGATGCTATGGGGGATTCAAGGTTCTCACTCACATGTAATAACCACATTTTCTTTTGGTTTTGTTTAGAGTTTGGTTCTCCAGCAGCCTTTGGCCTCAGAATGAGGTGTCCATCGTGGTTTAGCTCCTCCTCTGATGGTTTTCTACTTTAAATGGAGGTCAGTGATTACAAAGACTATGCCATCTACTCTTGGCTTCAAGGCACCTGCTCAGAGGAAGACACTGTACATTGGTGGGGTGGACCCCCAAATTACTAATTTTCTAAGATATATGTTATGGTCAACCTGCATGGTCATGTTTCTGCTAAGACTGCATAATTTTAACTGTATAAAAAGAAGGTAACCCATGCAAACCCTGATTTATAATTTAAAACCTACAATGAAAAAGATAACTTCTTATCTAGTAATTTTTTAAGAAGCCTGTGGGATTATTTATTTCCAGCAAAATATAATGCAATGGCTTTGTAAGGTTGTTAGAAAGAAGGAAAGGAAGAAAGAAAGAAGAAAGGAAGGAAGGAAGAAAGAAATTGAGAAAGAAAATATTCTCTGAAATGAAGACACAGCCCAAAGTCCTCTTGTATAAGAAGAAAAAAACTTTTACAACCACAAAAAGCACACAATGAAAGAAGCAGCCTTTTCTCATTGTGTCAGTATTCTAAGTAAATCGTGTGAACATTACCTGCACAGTCCTCTGCATGCCGTCAACGCTGACAGACAATAGGGGTGACGCCAGGTTCCACGTACTGGTCACATTTAGTTTCGACCCATCAACTTCCACCTGTTGTGACACGAGATCGGACTGTTACCACGGAGAAAGACAGGAAACTGATCAAGTTCACTGCTGCATGCAAAGCAGCAGCCATTTTAACAGATGGCTTCCAAACAACCTGTCATGTTTACTGCTGCAGCCATGAAAGACAGGGGCCAGCAACAAAGTCTCCCCAGCCATCTCTGGGGAGAGGTGAAGGCCCTGCGAACAGCTGCCTCTGGGAACTGAGGCTTCAAGTGACTTCCAATAAGTAACAAACAGCCTTCTAACTCAAAACCTAGCGGACATGCTACATTTACTGCAATTAGACAAGTAATGCATATAAATTCCAGTGACACTTGCAACCCACACAACAGGGCTTGCATATAATGTCCTCTCCAAGGACCAATGGAGAACTTTCTCGGTGCTAATTTTAATGACAGACTAAGCACTGTTATCTTAATTAAGCACACACCTTAATTAGACAAGCCTCTCTGTGCCGGGCGCCAGTCTATTCAAACTTCGCCAAGTTTGAATAGACAATCATAATTTTTTGTTCGTTTTGTTTTGTATTTTTTGAGACAGGGTTTCTCCATGATGTAGCCCTGGCTGTCCTGGAACTCACTTGGTAGATCAGGCTGGCCTTGAACTCACAGAGATCTACCCACCTCTGCCTCCCAAATGCCAGGATTAAAGGCATGCAACACCACGTGTGGCCCAAAAATTATTACCAAACTATCATAATAAAGGCCATAATTTTTCAAATCAGAGATAAAAGTAGAGAAACATTTTTAATTTCTAAGTAAGTAACATCAAAGAATAGAAAAAGAAATCAAGGTTAACTTAAAACACTCACCAAAGGAGCTGGGCGGTGGTGGTGCACACCTTTAATCCCAGCACTGGGGGGGGGGGGGGCAGAGGCAGGTGGATCTGAGTTCGAGGCCAGCCTGGTATACAAGAGCTAGTTCCAGGACAGGCTCGAAAGCTATAGAGATACCCTGTCTCAAAAAGAACCACTCACCGAAGGTTCTTTTTCTGACTCTGGTACAAGAGATAGGTTGCAAATGACACCATTGCTCTGCCAGGAGGCCCTACCGTCGGAGATGGGAGTCCACCATGGCCTGGCAGTTCTCTCAGAGCATGGCAACATGGAGGACTCCCACCTCATCCCACCCGTTGGCAGAAGGCATTGTGTTCTCTACCTGACCTCACGGGCTGGATAAGGCCCTGCTTGCCCCTTCTGCCCTCTTTGCCCCCACAGCCCGGTGGCCAATGGACTTTGAGAGAGGAAGGACCCACACTCTTCTAAGCCTGTACACACCTGCCCAAGTTGCCTAAATCAGAACCAAGGCATATGGCTGCGAACAATCCCCCACTGTCAACTCTCCAAACTGCAGCCAACTCTGTAAAACTAGATGTCTTTTTTTTTCTTTTTCTTTTTTTTTTTTTTTTTTTTTTTTTTTTGTTTTTCGAGACAGGGTTTCTCTGTGGCTTTGGAGCCTGTCCTGGAACTAGCTCTGTAGACCAGGCTGGTCTCGAACTCACAGAGATCCGCCTGCCTCTGTCTCCCGAGTGCTGGGATTAAAGGCGTGTGCCACCATCGCCCGGCTCTAGATGTCTTTCTGTTGGACCCTCGGGGACAGACAGAGACAACAGTGAGCAAAGACTTGTCTCTGTCAAGTACTGGCTACCCTAAAAGGATCCAAGCTTGAGGGCACAGCCAGAGAAGGTTGAA
Source organism: Alexandromys fortis (assembly GCF_014885135.2). Classification (NCBI taxonomy): domain Eukaryota; kingdom Metazoa; phylum Chordata; class Mammalia; order Rodentia; family Cricetidae; genus Alexandromys; species Alexandromys fortis. Next base: position 1,386,050 of record NW_026067950.1, read on the forward strand.
GGCTTCATGACACTGTTTACTAAAGAAGTGGCTTCGCTGCATCCTGATAGGAGTCTAGAAGTTTCTACGTGTCGGTCAGGTCTAAGTCAGGATGAGGATCACATGACACAGGAGAGTCCATGACTGCAGCACACTGCAGCAACTGTAGGCAGAAGTCTTTTCAATGCAGTCAAAGCACCAGAAAAGCTCAAATGAGACAAGTTACTACTCAACAGTCAATGGTCCAGAGCCCAGCAGCATAGACTTGGAAGGCTTCTGCCCCACCATCATCATCTTAAAATGGCTCTGACTACTGTTCTAAAGATCCTGGCACATGCACCTAAACTCTACTGTGGTAGGGTCTGGGGGCAGAGGAAGAAGCATGAAACACCAGTGCCTGGAAGAGTATCTCTACACAGAAGGAAAAAACATAATCCAGTTCACAAGGAAGCTTGCCTTCTTTCCTCTCTACTAACAGTAGAGAAGTCTTATAAGACTCCACATGACTTAGAAAAAAAGAGACCACATTTCCTTATAAACTAGATAAGAAATCAGCACGAAATTTGTGATTTCACTACCTCTGGAGCAAGAAAACTGTCACAACTCCAGTAATAAACATGAAGTACTTTTGCAAATACTGAATAAAGGGATGTCCCAGAAACCACCCATGCCTTTTTTGGCCCCTATCAGTAATCAAATTTCCCCAAGACACATTTGGTGTAGAAGTCCTTCTGTATATGTGTTACTTTTATTGGCTATTGAATAAAGAAGCTGCTTGGGTCTATGACAGTGCAGAATAGAGCAAGGTGGGGAATTCCAAGCAGAGATAGAGGAGGAAAGAAGGCGGAGTCAGAAAGACACCATGTAGCGTAGGAGAAAGATGCCCACCGACTGGCCTTACTGGTAAAACCATGAGCCTCGTGATAAAATACAAAATAATATGAATGGGTTAATTTAAGATGTAAGAGTTACTTATATAAGAAGCCTGAGATAATAGACCAAGCAGTGTTTAAATTCATACTGTTTCTGTGTGATTAATTTGGGTCTGAGTGGTCAGGAATGAAAGAGCAGCCTCTACCAACACACATTTAGTGGGCAATAGATGCAATGACTTTATTGATACTCTTATCAGAGGGTGAAACTCAGCTGTGTGGACAGTCCACCCAGGAGCAAAAGTACCACAGCTTGCATCCATGGAAAGTTAGGGCAGACTGAGCAGAGGAACTCTGGGTGCTATGTCTTATATGGTACTCACACCAATCTTCATCCATGGAAAGTTAGGGCAGACTGAGCAGAGGAACTCTGGGTGTTAATCTTCCATGATCACCAGAGAAAGGGATGGAGGATGGGAGACATTTCCTCATTACTACACTGAGAACCTTGCTGAACTCGCCACCACCCTACCTCTTCAGTGACAACCACTAATGCGAAAGAAGCCCTGCCACAGAAGAAACCAAGATCAGCCGTGCTCAAAGAGAGAGAACCAGCTTGAGGGAAGTGCAACCTTTGCTTCTAGCCAGGCTTCCCTAATTCAACATAGGCAGTGGTAAGCAAATAGCCAATACTGCATCTTGAGATACGACTGAGGAAAATGTTATAAGAGAAAAGGGTAAATAAATTAGGAGCATATAATACAAGAACAACTACTCAAAGAAACACAGGAAGACCTCAGATAAATAGTTCTCCAAAGACTCAAAGCAACCATAGGAAATGTGACCTTCTTTAAAAAAACATCTCAAAGAAGAAAAACAAAGGTTCAAAGAAGAGATTATACAATAACAGAAGGAAATGAAAAGCAAGCTGGTAGAGCTCAGAAAAAAAAATGAAGAGAAAAATAACACTATAGAGATAAAGCCACATGAAGAAGTGACCAGAAATAGAATGTGACTAAAAAGAAACACCAGGACATAGAGAAACTCTACACAACAAGATAGAGCCAGTGATATAAAAGCAACAGTGAAGAAAACAGACATGGAGAAGGAAGACAATACAAAAGATACACAATTGCCTTCTTCAAAAAGGCATATAATACAAAGGGAAATATATGAAGCCAAAGATAAGACAAAGTAATTTTACTGTTTAGTTGTTTGTTTTTTGAGACGGAATCTTACTATATAGCTATGGCTGGCCTAGAGTTTACTATATAGACCTGAAATTTACAGAGATCTGCCTGCCTCTGCCTTCCAAATGCTGGGATTAAAGGTGTGTGCCACTATACCCAGCCAGAGTAACTTTTCAAAAAAAAAACCCATTTAATGTGTAGGCTTGTGAGAATAATGCCTAAAGAAATAATTATACGGCTACTTGGGTAAAAATAAGAATCTATACACAAGAAAAGGAAAAAATTAAGTTGTCATAATTAGCCAAGGGCAACCAACACAGGAGACCTCAGAGCAATTTCTTCCAAGCAGATCAAAGGAAACAAAGTAACCAATTTTATACCCAGCCAAGGTTTCCCTGAGATATAATATAAAAATATATTCTCTGCAATGTAGGGACTTGGAGGGGGTTTCAAAATGAGTTATCTTTATAGGTACTAATATAAAACTACTCTCAAAGAAATACAGAATATACACAGTGTGCCATCCTTTCTTAAGAAAACACTAGGCACATGTACTTTTTGTTGTTGTTTTTTGAGACAGGGTCTTGAATATAGTCCAGGCTTGAATGTAGCCCAGGCTTGACATGAACACCCAATTCGCCTGTCTCTGCTTCCCAAGTCCTGGGACGACAACCAAGGAACAAAACAGCTATCTTTAAAATGAAGCAATTTACTGTCTGCTTATTTGATTATAGTGTTGATATGGAGATCCAGGGCCTCTTTTAAGCTAGGCAAGTGATTTGCTCTGAACTATATATCCCCAGTCTCCAGCGATATGCAATAATTTTAAAATTCTCACTATTCTTTACTTCCCAACAGGAAGGTATCTCTCTCTAAGGTGACCTTTGAACTAAGACCAGAAAGATGCATTGGAATTAGGTAAATGTACGAGTATTTGTGTGTGCAAAGGAATATACCAAGAAGGATATAATGTTTTCCCAAAGAAATTCATATTCACACAAATGGCACACGTACAAATATCATATAACATACACACAAAAAACATTTTTTTAATCCCAAAGGAGAACAAAATAAAAAGCCCTGTGGTGAGAAGCAGGCAACACTGGACAACACACACACAGATAAGCAGGCAACACCGGACAACACACACACAGATAAGCAGGAGTGAATCCACCCTTAGCATGGGATACTGCCTCACGGGTATCTACAAGCCAGGACAGCCAAGCTGGCTATTGGCAGCTGGATCGAAAATACAAACACCGACGGTCACACTGAGGCAGAGAGCCAGAGCACACACTGGCCACTTGTCTTCTGCTGTAAGCAGAGTGTACAGGAGGGAATTTGAAGGTTGCCCTGGGGAAGGGGAAGCAGCGCAGCAGACTGAAGAGGTTCTGAGAAGGGATTTTCGAGAGGAAGAGTCATTTCTGGGGTACACATACTATGAGAGGGAAATTATACATGGTTTCAGTGGTGGCAAGAAGGGGGTAGAATATTGAAGAAAACTTCAGGAATCAGGTGGTCACAAGCAGAGGGTACAGAGACCAATGGAAAAAGATGCAGAGAACAGCTTCAGTAGTAGAGGGCGGGAGAGGAACTCCCACACAACGCCAACCTCTTTCCATCAGCTCACTGTCATTTCTACCAAAACCTGGAGTTCTGCACAACCTCCCCTAAGCCCTCCAGGGTCTCCAAAAGGTTCTCCCCAAAGCCAGGGCAATTTTGTATAAACATGGAAATGGTCATTTCCAAACCCAAAATAAAAGGGACATGGTGATGCCAACATGAGACCGAGCAAAAGGTGGTGGGAAGAGTGCACACACTAAAAAAACAAACCACCTGACAACAGCATGCAGTTGGGTGTGTAAGGACATCGGGTGTCTTACCATTTTGCAGTCACCTAAAGATGAGATGCTAATTTAGAGCCATAGGTGTTATAAATTTGGCTGAACTGGAGCTTGGCTATGGTGGGTGGGAGTTATGAAATAAACGTCACTAGCTCTATGTTCTGATAACTTTCTCCCAGCATAATCAGATAGTTATTCAAAATAAGAATATGTGAGGCACTCCATAAACAACCCAATAGTATAATTTCTTTCCATTTCCAGAAGGTATTTTTCCACATTTAGCCATCTGCCTCTAAGCCTGCATTTCACTGAAAACAGCCAGCTGCATCTGGGGCACAGGCGATGCTGGTGAAACATTTCCTGTGAGTGTTTGGAACGTTCGGTTTTCCTATCCACGTCATTATCAGGGAAAAATACACACCCTGTATTTGTATGGCACTGGACTGAGATTACTTACATTATCACTAAAAACCCACACCACAGAGGACTTCCTAAGAGTTATCACCTGGCACAGTCAAACGCTGCTGCTTCTGAGGCAGTGGCACCTGGTAAGCTTTTAAAAACTACTCAACATTAGGAACATAAAACCCCAAAACAAAGTGTTTCCCAGCCCTGCTCCACAAATGATAGAACTCTAGGAAGGTGTGGGCTGAATAAAACCTTCTTCTAGTTTGCCCGGCAACTCTGCCACATTGGAATTCTACTTTTTAGTGTTACTAGATGTCTAGGAGGTTAGCACTCTGCAGAGGTAAACCTGAGCTAAAACTGCGAGATTCTATCTACTACTTATCTTGCTTTTGCTTTTGTTACAAATGTAACACAACACACTGACATCAGAAAGACGGCGAGAGGACAGCGAGAGGCTCCATTGCTTTCCAGAAGGGCATCCCTACCTAGTTCCTGGTCCCTTAATAGACTGAGTTTTTCAAGTTCCTGGGTTTTTTGTTGTTTATTCTTTGACAAGGTTTTCCTACATTGCCCAGGCTAGACAAAAGTCTTGATCCTCCTGCTTCTCAAGTGCTGGGATTACAGGTATTCCAATCTGGCATAGGAACCTTATAAATCACCACACTGCACAGAAAATGAGTAAGAGAGATACCGTTTTCAGATTTGATTCTCAGGCTGGAAAGAGAGAGCTGCAACACAACAGACCCAGCTCAATCCTCTCCTCCTTTTTTACATATAAAGCTAACTCAGCAGCAATTACCTCTATGTACTCCTAAGAGAATTAACATAAATCCGTATTAAAAGCTGAAACAGATGGAATGTAAAGACAGGGAAAGATTGAGACAATGGTTGGAGAGAGAGCTTAGTGGTAGGGTTTGCTTTTCTTCCAGAATTCTATTCTTAGCACCCAAGTCAAGTGGCTGTCACCATAGCCTGTAACTGCAGCTCTGGGGAATCTGGCTTCTTTGACCACCCATACCACATGTGTACATGCATACGTGAACATACACACACAAATGTAAGCACACACAAAAAACTCAATCTTTAAAGATTAGGACAGAGGACTGCTGTATTATAAATGCTTTTTTTGTTCTGTAAAGTCTTGCTCTATAGATAGAGATGTTTAATGTTTGCACTTTTATGTCTTAACTACTAACAACAAAGACTTTTATTGTTTAATTGTTCATCAATGAATAGGCATATGTTGCCGAGATCTCGGTGAAGACCTCCAATTGCCGCGCACATCGCACCCCCGTGTCCGCGCTCTGTGCGCTGGCACCCAGTTACTGAGCTTTGGACAAGGGGCTGGAGGTTAAAATACACAGACACACACAGACAGAAAGACAGCCACACGGGTCATCCTTGAATTCCCCAAGGATGCCCCCTTTATTGTGTTCAGGGGCAGATTATATAGAGATAGCCACGCCCCAGCCAAACCCACCAGAAACCACTCTCCTGCCATCAGGAGCTCCTGAAGGTCTCGTGCTCAGAGCAGCTGTAGGCACTCAGATCAGGGGATTACAAGAAATTCAGGATCTGGGGTCTCACTGCTCCCAACAATATCTAGACTCTTCATTCACAGAAGCACCTGTACACTGTAGTTGGCTGTTTTCACTCTTGGCTCTATTGGGGGCCCACCACCCAGCTCCCGAGTAAGTAAACATGGAGGCTTATTCTCTCTTATAAATGCCCAGCCTTAGCTTGGCTTGTTTCCAGCCAGCTTTTCTTAAATGATCTCATCTACCTTTTTTTAGCCTCTGGGTTTGTATCTTTCTCTATTTGATTACCTTTCTTTACTTCTGACATTGTGGCTGGCAGTGTGGATGGTTGTCCCCTGGTGACTTCCTCTTTGTTTTGTTTCTTGCTCTCCTATTTATGCTCTCTGCCTGCCAGCCTCACCTACCCTTTCTCCTGCCTAGTTACTGGTTGTTCAGCTCTTTATTAGGCCAATCAGGTGTTTTAGATAGGCAAAGTTACAGTTTCAGACTTAACAAACGCAACATAAAAGAATGAAACACATTTTTGCATCATTAAACAAATACTCACAGCATCAACAGATGTAACACAATTAAAACAATATTCCGCAACAGTACACATGCAGTCAGTCAGTTGGGCTATTACTTCCATCCAACATTACTCCAGTTTGTGGATATGTAAAACATAAGTATTCTTTCAGACTGTCAATAAGAATATAAAACCTTGTGATTTAGCAGGTCTAATAGTTTTGGTACTTGCTTGCTTTGACATTTAAGTGAAGTATGACAGTTCTGTGCTATAGTTAATGGTTCTTTAACTTTCTATATTAACACATTCTGTGTCTTACCTTGTGACAGAAAAATGAGATTTATAATTCTTTGATTACATTTATTGTGTGTGTATCTATGTGTGTGCAAATGCACACGCTAATAGTTTTCTCTCTACATAGCCCTGGCTATTCTAGAACTCACTCTGTAGACCAGGCTGGCCTTAAATTCAAAGCGATCCACCTGCCTCTGTCACCCAAGAGCTGGGATTTAAGGCATGTGCCACCATGCCAGGTACAACAAAGAATGTAATAATCATGCTTTGTCCAAGAATGTCATAATGACATCTAACACCTTGCATGGAAAGAATAAATAATTTTGGAAAAAAATAAAGAATAAATAATTTTGAAAAGAATAAATAATTTAAGAGATAACTGGCAAAACGACAGCCATAGTGGCAATAGCAGCAGTGCCACTATACACATTTGTGAATATAACACTTTTAGCTCTCCTATCTAGGAAGGATTTTCCAAAATTATTTCCTGAGTTTCTATGGAAGTAAATGACATAATCTAATTATTCTTCATGCTAATCGTGGAAAGTATTGCCAGCTCCACAAATTATGGCTATGTACTATGTAACCTTAGGCAGTTACTAGTCTTATTTTTAAAATAACTTATAAACGGGAAGCAGAAAATGGTGAAATCGTTGCCAGCCTTCTAATGAATATTCCAAATAGCTTTTATCTGGGCCCTTTCCATAAGAATTTCATATACATAAAGTCTTTAACATTAGTACACACAGTTCTGTGCCTATTTGCCCAGATTTGCCCGTTGCTATTATTCCTCTGGCAATAAAGAACACTTGCATGATAGTGCATGAACCCATTTGTGTTTTAGCTTATGTTCCCCGCACAGGAGATTCTCCTTACATAAGCAGTCAATCACACTAAGAAGTTAACATTAACCCAATATTACCATCTAACCCTGCTTCGATTTATGTATACCAGTGATGCCTTTAGGGCAGGACTGGGGTCTGGTTTAGGATGGGTGTCTCTCTGTTCTCTGTCTGGACCAGCTTTTTATCTGTGCATTGTTTTCTGACACGATGCTACGGCAGGCTTACATCACCTCACGCCTTGTCCTTCTTGTTTAGGATTAGGAGATGGAATCTTAGAAGGGAATCAAGTCACAAGGGTGAGCCCTCATAACGGCTCAATATTCTTATAGGGACGAAAGAACTTGTTTGCCTGATCTGTGTGCTGTGCTCTTGCTCCTTGGCCCCAGCCTTGGTGAGACATAGCAAAAAGATGGCCATCTGCAAGCTAGGGAGATGACCCTCACCCAGTTTTGGGTCTGCCAGGGTGCTGGTCCTGGACTGGAAAAGTGAGCACTTGTTCTGTAGAGCTGCACAGAACACACGCTAGGGCAGCCCAACCCCGCTGCCTTGACAGCTGTAGGAGTACAGACCAATTGCACTATAAAGCGTCTCCTAGTTTGGGATCACATTTCTTCACAAGTGCTCATCTTAGCAAGGTGAGCACAGCAATGATGCTGAGATTTTTCAGCACCAATCAGGAGTCACACAAATGTCAATCTGTCCTACTCCCAGTGATGCTACTCTCTCTAACTAAAATGTTTCCTGCCAAGCTATATTAAACCCAAGGGAAGGACATCCATATCTATTTCTATCCTTACTGATTATACACAAGTTCCACTGACTGCCCAACCCATCAAGTTTATTCTAGACTTTCCTCATTCAAGATCTTCCAATCCCTTCAAAGAGAAACTACCTTCCAATACCTGGTTGACCTGGCTCACTGCATCACGATTTCCCTGCCTACTTCAATGTGTTCAGTCTACACAGTACCTTCTGCCCTGCACATATGTTACAGTACATAAAAGAAAATTAAATTATAAAATGCCTACCCTTTGTTGCATGACCCCTGGCACACCATGGATGAGGTCTTTTCTTGCTTTGAAATTCTACAGTATTTCGCATCGCTGTGCATTTATCTAATGGTGCCTTATGACCACCACTATCACTCAAAACCCTGGAAGTCCATAGGGCAGGTTAGACCATTTCTCTTTCATGCCTCTCATGAAGAGCTTAACACAAGGCCTTGATCTTGAAGCCTAATATCTACTATATTAAAGTAAAACATGATCTAGTTATATAGAAAATATAACTTAAAAATTGAATGTGTAATTGTGTGTGCCTCCATGTGCATGTCTTGGAGCACATGGAGGCCCCAGGATAACTTTGTGGAGTCCGTTTTCTCCTTCCACCTTTAGATGGGTTCTGAGAACCAAACTCAAAGAGCTAGGCTCGTGGGACACGCACCTCTGTCTGCTAAACCTTCCCATGACACAGAAAAATACACCTTTCATCTCTATGATTACAGGCCTATTAAAGAGCTTTGAAAACCACAGCTTAGACAAAAATATCAAAGAGACACAAGTTTCACCTTCACATTCTTCAGTGTCTGTTTTTCAGGCCTTAGATTACTCTAATCATTAACAACATGATTCTGTTCTGAGGTTTCCTAATACAGCCGCTGTAAGATTAATAAGGCACCTCTAAGTTAAATCTATTTTAGTTGTAATGTCCAACAAGATGTGAATAATACTTCTATTTAAAGATCCATAAATGCTTACAATAGCAGTTATTTCAACCACATAAAGGACTCAATTAAGCTCTTTCATAACTTGAAACCTACAACAGACTCTACAAAGATCTGTACCTCATTGCCCACCCAACGTGTGTACAACATGGCAGACTTAACAGCTCATTTAAAGAAAGGCAGGCAATGAGAAAGACGTTTACAACAAATTTAAAATGCTACTTAAAATTCTATTCCATTTCTGGGGCTTCACTTTTATGTCCAGAGAACTAACATTATCTATTCACACCGTTATATAAATCCTTTAATCTTGAGGACTGTGAACAGAGTAAAGCTACTCTATTGTGTGCAAAACTGTGCTCTCAGACCCCAAAAGAAGATGTCTGGCATGTTTCCATAGCCTTGAAAGAGCGTGTGGCTAATATAGATTAGTTTTGGTAGCAGTTACCAGGACTAACACACTGGCTGTGGCCAAAGTGAAAGCTGGCAAGCCAGAAAGGAATGAGTGGGAAATAATTAGGGATGGAACAAGAAATTAATGAGCAGATTAAGTTCATCCTTAAAGATCTCCAGATACAACTGGAGGTGCTGGTGAAATCACTCCTATGATTTAATTCCTTACAAAGTTTCTGAAAATCTAAAACATTTCGAGCACTCCATTCTGAAGCCAGGAATGAACCAAGTCCATCCTTGTTAAAAGCAAAAACCATGGGGGTAAAATATCAAGAAAACAACCCCAAGCTGTCTTGATTTATTCCATATCTGATTAGGTAAAGATCAATATTTGGAACACATTCCAGGCCAGATGGGGATACATAGTGAGGCCCTGTCTCAAAAACAAACGAACAAAAACAAAACAAAATGATAATTTTACTATTACTTTATTGCAACAAGTCCCAGGAAGCTGCAGCAACAGCAGAGTGCAAAATCATGACAGTTTCTAAAGCATTATAATTGGGAAAGGTGCACTCCAGCCCTTTTCCTCTGAGCTGAAACCTCTAACAAGTGTCTCTCCTGGGCCACCTCTACAAGCAGGGAGGAGCCTTTGGCTGAAGGAAACAAGAACCAAGCATGTTTTAACACAATGAGGCCGAGTTAATTAGCAGGAATCCCAAAGTGGAGATACCTACTTGAGCAAGCACAGGCTAAATCTCTCCTAACTCACCTAAGGCAGGCACTGGCTTTCTAGAAAGCATTTCAGCTGATGGAAAGCTGGCAGGAAGAGTAAAAGATGCTGATGTGGGATTCCCCGCTGTATGCTGTGAAAACCATTGGTTAATAAAGAAAGTGGGTTGGCCTATAGCAAGGTAGAAGGAAGGCGGAGTCAAGGAGAAGCCATGGATCCTCCACCAGAGACAGACATGCTGAAACTTTAGCAGGCAAATCACAGCCACATGGTCATACACAAGATTAATAGAAATGGGCTGAATTAATATGTAAGAGTTAGCCAATAAGAAGCTAGAGCTAATGGGCCAAACAGTGATTTAATTGATACAGTTTCTGTGTGATTATTTTGGGACTAAGTGGCCGGGAACCAACAAGTGGCTCTCTCCTCCTACAAGATACCACTTACATATAGGTGAACACATCAGTGTAAAGGGTGGTGTACTTATAGACAGAAGAGAGGCAAAGAGTTCCTCGGTGACATTTCCAATTGATTAAGGCAGAGATTTAGCAAGCTCCATTAGGTTCATTTTGCCAAGAAATTAGCTTACTTGTACATGAGAACACCAAAGAGTCTGTGAAGCTACATGGCTCTCGCTGAGACAGGCAACTTCCGACAAAGGAACCAGAGCAGGCATGACCTGAGAAAGATGTAGCAATATAGGTACCTTCCAGCAGGAGGGGTTAGGGCCACTGTGAAAGTTAAGTAAGCAGCTGCCCTATGTTCTAGAGAACTATACGCACTCATACACGCTTGCTCACACACACTCGCTTGCTCACACTCACACACACACACACACACACACACACAGTTTTTCTTAGTAACCCCATGTGTCCATCATCCAAGTTCAAACTGCATCCCTTCAAAGCCAATGCTGGGACATCTGTGTCTTTTCCAGATTCCCCCACATGCTGTTCTCATGTCACCTGTAAATCCCTATGCATTAAGTTTAGCCTGTACTAAAACACACATCAAACTCTGGCATTACATTAATCAAATAAATTAATCTCATGATCAGCAATAATAATAAGTTCCTATGGTCTTCTCTGAGCACTAGGAGCAGAGCAGGGAGTGGTAAGCAGGCAATAGAGCAGACAGCTATAAACGGTTACCTGAGAAACACTCACTAACCACATATCCTACATACGAGGCTTTCTCTGGTTTCTATTCATGGAAGGGTGGGGTCATAATAAAGGATCCCCATTAGTCTGGGTCACAGAAGTATTTCAAGATGCATGGAAAAATGCTCATTATCATTCAAGTTTGCTAAACCCATTCAACCATTCAGCCCTTTGCTTTCTGATAAGACTGCCAACAACTATGCCAATTAGTGTCAATTGGACGTTAGATTTTGTAACATCTGCAGCTGCCTACTGGTTAGTTTAGCCTGCAGGAAGGAGTGACTGATGGCTATAAGTTCCAGCAGCTTGCCACCCCCTGACTCCGAGAAAGCATTTGCAAGACTACGAATTCCTTAACTGGATTACTTTAAAAGTGAGTTTTCCAAATTAAGTTTCTATTTCTTCTTTTTCAAGACAAGGACAAATTCACCATTCATTTGTAAACTATATTTTGTGTTAATATGGAGCATTATAACTAACAAAAATTTAACATACAAGAGATTTACTGAATCACACATATGTTTACTTCAAATATGTATTTATGAACTGAAAGAAATAATTTCAAGATTATCATATGTTAAAGTTAGGATTTCATTTAAACATGACTAAACAAATATCTAATATTTTGAGATTTTTCTCATTTTAGCACAGGATTTCTTATTATTTCTTTAATGATTTATAAACCACAAGCCAAGAAATACCTAATGTGGAAAAAAACCATGAACATCAGAATGTTATATATCTTCACATTCAAGCATCCACTTCATCTTCATGGTTAAAGAATTGCTCACGACTTAAATTCATGAACTACTTTCAAAATCAAAACAATTCATCAGTCTTTGATTCATCTTTGGGTCAAAATGCTTCACTTTGGTTTGCTGTAATTAATAGTGACAGTGTTTATTTAATCCCACAGTTGGAGCACGTTGCCCATAGCTGATGAATGCTCCTAGACCCAACGGACTGCTTAATGGCAAAGTGCAACCCTGACAGGAAGTACAAGCTGCAGTCAATACAGAAGGAAAGCACGGGAGATGTACACAATGTAGCATGTTCTATCTGGTGTCATTACTTAAATTGCTACTTTTCCTCAACAATCTATTTTGCAGCTCCAGCAAGTAGAATAAATGGTAATTTTACCTGCCAAATTTGGCACAAACGAGGACAAGCAACTTCATTAGCAGAACAATGCTTTCAATATGATTTTTTTCTCTTTTCCACCCAGTGCCAAATAGTAGAACAATTCAAATCAAGAAATCTAAGCAAAATTACCTCCTCTTGTTGAAGTTTCATATGCTTGAATAAGCAAATGATCTACAGAATGGTAGCAAGAATATCCTCCTTGCAAGTTAGTATTTTTTTTTTCTGTATTGCAGCTTAATTACAAGTTGGAAGGCTATACCCATCCAAGAATGAAACACCTCCTCAGGAGGTAAAGTTTTCAGTGTATTGGGGGCAGGGAGGAGTTTGCCTATTGAACGTTTAAAGCACGTCTGGTGTGTAAAACTACAAGGCTAAGCCTGGATGCAATTTTTGGCTAAAATGTCAATTAATGCACTCAAACTAACGGTGTGAAATGAGACTGAGCAGGTCTGCTTTAGTCTGTGCTAAACTAAGACAAGTAACATCCACTGCTACCTTCCTCACCAGTTACAACCAGTGCTCACACTTGGTGTTCTTAGTAGCAGCCAATAAGCAAAGTCACAAATTCTTTCAAGTTCCTCCCAGACGTGCTCAGAGGCACAAGACCATGACTCACTCTGAACCTGAATTAGGGGGTGTGGGTAGCAGGTGTAAGTCACTGCCACTAGATTAAGAGTAAACAGAAGTACGGTGAATTTGATAGCTACTCAACAAGTCTACCCAGTTATTTACGACACAGGTTGTGCCAGGTTTATACTCTCCATCTGCGGCCTTAAATATACTTCATACAAGAGCCATACATCACACATGTAACACAACCAATAGTTTTTATTTAATGACCTGGGGTGACACCAATATAAACCTATCTTCATGCGCTGTTATGACAAATAAGATCCCAAAAACACACACAACCACTCAGAGACAGGCCTTGCACACAGGACTTTAAAATGTAGCATTTTTACCCTTTATTGAGGTATAAATAACATGATTTACTTTAGAACATCCTCCAATGGAAGGGAAGCATTCCTTGAGTCAAAACAGAAATTGCAGTTCTGGTAATATCTAGATTATGAATGTCCTTTGGTTTTATTTTAAGCTGTTAAATTTGTCACTTTTTCAGATAAACACATCTAAACGAAAAAAAAAATCTAATATACATCTCACCCATTGATTCCTCAGTGCAACCTACAACAGAGAGGTTTTATAAGCCAGGTTTTTATAAAAGAGAATCTGAGATTCTGAGGAGCAGAGAAAGGAGCCACTTTCATCTGGTTACCTCAAGCAGTTAGAGATTCTTGTTGGTGGGAAAGAAGAAAAACATACTAGCAGGTATGGATATTGTAATGCAAAGATGGGCATCTGAGAGTCGCTGGGGGGCAGCTGTGAGGTAGAGTATGTAAACAGATACTGGGAAAGTGGCCAAGGGAACAGTGAAGGTAAATGTAAGAGGCACCAAACTCCCCAAGAGCAGGATTGAGTCAGGCACCAGACTGATGTAGGACTCCCCTCCGTATGCAATGAATGTTTTATTGCCATTGGTTAATAAAGAAGCTGCTTTTGGCCAATGGCTTGAGAGTAAAGCCAGGTGGAAAATCCAAACAGAGATGGAGAGAGAGAGAGAGAGAGTAGGCAAGGTCGAGGAGATGCCATGTAGCTGCCAAAGGAGATAGACTCCCCAGAACCTTACTCGGTAAACTAAGAGCCTCATGGTAAAATATAAAATAGGTAGGAATGGGTTAATTTAAGATGTAAGAGTTAGTTGGTAAGAAGCCTGAGTTAATGGGCCAAGCAGTGTTTTATTTAATATAGTTTCTGAGTGATTATTTTGGGTCTGGGCATCTGGGAACCAACAAGTGCACTCTACAGGGGGTGAAAAGGGAGCTAGAGGCTCGAAGGATGTAGAGGGAAGAAAGCCAATGTCTGTGAGGACAGAATTTCCCAAATTAATCATGTACAAGTACCTGTGAGCTACTGTGTTACAAGCGTGACAAGGGTTTCAGACAGGAAGTGGGTAACAGAGTAATAGGCTCTCAGGAGGAACTGGTGCTGCAGTCTTGCCAGTGTTTGTACGCTTGTGTTATCCACTGTACAGATTATCCACACACTGTTCACAAGTGGGAAGAGAGCCGCCTGCAAAGCAGAGATGCTATTGGATTTCATGGGAAACAATGTGTGTAATTTACACTCCTAAGGTGGAGCAGGAACACTGTGAAGCAACAGCCACACACTCACTCTAGAGTCTTCATATACATTACCTCATTCACATTTTACAAACCCTAGAAGATATTAGCCCCATTTTATAGATGAGGAAAACCACGGTGCTTAAAAAAATACCTGGCCCCTGCTGGCTTCCACAGCCTGCCCGTCCAGGCTCGGGCTTTAAATACAAGTTCATCTCAGTGTCTCATGGCCTTTTCGTTTTCCTGTCTACCAGGACTTCATAAAGCATTGCTGTGGCAGTGGTTCAGGGGACTTGAGTGGCCTCCCCTTCCGAGCAGTTACATACTTGGTCAGGGACAAAGGAAGTTTCACTATCTTCAAAGAACGTTGTTTTCAAAACATCAGCTTGTTTCCCTGCCAGCCCTTACCTGGGCCCCAAACTGAACTTCATTAGTAACTGCTGCTGGCAGCTAAGTTAATTTTTCTAAGTTGAAAGAAAAAATGGAGGAAGAAATATAATGGCCTATGTCCCTATATCTGACTTGTTAAATATTTCTTGTTTATAAGACTTCCCTGTTTGCATAATAGAAAACGTGATCGCCGTAATGTACCACATATTAACTTCAGTGCTAGAAATACAGTTTCCTAACAAGCTGTCTTGCAAACTGACATAAAAGACAACTCACTACTGTTCTGACCCTTGATATTTTGTATTTCCACCAAGATATTTAGAGCACTGCCAACAAATAAAGAAAATTACAAAAACATGTACTACTGTTGCAAAGGCGAAACCATTAAAAGGTCCCTGAATAAACTCTACCTGTGATTTTTCAAAGTGAGCACATTTACATAAATGCAATAAAATATTTCTGTGTCACGTCCCTCGTTCTCCTAACACTGGGAGCTCCACCCAACAGTCACAATTCACAAAACGAGTGATCCAAGAACAGAGAGCTCCAGGGCCAACCGTGGCCCAGCCCTGTTGACCATGGCCCTACGTGAGGTCATTGTTCAGAAAACACTTAACTGGTTGGGCTTTCCTTGGCCATTTGACTATCCAACAGGAGTTGCCACAGGTTCGCACATGGAGCCTGGTGAAGAGATGGACAGGATCGGTTATGGATGAGACCCAGGCAGGAGTCTCAAGCAGCCTGAGAGACACTAGAACAACTTGTGAGCTGTGGCTTTGGAACAGTTTTAAGCTTCAACAGCCTAAGTTGACTTTATCTTTCCTTAAAGGCCAGGGTGATATGCAGTGCAAGAGTAGCTTTTAGGCTTTGTCTGAACTTCTGGATGTCAGCACCAAAACCCATGATGCTGGTGAACAGCCTCCAGCCCCTGTGGTTTCCCATCTGAGCGCAATAAATGCATGAGAGCACTTGTGGAGAGCATCATAGCCCCGGAAATGTAGTTATGATGAGGGCAGAGAAGACAAAAGACGCTGTGATGATGGGGCACACTGGAGCCTAGACACACCAACCAGAGGGAAAAGTGCATTATTGGGGGGGCACTGGATCCTAGACACACCAACCAGAGGGAAAAGTGCATTATTTGGGGGGCGCACTGGATCCTAGACACACCAACCAGAGGGAAATGTGCGTTATTCAGGGGGCGCACTGGATCCTAGGCACATCAACCAGAGGGAAAAGTGCATTATTCGGGGAGCGCACTGGATCCTAGACACAGCAACCAGAGGGAAAGGGTGCGTTATTCGGGTGGGGGGGGGGGATGTACAAGGTGCTGGCCACTGTTGAAATGTGACAGTTCGTAGCTAATCTGAGAGTAAAAGCTAGCCCAGCACATTTTAAAGTCATATTTTACTACGAAGAGCATCTTTTTAAAGATGTTCACTGCAGAGCACCATGGCCCTCTACCACTGGCAGACGAGTCAGACAAGTGCCACGGGTACTGTGACAACCCTCGTTTGGTTACTGGCTTTGTTTTGTGATTAACATTGGTCACATTTTCAGGTCTGGGGTGTAGCTTCTCGCAGGCATGCACTCAGGATTGTACGGCCGTACCCACAGGTTAATGCCATCTTTCCAGCACGCTCGCTAGCAAGGCGCAGCTGCAGTGGGGGTCTGAGAAGCGAGATCTATTCTACAGATCTCGGACGGCCACTCTACCCGGTACAAAAGCAGCCTTGGTGTGGCCAGCTTTGTTTGCTTAATAATAACAGTTGTGTAAACACGAGGTTCTCTCAGTTAAGGAAACCAACATCAAAAAGCAGTGAAACACAGAACCCGAAACCCTCTTTCTTTGAAGAAACCCGTTTGAAGCGAGGTGTTTCTAGTTATGGGTGAATGGAATGAGAATTCAGCTGCAGCAAGCGGACATCCAGTCCCAGGAAGGACTAATTAAATCCATCTGAGCAGCGGCATCTTGAGCTGCCGCACACATTTCAAAGAGAAGCCCGTGTCCGCCTTTCTCGAAGACATCAAAACATTCGGTGCAGCTGCGGCACATTGAGGCTCCATGACGATGTTGTTCTTACAGAATGCGAAGAGCTGAAGAGCTGAAAGAGTCATGCCAAGGTTCAAAACTATCTCACCACCGAATCGGCAAGGGCGGGACATTCCTGCGCTTTGCTGCTGGGATCCCTTTCTAGCCTCTGGCCCTACTTAGTGAAGCTTCTGTAAGGAGGGAGAGGGCAAGCCAGCAATTTAAAGCATCCCACACATTTGATGGTGTGTGGCTAAAGAATTGAAAAACCAGGATTTTGATATAAAGACTCAAGTAGTTGGTGAAAGCCAGTGGAAGGAACTAAGAACTTCAAAATCTTGCTTTCACGAAAATATTCTACTTAACAGCCACCAGAGGGGCCATGAAGTAGTAGAAGAAAGTTGTAGTCAGAACTTGGAAGATTGTCCCAAAAGAGTAAAATCCTCTTAGTGTCTAGCCTGAGGTTTCCAACCCCATCATCGGCCATTGCAGGCTTGTGCAGGCACACGGGAGCAATCCCACTTTCCCTTGAAGACCGATGACAGATCTGACAGCAGATGGACAAGGTCCCAAAGGAGAAAACACTCAAGTTGCCCTACACATTGAGAGAGAAAACCGACGTCATCCAGACAGCAGTGGAAATTCAGCTGTCAGTCTCAGAAGCAGAGCGCTTGCCTAATGCACTCCCAAAGCTTGATTCCAACCCCAACACGACAGGAAATGAGTGGACAGACGGACAGACAGCCAAACATGCGTGGCCAGGCCTTGCCCGCAGGAGAGCCTGACTTCTGGGTTCTCCTGACTCACTGGTGGTTATGAGAGCGTCACCGAGCCCCCTTCCCACCCCTGTGTGCTCTGTTGTCAAGTAAGGAGCCGAGTTCCAACATCAGCTCTACCACCCGGTGGGGCTTTTCTTCAAACGGGATTTCGGGAAGACACACATCAGTCTGAAATACAGCTTGGTTACTCGCACAACTGAAAATTTCTTTGCCACTGCCTCTGACTCTCAAAATCTGGGCACCGCATGATAACTGAATAAATTAACATCAGCTCAAAGGAACGTTCACAGGAGAGGACGACAGCCTGGGCACAGCATACACGGTCACAGCACAGAAGACAGAGAAAAGGCAGCGTAAACAGATGGTTTCCTCCACTGACACCATCACCTAAAACACTGCCTAGAATATATACCCAATACTTCACATTTGGTAACAGAAATTACCCTATTACCCAAATAGAGGAGCCCCAGTACTTAAAAAGTACCATTTGCAAGAAAGGTGTGCACTCGATTCCCCTGAATGCCAGTTACAGCCTGGCATGTGTAAAACAAGGTAAATGGCTAGGGGTGTAGCGTGGGGCAGAGGACTAGGGGTGTAGCGTGGGGGAGAGGGATAAGGGTGTAGCGTGGGGCAGAGGGCTGAGGGTGTAGCGTGGGGGAGAAGGCTAAGGGTGTAGCGTGGGGGAGAGGGCTAAGGGTGTAGCGTGGGGCAGAGGGCTGAGGGTGTAGCGTGGGGCAGAGGGCTAAGGGTGTAGCGTGGGGGAGAAGGCTAAGGGTGTAGCGTGGGGCAGAGGGCTAAGGGTGTAGCGTGGGGGAGAGGGCTAAGGGTGTAGCGTGGGGGAGAGGGCTAAGGGTGTAGCGTGGGGCAGAAGGCCTGCTTAGCATGCACAAGTTCTGGGCTCCATCTCCAGCAGGGCAAAGCAGGAAAATTAAAAGCAAAAATTAAGTTTGAAAATTCAAGTAGCTGAATGAAATAAAGTTTATAATGTGTTCCTAAATTCAAAACTGTAAACCTCAATGCACTCTACTAACATTATATACTGCAGTTTATAAATGTCTTGACTATCAATGCTGTTAACAAAATATGCAGTACATATATAAGCAGAAGCAGCTGTAACAGCTTCTAGAAGCTTGGGAAGTTTGCTCTACAGCCAGAGGGTAGGTATACACTATTCCAAAATATGCACCTTGGCATATGGAATATTTTAAGCCTTGGGAATTAGAGAACTGGCAGGTGCCGGATGGAAGGACTCTCTGACCTTCCCTGCAGCGGGTCATGAGACTGAGAAACGGCTTCCCTACCCGAGAAGGGGAAGAGCATTCTTATCTCCAAAGCCCCACAAGGAATCTCAGTAGACCTTGCTTACTGTGGCTGGTACCGTCCTTCCTTCAAACAGCTCATCTTATCAGGGTCCCTCTGCCTCTCCACTAAACTCAGGCTGGAGGATTCCCTAGGGTCTTTGCTTCTTTATGAAGTCTCCTGTGTCAGGTAGAAGTGCTTTTAAATACATCTGTGTGCTTCCCGCTTGTTAACTTGTTTTTGTTACAGAGGCCTCAGCTGAGAACTCTGTACTACAACAGACTGCAGAAAAAAAGATCTAGATAGGCAGGTGATATGTTTAGCCGGAGCAGCTGCCATGTGAATACCACCTCCTCCTCCTCACGTGAAGTCCGTGCACCGTGGCCCCACAGTTCTACCCATTAGCTTCTTTGTGGTCCTTCCCCAGGCACTCCTGTATCCACATATAGTATTATATGGCTAATACTATATGAGTTTGCATTTGCTTTGCTGGCTATCTTTTTATCACACAGCCAGGACTAATCAGTTTGAATAGAATATCCTCCAAATTTGACGTCTTAAAGATGGAGATTGTGCTCTCTATTATTATTGAGTGTGGTTCACGCGTGCTGGGCGCTCATATGGAGTCCAAGGAACTCTCAGGAGCCATCCTTTCCTCCCCCCCCACCCCCCCCACCCCCCCACCCCCCGCTCCCACCACAGGTGCGGGAGAACAAACTCCACCTATCAGGCTTCCACACCATGCGCTCCTAACCACTGAGCAGTCTTACCAGCCCCAAATCATGTTCTTTATGGCTGACAAATACCTTTAAGTTTTTTTTTTTTCCTTTTTAAAAATGTTGCAATTTGTTGCAGAAAACAAAACAAACTCTCAAGGCCAGTGAGATGGTTCAACAAGTGAAGGCGCTTGCTGCCAAGCCTGGTGATATGAGCTCAGTCCCTAGGACTTTCACGTGGTGGGAAGGAGAGCACCAACTCCTGGAAGTCGTCCTCTGGCTCCCATAACACAAGTGTGCCCACAACACAGAAACAAAACTTTAAAACCCCTCAGATTAACACATTTACTTTGTCTTTTTTTTTTTAAGAGTATGAGAAAATTTTGAATATCACAACATTAGGGTTACTATTACTGTGATGAAACCCGGTGACCCAAAGCAACCTGGGGAGGGACGGGTTTGGTTAGCTCACATTTCCACAGCGCTGTTCAGCATCGAAGGGCATCAGGACGCTCTGAAGCATAGTCTGCACGCTGACTCTCAGGAAACAGTCCCCAGAAGACTTCTCCTCAGTAATGCTGGTCTCCTCTTAATCACTGTTAACTTCTCAGCTCCAGCTGACCAGCATCAATGCCAGCAATGCGAAGGTTTCACATCTGTGATGCTGCTGTCTGGTTAATTGTGGCTGACTCTTCAGCCCTAGCTGACCAGAACCACAGGCTCTTAATTCAAAATAACAAATGGTCCCAATAGTCTTTGAAACTTCACGAGCCAGGCCTCCATCTTCTGCACTGCTCTCAAGATTCTTGTTTTCCAAGTTCCTACAGCACAGACTATGGAGCTCTCAACACTCAGCATGATCTTCCCCAAAACCCAGTGAGGGCTGTCACAGCCACACCAATATCCTGGTACAAGCTTGTCCTAGTCTGGGTTTCAATTGCGGTCATGAAACACCATCACCAAAGAGCAAGGGTGGGGGCGTTAGCAGGCTTATGCTTCCGAATCCCCTGTTCAGTAAGAAGGAAGTCAGGGCAGGAATTCAAACAGGACAGGAGCTGGTGCTGAGACCATGGAGGAGTGCTGTTTACTGGCTTGATTGCCTTGACTGGCAGCAGCTTGTTTTCTTATAGAACCCAGGGATGGCCCCACCCACAATGGGATGGGCCCTCCCCCATCAATCACTAATTTAAAAAATGCCCTACAGGCTTGCCTACCGCCCACTCTTATGGAGACATTTTTCTTACTTGAAGTTTCCTCCTTCTTAGATAACATTAGCTTGTGTCAAGTTGACATAAAACTGTCTAGTGCACACAAGAATGTAGTTTATTTTTTGATCATGTGTGTGAGCATATATCTCTGTAGAATGCAGTTGCCCTGGAAAGTCTGAAAGGCTATCAGAGCCCCCAGAGCTGTGGATATCAGGGGGTTATAAGTGGCCCAATGTGGGTGCTGGAAACCAATCTCTGGTCTTCTCAAAGAACAGAATGTGCTCTTAACTACCGAGCATCTACCTCTTCAGCCCCGCAAGATGTACTCATTATACCCTTTCAATATCCTAATGTTATTTTAGCAAGTATTTTATAAATCTAAACATATTTCATTTTGGAGCTTGTCTTCAGAAATGATTACATGATATTCTATTTTAAAAACTGCATTCCAAGGGCTGAGAGATGGGTCACCAGGCTTGCTGTGGCCTGGCATGACCACATGAGTCTGATCCCCAGAACCCACATGGAAGGATAAACTGTCTCCTACAAATTGTCTTCTGACCTCCATACTGCACTGTGGGATGTATATACAGAAAGACAGAAAGACAGATAGACAGGCACACACACACACACACACACACACACACGTGCTCATGTATACACACAGGCACATACAGCCACTCACACAAAAAAAGTGTAAAAAATTTAATTTCATTAAGATAAGAGAAAATACACTATTTACCAGAAGCTAACAAATTAAATTCCACTAAGCTTTATCAATAACATCATTGAAAAGTTAATTTTTTAAAAAAAAATCAATATACTTTTCAATGTAAAGATTTTTAAAGCTTTCAGAACTGACAGGACAGTTTAGTGGTGCTGTATTTTCATAGCACTTGCAAGGTCCTGAGTTGTCCTCAGCAACCCTCAAAACAACCAGATGAGTTTACTAAAAATATAACAATAACCAAACTACATAATATCTTTACAATATAGTAATCTGAATGTATCTATCTATTTATTTATTTAGGCTTCTGAAGTTTTTTATTGCTCAATAGTATGTTTAGCGGATGTGCCAACTCGCTCCCGACTGTGGAAGTCCATTCTCGCCAACGTTCAACACCACATGGCATGCCTCGACTCTCCATAGTCCTTGTCCCCTGTCCTCTCCATCAGAGCACACAGCAGTCTCCACCTCCTCCTGCGTCTCCACAGCTCTACTCACCTCTCCCCACCTCTTAACCACTTCCTTCTTGTGACCCCGTTATTCACTTTAAAAAGTTCCAATTTCAAGTAAAAGTCAGTCCTACCTGAGCAGCCTGCGCACTCTGCCTGACACTCAACGCCCCGCCTTTCTTAGGAGTCCTCCGTGCCACAGCCCTCCCACCTCGACTCTGATGTTCCGTTTCTGTTCACGCTGCATCACTGAAAATGTTCCTAACCTTTTGCTAAAGTCAATGGACAAAGCTCAGTCTTTTTTCTTCTTCCTTTGGTTTTGAACCGGGTGTCACTCTACAATTGCTTCTTCCCCCAGGATCCTCTGCTTCTTGTGGACATCCTTAGTTGACAGGTCTAACACTCCCTGGGCCTCTTCACTTCTCTCAACTCTTTCCCATCCTCCAACTGCTTTCTATGCCTTGAAGGTCAAACTTCTACTGAACATTCTCTTGGGTCATAGAACGTCACTGGTAACAACTCAGTAAACACTGCCAGCTTCTCCACAGGTCTGCAGCTGCCTTCATCATCCCAGGTCCCTCTGCACACATCTCAGCCATTGTCCTTGTCACTCAGCCAGTTGCCCAATACCTTAGCTTCTCTGTCTTCACCGTAGGGGTGTGGTGAGAGATGGCTTCCAGCGTGAACTCAGGAACCAAAGCCAGGTTCTCAATCTCAATCCTGGCTCTGCCCTAGGCTCCTACTCTAGAAAAGGCCGCTAATCTCTCTGCACTTCCTTCCACTTACAGCAGACAGAAAAATCTATTCTTTCTAGAGTGCTGCCAAGATTAGAGTAGATCACATACATTGCAGTACTCTCTAAGTTCCCTAGCCTCCTCGCAACCCCCCTCACTCCCTAACCTATTCACTAGAAGGGAGACACAGTGGTCTTTCTGACAGGATCACGTCAAACGTCCTACAGAAAGAAAGGCTTCCTGTGGTCTCCACTTCCTTTCAGATCAGTCCTCACAGGTCCACAAACTCAGGTGGAATCCACAGATGTGAGGCTGCTAATCCCATGTCTCACGCCTGCCATCGGTCCCAGATGCCAAGCCTTCCACATCCCATACCTGGCTCTTCCATTTCCTCTTTATATATTTACATAAGCCTTCAAAATCGTGACCTTCTGCCCTGTACCATCCACCACCGCCTTCCGTAGGTCTCAGGCTGGCTGGTTTCCCTTTGAAAGTCCCCATCTGTCTTCATGTTCAAGTTTGGGGAGACCCTGTCTCTTATCCACGTCACCCACTCTCCCTATGATTTACTTGCTTGTCACCCTCAATAGGTCTCTCTGGACCACCACTGTTTCTCGAGTATGTCTGTCACAGAACACAGTAAACAATGACAGAATAGGAACTGCATAGAAACTTATCTAGTGGTTGAGTCACTCGGGCATTTCAATAGATGGTTTCAATGCTCATTTAATTTGTAAATAAATTTGAGATGCAGAAATGTGATATCAAAATTGAGCCAAGAATGGTGGTGACCTCTGTAATCTCAGCACAAAGGAGGCTGATAGATTTGCTCAAAGTCACCCTGGTGACCTAGTCTCAAAAACTCAGGACAGGAAATACACATATAAGAAAAATCAACAAAATAATTGTCAATACACATATTTTAAAAATTGATCAGGGTCTAAAGATGCTGTATACTACTGCATATATTTTAGAACAGATTATAAAGTTAAATGGCATGAACTAAAAGCTGGATAACTTGTGTCAACATTAAGCATTTTACCTGAAATTAAATCCTTCAGAAAGTGTCAGAAACCTGAAGATCATACTAAAACCCAGTTGAAATCCTAATCACAGTATTTGCCAACTCCAGCGCGGTAACCACCAGCCCCACTTACTGCTTTTCATCTCCAGAGTAGCAGGGACTCGGGGTCTGTGGCTTATTTTTGTTCCTCACTTAGTGCCATAACAAGCGACTTGGCTCTGAAGCACAACATGCCTGAGCCATTTAAGAGGGTGCAGGTGCAGCCCTGCACCCAATTAGACGGGCAATTTTCCAGATTACATGGGCAGGAGCCTCACATTTTTATGAAAATTCAGGCTTCTGGCTGAAAAGCAGATTATGATACCCACTGGAAAGGCTACATTTAAAACGTAAACAGATCAAGCTGCGAGTCACTCTTTGGGCTTGATTTCTCCACCGCGGTGTTTTTCTGACCCTCTTCATCAGACGTCAAGCTACTTTGCTGGGTCTGCTCTGGGAGGGTATTTGCCAGTCCGTGGACTCTGGGGGTAGGAAGTGACAGTCCTACAGCAAGTGACTTGGGGACCCTCTTCCTGAACCACCCCATTCCCTAAAACACTCCATGAAGCTACCACGGATTCTAGGAGTTTACGTACAATCTTCAAAGAGCTCTTGGCAGAACAGACATCTCTTGAAGTAGTTTATACACCTGAAAGGGAAAGGGGGCTGGCTTCATAGTTAGTATCCAAAGGTGTCTCCACGCTTTCCCTGACGAACTTAGATGAGTTCTTAAAAACACAACTGACATTGATTTCTAGAAACCACTTTCAAGTTCAGACTTCTAGCTGAAAGGGTCTCAGAAACTGCACTTGCGGCCCCGCCCATGTCCGGTAGGTCTAATGAACCAGGGTTTATTTGAGTACTTATATGGATGGCCAAAGGCACTGTATGCACCCAGGCAGCCAGCTCCCAGCACCAGGGCAACCCATAGTCACACTTTCTTGTGGCTCCTTCTGAAGATACTCTAGTCATACAATAAGCATACACATCTATTTTTCCCCCTCAAGACAGAACCTCACTGTGTAGTCTAGGCTGGCCTGGAACTCACAGAGGTGTGCCTGCCCCCGACTCCAGACTACTGGAATTAAAGGCATGCACCCCCACATCTGCCCTAACATATTCTTTTTTTTTTTTTTATACCAGGGATCCAGGGAATATACTTGTCTTTTACACGTAGAATGGACTCACATTTTTACTAGCTGAACAGTGCCAATGTTATCTATTAACAGGCTTGGCTCTTGAGCTGTTTGAACCCTCCGCCATTGCAAACAATACTCTATGAACATTCTCTTATACTTCCTACGTTTGAACATAGGTGACAGTTTGAGTTTATGGTTGTTGGTTGGTTGATTTTGAGACAAGGCCCTGCTATGTAGCCCAGCCTGAGTGTGAACAAATGTTTCTACTCCACTCAGGCGTGTTGGGGTTACCGGTATGTTCCACACCTGACTATAAGACTTTCTGTCAAATTGTTTCCTGTGGGTTTTATATCATGCGCCCATAATGTATCAGCACTTATTTTTCTACAACCATATGGAATCAGGGAACTATCAAAATTTTCATTTTTGCCAAAATGTATATGGAGATTGGTTTCTCTCCATCATCTTAGCGCGAGCGTGTGTAAGCAGGCTTGTTCCTGCGTGTTCAGGAGCCATTCACACCTGCCCCGCTACAAACCATCATTGTACGTTTTCATGTGACTCGCAAAGGGCTTTCCCCTTTAGTGAAGGAACTGAATCACAGGCTTTTTCTGTCTGCTGGCTCCCCCACTAGCCTCACGTAGGATATTGTTTGAAAAGCCACGCTATCTAACCATATCAGCTAGTTACAGATGCTGTGAATGTGGAAAGAGGACTTGTGCAGAGGCAGGGATGGAGTAGGGGTGAGAGGGAGTTGAGAAAGGACGAGAGGACAGCAATGGAAATCCAGAGAACAAACTCAATAAAGACTGACAAACAAAAAAACCAACACAAGACCAAAAGAGGCCTCGGGCAATGTCTCCTGATGATAAACATCTTGAAAGGCCTCAGGCAATGTCTCCTGATAAACATCTTGAAAAGGAAAAAACAATTGATTTATTGTCCTATTTTTTTTAATGAAAAAAAATTTTCAAGAAAATTAACTTTTTGCTGAATGCACTTTGTAAAAATTCATTGTCAGAAAAGAAGGTAATTTCTTCAAATGCAGTATTTTAAATTCTGCTTTGTTTAAAATCCTTTTTTTAAAAAATTCGTTGATAGGGATATCTACACGAAAAACTTGCCTAACAAGTAGTTCACATGATTATAACATTTAAATCGTGTTAAAAGAAAAACAGAAGTAAAAAGTTTAAATATGATGGGTAACTTCAAAAACCCAATCTCAATTTCCTATCACATGCAAAAGTCAAATTTCAGGACCAGATCACAGCATTATATTATAAGGATATGAAATATTCTTTTTCTAATGCTACTGGAAACTGTTCTTTCCCATTTGCCAGTATGAATTTGAGTCATAAATGAGTTTTAAACGAAAAGGCTAAAGTTGTCATTATTGTAATGGTTAATTGGCCTTATTTACTAATCTCTTTGTCACATCCCAGAGTAAGAGCCTTTCCTGAAAATGGCCTGAAAAACCCAAAAGGGTAGATGTGTCAACAGATTATTTTCTAAGAAAGGCATTTGAAAGTAAGTTATTCAAAAAGGCGACTGAAGCTGGATGTGGTGTACAGATGAAATTCCAAGATGTAGGAGGCTGAAACGGGAGGATTGCTGTGAGTTCAAACCTGCTGTGGTCTACAGATATTTCAGATGAGAGCAGGCAGTGCCCGATCAACCATAAGCCTGTGAGTCACACAGTCCCATAAAATCCACGGTGGCCATAGCATTTCCCACTATTGTAAAAGGGACAGAGATGGGGTAATCTTGTTAAGGATGGATTCAATTCTTTAGCAAACATTTACATTAAAAAAAAAGCAAGGGGGCTTGAGAGATGATTATGAGGTTAAGAGCACTGGCTGTTCATCCAGAAGTGTACATACATACATGGAAAACACCAGATACATATAACAGAAATAAATAAAATTAAAAAAATGGTCTTACTTTGAAAAACCATTTAATAGGTATTCTAAGTTCATTCAATTACTGCTTGGTTTTAAAATGGCATTTTACAAAACTGCTCGCATGGATCTACTTAAAAACCAAATTTCCAAAGTGTTCTTTAGATGTCAAAACAACCTGGTGGAATGTTTTCCCGGTTCAGAATCTAGAACAAAGTGAACAGTGGCAGAACAAAGGGGGAAAGGTTGCTTATATCAGAGGAAGAAAACGTCAAACAAGAAGTATATAATTATTTCTTATTATGTATCCATATGTAATTATTATTTTTTATCCTTATGTTCATCACTGTATCTTTTCTTTGTGAAGAAAAATACAGGGTGGTAATTTTAATGATATGAACACTCTACAACATTTCCCTCCCTCCACCACAGGCATCCAAAGATGAGATCATTTTGAATCAACCAAAATGAACATTATTAAGAAAACCAGAGTTTAAACTCTTTAGACATGAATGGTATTCGCAAACCTTATACAGCTCTGAAAAAATATATTTACCTGTATAAAATTATTCAGTCGATGCTAAACATCATTATTTAACACAATACTATCATTTATAAGAAGTGGTAAGGTTTCTAAACACTTTAAAGAAAATTTTTGGAGGGCTGGTGAGATGGCTCAGAAGAAAAACTGCAAACCACTAAGCCTGATAACTGGAGTCCAGGCCCAGGGACTCATCTGATGATAGAAGCAGAGAACCCACGGCTGTGCTTCTATAGGGCAGGTGTACCCAAAAATGCTAGCAGACAAGCACACACACATGCACACGTGTGTGCACACACACACACAATTAAGAGCTTCTTTTAAAAATGGCTCCATGAGTAAGGGCTATTCTGAAGCCTGACAACTTGATTTAATTTCTCCTTCCATATGGAAGGAGAAAACCAACTTCTCACTAAGTGTCTTCTGACTTCCACATGTTTAAGTGTACATACGAAATAAATAAATGAAATGTAATAACTTTTAAGTAATTAAACTTACTACAGATTAAAGATTTCTCTGGGGGGGGGGGTGGAGAGATGGCTCAGAGGTTAAGAACACTGGTTGCTATTTCAGAGGACTTAAATTCAACTCCTAGCACCCATGTGGTGGCTCACACCCCTCTGTAATTCCAATTCCAGGGGATCTGATAGCTCTTTTGACCTCTGGAACATCAGGCATATACATGGTGCCCAGACATACAGGCAGGCAAACCTCTGCACCCACCAAAAACATGTCTTTGACATCTCAACAGACTTTGCTCTTCCACTGGGCCAAGTTTCTCACAGCAGCGACTGGAAGTCAGTCCCTGCTCACACAGGCAGTGTGGTCTAAATGTCACTAATCATGTTTCTCCAAAGCCTCCTCTTCCTCCAGATGCCTCCCTTTATCCAGGCAGCTGATAGCTTTCTTTAGTTCTTGTGCTGGCTAGGTAGCTTTCCATCAACTTGACACAAGCTAGAGTCATCAGATAAGAGGTAGCTTCCACGGAGAAAATGCTTCCAAAAGATTAAGCCGTAGGCAACCCTGCAGGGCATTTTCTTATTTAGTGATTGATGAGAAATGGGCCCAGAACTTTAAGGGTAGGGATCTCCATAGTGCCGGTGGTCCTGGGTTCTGTAAGAAAGCAGGCTGAGCAAGCCACAAGAAGCAAGTCTGTGAGCAGTGCTCCTCTGTGGTCTCTGCCTCAGCTCCTGCCTTAGGTTCCTACCCTGCTAGAGTTCCTGTTCTGGCTTCCTTCAACAATAGAGTGCCATGTGGAAGCATAAGCCAAATAAACCCCTTCCTCCCAAGTTGCTTTGGTCATGGTGTTTTATCACAGCAACAGTGAATCAGTTCTCACATGATTCAGTGGTTGTAACATCTCTAGGAAGGTGTTTGTTGCCCTATTTTAGTTACTTCGAAGTCTGACTTCCCTTTACCCTGTAAGATGGGGTCTCCAAAGACAAACTCCCCTTGTTAAACTTTTTATTTAATAAAATATTAAGTTGGTACTTAATATTTTCTTATCATTTTCTTGGGATTAAGTTCTAAGAGCATAATTACTAGACCAAAGGATAGGAATCTTTTAAAGGCCTTTTATGAATGCCATCTTATTATTATTATTTTATTTAATTCATTCATTTATTTATTATGTATAGAATATTCTGTGTATATGCCTACAGGCCAGCAGAGGGCACCAGACTTCATTACAGATGGTTGTAAGCCACCATGTGGGATGCTGGGAATTGAACTCAGGACCTCTAGAATAGCAGGCAATGCTCTTAACCACTGAGCCATCTCTCCAGCCCCCATCTTATTATTTTTGCAGAAAGGCTANAGAATATGTATATATTCTCCTTTAATTCCCATAATGATGCTGGCAACTGGCCTCATAACTATTATTTGAAAATTTTGATATGATTTCAAAGTTTAAATATGTCCACCATAGTAATAAGGACACAAGTACTTAAGTGAATATACAAGGCTAAGTCCTCATGACAGAACTGGGTCAAGGTTCTAGATAGCCCAGATGTTTAACTGTCTGAGAAATTACACGGCACCATGTCTCAGACCCACGCAGTACATGAGATGAGGGCCCTGGTTTCTCTACTTCTAGCTCCTGACGACCACCTGAGCAGACAGCAAGTTTCTGTATTCACTGTTTTGACGTATTCTTCCTGGAAATGTGTGCACACCTGATTTCACTGACAGGGCTGCTATATTCTCTGGAGGGACCTCAGGGTCTTCACTCACTGTAAACCTGAATTTCTTGACTTTTCCCCCATGAAGTGTGTTCTTTGTAAATTTTAAACACAAGGTCTTTACTCAGTTTGTAAATGGGTTTTACCATTCTGTGGGTTTGTCTTCAATTTCTTGTTGATGCCTTTTGATTTAGATAAATATTGATTACTTATTCATTTTCTTGTGTTTCTTATGCTTTGGTTACATCTCTATGAAAACATAGTAACATATAAAGTCCGAAAAAGCGTTTAGCTCTTTTATTTAGAAATGAATTCATTTTGGATAATTTTGCATATTAACTCAATATGAGAAAGGTGTCCAAGTTTATATCCCACCATTTGCTGAAAGGATTATTGATTCCTCCACTGAATTATTTTCGTGCCTCTGTAAAACACTGCTTTAGAGTAGGGATGTAGCTCAGTGGAAGAGCATAGCTCCGGAGGCACAAATCCTGGGTTCAGTACCCAGCACACACACCATCACCCCCTAAATCGAACCACCACATACTTGTTTGTCTTATGGCTTTGGGAATCATCCTCAAATTCACACCCACTAATTACCAACACTGAGAGGATTATTTCCATATCCTCTATTCTGTACCAGCAATCAACATGTCTACCTTCACGTAAGGGCTACACTAGGGTTCAGTACACTCAGGGTGGAAATGTGACCTATCCATCCTCATGTTTGTTTGGAAGATAGTTCTGGCAATTCTGGATCTTTGTGCTTCCATGTGGATGTTAGGGTCTGTCAAAAACACAGCTTGTCTCGGGAACTACAGGACGTCTTTAGACCATGAGGAAGCAGTGCACACCATCTTTCTAGTGAGTTCATGACTAGGCTGTGCTTTCTCCTTCATTCTTTGGCAAGGGCTTGTGCATGTCACCATGCATGTTTCAGACTTTTATTGTACTTACTCCTTAGTAGCACTTTCTTTTGATATTCTTGCTAATGGAACTGTTTTTGCTCTGGGGTTGCTACTGCAGATAAGGAGGCGTTTAACTGATTTGACTTTGCATCCACACTGAACTCACTCACATCTTCATGACAGTTTTAGTTGACCCCTCACTGTGTTCTACATTCAGCCACATAGTGATGTGGGATTCTCCTCTGTATACTGTGAATACTATTAGTTAATAAAGATGCTGATTTGGACCTATTGCAGTACCGAATGGGGCAAGATGGGAATTCCAAACAAACAGAGGAGGAGAGAGTAGTCAAAGAGACACCATGTAGCCATGGCAGGAGACAGATGCTGAACACTGGATGGAACTTTACTGTAGGCCACAACCATGTGGCAATACACAGATGAATAGAAATGGGTTAATTTAAGATATAAGAGCTAGTTAGAAATATGTATACTCTAATAGGCAAACCAGTGTTTCAATTAATACAGTTTCCGTGTGGTTATATCAGGTCTGGGTGGCCAGGAACGAACAAGCAGTCTCTGTCTAAAACATAGCAGCTATAAATAGAGATTTTCACCATTTTCATAATGATGGCTACACTGCTGAAGAGTGGGTTCATGGAGCACCTCAGGCTACCGTTCCAGAAGTAGCTCTTTGCTCTTTAAGAAAACTTAGGGTTTTGTGCATGCTAGGAAGTGCTAAACTACCACCAAGCCCAGGTTTTTAAATTTTAATTCAAACTGCATCTACATATAACTTGAAATTGGGAAAATGGAAGGGCTCTAATTTTAATTTAAATGAAGCAGTTTTAGGCTTACTGAAAATATTCTGTTCTCTTAATATAAATACAGAGCCTAATTTAGGGAAATTAACTAAAGAATTTAAAAGCACAAAGAGGGATCTTGGGGGGGATAGAAGAGAACCATGAAAAGTGGGGGAAAGCAGTGAAAAGGGTGAATAAATTTCAGCAAAGTAATAACGGCAGAATTAAAATCAATACCAGAACTTTATATGCTAACCTTAAAATTTAATTAAAAAAATTTAAGATAGTAGAAAATTACTCTTTGACCAGGAATGCTAAGTATTACTTTGACCACTTAAATTTTCTATTCACTATATGAAGATTACATTAATATACCGTGGGTGCTCTAGGAATTTTGTATACTCTTTGGAATGTTGGTTGATTGATAGCAGTGGGGGTGGGGGGCACACGCCATGGTGTCTGGCAGAGATCAAAGGGCAAGCTGAGTAGTGAGTTCTCTCCCTCTCTCTTTGTCTTGCTGAGACAGGCTCTCTAGCTTCTGTGCAGCCCTGTACTCTGGCCTAGCTGGCTTTTGGGCTTCTGGGCAATCCTCCTGCCTCTGTCTCTTGCAGGGATAATGGATTTGTATCACCATATCAAACTTCTCATGTACGTTCACAGGACTAGCAGAGAGCCCTCTTCCCCACTGAGCCAAAGCAGGACTACCTACTCCTAAGTAATACGTATGAGCAGTTGGGAGCAGGTAGACACAGGGCAAACATTTAGCGGGGCTGTGCGGCAGTCATATGCCTGCCTCTGGAGGACCACGTTTATAAGCCAGTTTGTTTGCACAGCAAGACTGCTCGGACATTTTTCTTCAAAACGAATGTACTTCAGTATGAATTTACTTCTTCATCTTTAAAGCAACGAACACACTAATCTTTGTGTTTCTAGTGCTGTTCTAACCAGTTTTATAATATATTGCACATGAGAAAAGTGGGCAGAACTTAGAAATCCAGAAAATTGTTATACAGGAACTCGGCTGAGTGTCCTCACTTGGAGTTCAGTTTTATAAAAGACTGGCTAGTATTTCCGCCATGTGTGTCCAGGGGTTTCACACTCCTAGTCAATTCCACTACTCATCCTGACAGCTGAATTCATTGTTGCCTTCACTAATCACATACTTTTACCTGAGAGCCTATGTATTCATAAACACCTGAAGACAGGGGGAGAGAGAGAGAGAGAGAGAGAGAGAGAGAGAGAGAGAGAGAGAGAGAGAGAGAGAGAGAGAAATATAAGGTGGGAGGAGACTGGAACTCAAGGCATTCAGCCTGATGATTTGTAGAGACAGGATATCCTTCTGGACTGAGGATTTATAGAGATAAGAACTAGTGGTTGATTGTTCTGCTTATCTGATCTTTCATCTTTCACCTCCTAATATCTGACTCTGGGTTTTTATTATTAAGACCCATTAGAAATTTGTACTATATCTGGCATCCAACTTTAGGGCAGGGAGTCACCGCTCGGTTGTCTAGGTTTCCTCTCTTTTCTCCCAGTGGGCTTAGGTAGCTGCCTTAAACCGGCTCAGGCTTCTACTGTTCTGTGTAGCAGCAGTCAGCCTGATGTCTTCACTGCCATCGTCAGCAGATTTGTTGAGACACTTGGGAATTCTTAGACGGAGGTATTAATTAAAAGAGAGTTTTTCACACGTTTAAAAAATGGGAAACACTATTACCATGGAGAGAGTTAGGAATCTGTACGATTACTTGATGAATGGTTTAGAAATTGATTAAATGAAGGGATAATCAACTTAACCAGGATGAACACAATGTTAATGGTAATACTTATTGTCGGTTTGATAATTCTTGGTTTATCTCTAAAAAAGTTGGTTGATATGAGTGCCAAGATACAGGCCTTAGGAAAACATAATAAAATAGATCATAGAAATAGTCAGATCCATCAGAGGAATTTATAGGAGAACTTATTCCAGCATTGTATTATAGGTTAGAGAAGAATAGCCTAAGGTTTTCAAACAACCAACCTTAATTTATTGGTCACCTTATGGGAACTACCAAATGACAGCCATCCCCAAGACTGTTAAAGCACTCACTGGAATCTGTGGAAATGTTAGATTTAAGGAGATTCAAGGAAGTGATAGTCTCATATGGCAGGCATTCACCTTTGTGAAGCAGATGGTAAACTCATGGTCAACCTGTAAGAGAACTATCCATCAAGACGAGAGGCTTGGTTACAGCAGTCCTGGAGACTGGTCAACAATTGCAATGAAGAACCTGGTGGAAAGATGAGGCTAAGACCATTGAACAACATACCTGGGAGGTATGGAAATCTCCCAGGACCAATTTCTTGGAGAGGGAGACTATGCTACTATAAAAGACAAAATGTATATGATGATCACACCCTGGCTTTATGCCATATAGCAGCTTTGAATGCTTGGGACAGAATTAGAGAAGTAGGAAAGAAAATTGAGTCATTTACTAAAGTGATACAGGGCTCAAAGAAACCTTCACTGATTTCTTAAAGAAATTGAAATCAGCAGTAAATAGAATGATACCAAATTTAGAAGTTAGACAAATAAGACTTGAATCTCTGGCTTTTGAAAATGCTAATGCACAATGCAAAAGGGAAATTAGGCCATTAAAGGCAAGATCAACACCCTTGGAGGAAGGGATCTGAGATAAAATCAATGTGGATTCTTATGACCATGATGAGGCTTGGATAGGAGAGGTGACTTCCAGAGGTTTGGAGAACAATCAAAGTGTCAAACATCTCAATTGCTGTAAATAAGGTCATCTCAAAAGGGATTGAAAACAGAGCATTCCAAAAACAATGTTTTGTCTAAGTATAAACCAAAAAGAACACCTCCCTCCTGGATTATACAGAAGGTGTGGCAAGAGCAGGCACTGGACTGATGAATATATATCAACAAGGGACTATCAAAGTGATCCTTTGCTATTGGGAAATGCCTTGAGGGACCTCTTGCAAGCCGGCACCTCAAATCTGTTCAGTTATTTTCTGGCTGTGGAGGAAACTCCTTCACAAAGCAATTAAAGACCCCAATGCCTATTATAAAAAGCCACACTGCTCTGGATGATAAAACAGTTTTATAAAATAAACAAAAATTTCAAGAGAAATCATAAATCAAAATTGATAAAGGTTAGATCTGAACGAGAGAAAACTCTTGGTTATAAAAGGTATGAAACAGCATGGCCACCGAATTTATAAAACTAACAGATGGATCAGATATATAACTTGCCAAAAGGGAACCTCCCCAAAAGTAGGTTTGGGGAAGGGTTTAGTGTTTCTCTTTTTAGGAAAATAAAAACAACCATATTGAGGTATATAAAGATCTATGGACAAATGCATCCAAAGGAGAAGGGAGACCTACCCTGAAAAAAATTCCCAAGAAAATGAATAATCTGACCTAATGCAGTCTCTGAAGTCTCTGAAAAGATAATGAAATCGCACAATGACATTTCCACCAGGACTATGATGGCAACTACTAAGCTGAAAAATACCATCTAAAGATTGGCTTTGCACTACAAACTGCTTGGGACAATTATGAGGTGGCCAGCTGAGATGATCCAGTCTCAAAAATTGCTCTAGCCAGGACTTGAGAAGTCAGGCACTTTCTCATTATGTAGAGACTGGACAACAAATGACAGGGCTGCCTCTTTCAGGACTTGACAGTTAATTCAAATTTTTCTTTTCAGGATCCCCTAAAGATGTTGTTGCCCCCCAGAGAGCAGGAAGCAAATTTAAGAACATGATGTCCACATTCCCAAGAGGTGGGGTAGGTAGGTTTTGTCTTTCATTGGGTTATGGATATTTGTCATTGTTTGGGGGGTTGGTTACAAGCTGTTATTGGTAATGGTCAGGGGAAAGAAGTTGAACAAAGGAGTTTAGATTCAGATTTTTTGCTCTGAAAAGAACAAAGAGGGATATAGACATGATAGGATAAAAGGGTAGATTATTGAATCTAATTTTAAAAAGCAACTACTTGTCTTAAATATTTCACACTGATATGGATCTTTGTATACTGATACAAATTTGAGATTAATTTTGTTAGAACATACTGTATATATATTTTTAATCTTGCTCAAGATATTGTACCTATACAGCTTATTTAACAATGTAATAAAATTTCTAGTTCTTGAAAGTTATTATTACCAACTAATTAGGATATAAAGAAATGCAAGTTAGTAGTTAGTCATTACAATCAAACTTGTAGACAAAAGGTAAAACAAAGATATATTTTAGATAGACAGGTCATCTTCAAACACTACAGAGATCTACAAATATGGCATTTAAGATGTTCTAATAACATAGGCTCCTTTCTTTTTTTATGACAATGAGACATGTCTGTTTCTGGCAACACGTATCTACTTTAGAGAAGATGATGGCCATTGAAGAAACTCTACATGAAGTTTACATTCTTTGTGGCAAAAGTTGGCCACTGGGCAAGAAAGTGCCTCAATTGCTGAAAGTCTGCTGTCCTAATTGGATAAACAGGACACAAAAGAGTGACTCCTAAACACTGCCAAGAAAATGCAGGCCAGTCCTTCAAAAAGCCTGCTTTATAAAAAAGTCTGTCAAAATATTCTAGGCCTGTAGGCTGGGGATGGTATCCCAATATTTCAGAGGAACCTTGGGTGACTGTACAAGCAGACAGCTATTTCTGTCATTTCTCACATTTTTTGGAAGTCACTTGCTTGCACTTCCTGCTTACTCAGTTAGTATTATTTCTTTCTCAGGTCTTTGAGGGAGTTGAAGATTAGGTAGTTTTAGTAATAGTTTTTCTTGTTTACTGGACTCAGAAAAGAAACTCATTAAAGAGGTGTAATATATATAAGTTTGAGAGACTGATGTGGGAAGTCCCTCTGTATATGTGCTGCTCTTATTGGTTGGTGAATAAAAGCTCTTTTGACCAATGGCTTAGCAGAGCAAAGCCATGTAGGAAATCCGAACAGAGATATAGAAAGAGAGTAGGCAGAGTCAGGGAGATGCCATGTAGCTGCCAAAGGAGACAGATGCTATACGGAACCATACTGGTAAGCCATAGCCTCATAGCAACACATAGGTTAATAGAAATGGGTTAATTTAAGATATAAGTGTTAGCTAGGAATATGCTTGAGACATTGACTAAACAGTGTTATGATCAATATAGTTTCTGTGTGATTGGGTCTGAGTGGCTGGGAAACGAATGAGCAGTCTCTGTTTACAAGAGACATCAAAGATAGTTTAGGATGGTAATGCTAGACTGAAGCTAGTCTGGAAGCCAGCAAGTGTCAGGGATCCCCCTGCCTCCACTTCCTATAGCAAAGGGCTTACAGTCAAGGTTACACAACCCTGCCCAGCTCTTTTCACATGGATTTAAGGGTCTGAAGAATTCAAGTCCTTCATAAGAATTCTCACTCACTGTGCCATCTCCCCAGGCCCATTATTTTGCAGTTTTTTATAGTGTATCCCTAAGTAGCCAAGGCTAGCAATTAGTTCATCACATAGTCCAGGGTGGTCTGAAACTTGCGATCCTTATACCTCAGTCTCTGGGGTGACGGGATTATAGGTATCAGCCTGGGAGACAGATTTTGATAACCAAAGATTTGTAATGAGCTTCTAACATAGTAACCAGGAGGCAAACTGTGTTCTTCTATTTAGAGATTTTGACTACTTAAGATCTCCTGAAATTCCATGTGAATTTAGTGTAACTGGAATTTCAATCGGGGCTGCACTGAATCTATAACACCATGAGTAGTATTGACATCTTAACCGTATTAACTTCTAAATTCCCCACATAGCTTTCTACCCAGTTTAATAAATTTACCACCAGTTTACATTTTCTGTGTAGAAAATCAAGTGTATCACACATGTGCTCGCACGTGTATGTATGTGCGCACACGTGTGTGAGTACATGCACTTTCCTGTAGCTTCTTTTCACTGCTATAGAGCAAACACACACTGAGCATCTATACGGACACTTTCAGAACGGCTGCCACCCCTGGGGGAGCAGGAGCAGAAGGGAGCTGCAGGAAGACTCACTGAATCTACACATGTTTTTTCTTTTCAGTACGAAGTCTGCGCACACTATACTCCCTCCTTTTGAAATCTTCAAAGTTTAAAATGCCTGAAAAATTATAAACTCTTAAAATTATGGATTCTCTGAGCTGCACTGTAAGCTAAGCAAACATGACCTTGCTTATACTTTCTCTGAAGTCCATAACCAAAACGTGTCCTGGCACTTTTAGGCAAGTTTTGTTCTAGCTATGAAGAAACCAAGCAAACAACTACACTTCCCTGGTGAGAGGAGCAAAAGGTGCCATACCACACAGGTCTTCACACCAACGTGTCTAACTCACCCTGCAAGGGGCAGCCTGAAACAGCTCAGTCCACGTCTACATGTGGAGGTTGGAGGAACTACAGGAACCCAAGCTCTTCTCTGAGGATGACACACTCCATAGCGTCCAAGGGAAAAACGAGGAGACATTCTGTTTTTATGACACATGCCAAGGAGGGTTCTTTCCAGATCAATTTAATGCACTCATTTCAAAGCGTTTCCCCCATGAAATAAAATGTAAAGCAGGAGAGGATTTTACAGAGGGAAAAAATTCTAAAAACAGTGCTTGAACAGTCAGGTTAGGGGTCATGAGTTTCTATGACAAAATTGCAAACAAAC
Organism: Alexandromys fortis; assembly: GCF_014885135.2. Lineage (NCBI taxonomy): Eukaryota > Metazoa > Chordata > Mammalia > Rodentia > Cricetidae > Alexandromys > Alexandromys fortis. The sequence goes on from NW_026067950.1 coordinate 1,424,393, forward strand.
ATGAAGTTTGAGCCCCGCCCCCAATAATCTTGACAGGGCATGGCTTAGAGACACTCCCCATCAGATCCGGTTTATATCTGAAAGCTGCTTTACCAAGGGTGGGATTAGATTAGATTCTCGCACCTTTAATCTCTGTCACAAAGGCAAGCCTATGACTTTTCAGGAAGCACTTCAGAAAGCAGCTAAATCTAGGAACGTGTTCCCTAATTATCGTAAATTCAGCTCATAAAGACAAACACATAGCCTTCCTGGAGGCTGGGAAGAGACACTGGAGAGGCTCGACAGGCTCTAAGTTTGTTTAGATAATTCAAGAATACCAAATAACAAGCAAAACTCACAACAAATGTTGACCCGTTGCTCGATGCCACGACACTGTGCTCTGCATCCTGTAACTTTACTGAGAGCTCCCACTTGGCCACGTCTGCTCTAACAACTGGCACTCTGAAGCAAAAAAGAGGGAAAAGCGTTAGTTATATATGATTCTCTATCGATCAACTACTTACCTTTAGCACCAGTGTGTGGAGTAGGAGAGTCAAACACACACTTCACACTTTCACTGATCCCACCCTTGGAAAACAGCTTTCAGATGAAAACTGGACACTCCAAAGACAACGGCAGCCTCCTATTGTAACTGTGGCACCATTATCACCTCATCTTGGTGACTGGAATGTAATCTGCTGGACAATCCTATAGGGAGTGGCACTTTAGGAGGTCTGGCTTTGTTGGAGTGGGTGTCGTCTTGTTGGAGGAAGTGTGTCACTGTGGAGGCGGGCTTTGCGGTTTCCTATGCTTAGGACACTACCCAGTGTCTTAGCTGACTTCCTGTTTCCTGCAAGCTGTGGAACTCTTGGCTACAGCTATAGCACCAGGTCTGCCTGCTTGCCGCCATGATCCGTGTCATGATGATAATGGACTGAACCTCTGAAACTGCAAGCTGTCACTTCAATTAAATGCTTTCCTTTTAAAAGCTGCTGTGGTCATGATGTCTCTTCACAGCAGTAAGAACCCTAACTAAGACACGCATCAGGCATGCTTGATGTTATGAACTTGAATTGTGTAACTGTCACCGCCCTTCATAAATTAATCTTTCTTAAACAGTATTAATTTTATAACACACACACATGCATAGGTACATACACACACACAGAGGCACATACAGACACACAATAATAATAAAGTTTATTTCTTTAAAAAGAATGAACCATAATACCTTACTCTACTTGTAAACAATACAGAATGCTCCTCCATAGTGCCCACTGGAGAAAACCTACCTTAGCACATCTGCTGGACTGAAACCTTAAGGACAGGCACTAAGTTACATTAAACTCCGTGACCTACAAGTCCACAGACTGACTGGCACCATGTCGCCATGGTTCCCATCCTGCACACAGCCCATGTCTTCTATATTCCCTAGTCCTGGATTTCTGGTAATCCTGGAATACATACAAGGCTGCCAAAGCTCTGCACAAAGCTAGTCTTATCATAGAAACGTACGGTTGGTGTTACACAGGGCAGAAAAAAACTAGGTCAAGATTCCAGGAAAAAAAAAAGTTCCCATAATTTTGTTTAAAAAAGTAATGACTTCAAAATTAACCCTAATGTCACACATTTATAGTCTTCATGTCTTTAAAGTATTGTTAACGCTAGTACTTTTTAGTATCTAGGCTCTAGCTCCAGCCCTGGATCTAAATTTAACGTTGCAGGTTATTCAAGTCTCTCAAATTTCAAAAGAATTGTGTTACTTGGTTTTCTATTTTTTAAAAAAAGTATAGTCATAACAGTCATGACTCTCAAGTCCCCCCCTAGGTACAGGGGCCTGGCGAAGGGAGATGAACAGGTGAGGGGTGTTTGTACAGACAGACGGCTCCATCTGTTTAACAATGACTGTCTCAAATCCTACAGAAGAAAGCTTGGAAGACACTGTTAGATGACCTGAAGAGAATTGTTTTGGAGGTCAGAGCATCATATAGAAGAATGAGAATAAACAAGAGTTCCTAAGAGTGAGCAGGGGAGAGACAGGAAGGAGGGAAGAGGGAAGGTAATGACCAACCCAGGAGACCAGCAAGAGACTCTGTGCGCGCTGCCTCACTCCAGCCCCTGAATTCCACAGGCACTTCCAGCACTGCACTGTAGGTCTCAAGGAGGACTACGGCCTTGACTTAATTTTCCTAGTGCTGGGATGGAACCCAAGGTTCTGTGCCTGGCAAGAATCCTACCACTGAGCTACAGTCTGGCCCATTCCTGGGAGAGGGCCCGAAGAGCCACACAAATGCAGTAGCTGCAAGGCCAGGGCAGTCTGCAGTTCCAAGATCCCCCTGCGGTTGTCTCCTTGCTAGTCTACCTTCCTTGCTCAACCTCAAATGCCCAACCTCTCAGCACCACATCTTTGTTTCCTTCCTGATCATGGCAGCTCTATGGTTTTCTGCTCCACACCAGGTTAATTCTTAAGTGAGCTTCTTACCATTCAAGCAAGTCCTTAAAAGGAAAGCCCCAAATTTTTGTATCTTCCATATATATTTTCTCTGGCTTATGTGTCTGACTGGACCAGCTCCCTTTAAGTAAACCAAACAAACAGGCAGAGGACCAGTGGTTTTGAACTAGACTCTGTTGACCCACAGAAGTGGAATGAACTCTGCCTAGATTCCTAACCTTGAACAAACTGACAGGATGCATTTCCCTCATAACATTAGAGTAACAGCGGCATCTGCATTGGTAGACACACAGAGAGGACCACGATGAGTGCCCTCTCAGGCCTCTCCTGTTTTGGCCCTGACTAAATCCTCCCATCACAGCACTTTGGACTGTCTCACATTTTCCAAGGAAGGGGTCACCGCCTTCATCACTGCCTCGGTGATAATGTAATGTCACTGTCTTTCCTGCACTTGACCAGTACTATATGCTGTAGTATTTCCTAAAATTCAGCAGCAGTCAGTGAGAACGAAGACCGTTCCCAGTAAGGCGGCCATCCTTCCCTGCAGAGGAGGTGGGGAGTCACCGGACTTTTCCCACAGAAAACGATCGGGCAGATGGCGGCAAGACAGAGCTGCCGCTCCTCAGGACCCAGCCATTATTTATTTTCCCACTGCTTTATTTTGATCCACATCTGTTTCATATACATTGCAGCTTGCCCCAGGAGGGACCTTATGGAAGAGCACAGGCTTCTGGGAGAAAGTGCAGAGGTTCATGTCTCAGCTCCTTCTCTCCTTAGCAATGCACTTGAGGACCCACATCCTCGAGCCTGTCAGTGGGCTCCCACAGACACAGGCAGGTGATGGGAACCCGAGCTCCCGGAGCAGCACTAAGTGGCAGTGCCATCTAAGGTTCCTTAAAGGAATGGAGGAAAAACGTCCCCCTGACAGCAACACCTCCAGGTGCCAAGAAGAACAGAAGGTATGACCCTCAAGTAGGGTTAGTACCAGGGGTAATCTGGCTTTATATGACTTGAAAGGTAGTTTGATTTTGTTTGGTCAATAAAATAGATAATTTGGACATTTATGCCAGTTTTTCAGCCATACAATATCGCAGCACCAAAGTAGACACAGATGCAAACCTGGAGGAAGGTGTGCTCTGGTTCTGCAGGATCTCTAAGAGAACAGGGATAGTTGGTTTTTTGTTTTGTTTTGGAAACACCAATTACGATTCAGAAAGCATAAACATGATAGCAATAACTACCTAAAGTTATATTTTAAATTAAATAAAAAATAATTACACCGGTTAGTATAACTTGAAATGATTCAAAATGGGTTATGAAGTTCTGGGTGGACTATTTGCCTAGCAGACACCAGGCCCTGGGTGTCACTTAGCAAAGAGTGAAATCAGCCAAGGGAAAATAATTACAAACCCTCCTCAAAGGTGAGGAGCTACTTTACACAGTCACCCTGGTGATAGCACGCAGGGCTCAGCTTCCCCTCGTGACAGACGATTTATGTTTCTGTGGAAAGGGCTGCCATTGGCCCGAGGTTCACTTTGTATGACTTAATCTGCGCATTCACACCTGAGATCACTGAACCCAGTAACCAGCGGCTCACAACAAACAACAGCTCCACCAGGCCTGTTCACTCCCATTACCAGCCAGTCAGCCAGACTCAATCTGCTCAGTCCACCAGCTTCTCCTGATCTTACAGGAGAACATTGATGGCTGACTTTGCTAATTTCAATTCTCATACACATAAGTTACCAGACGACTGCAAACACACGAGTGATAACGATGCGCTAATAACAGAGATGCCTAACAGTTTACACAGACCTCGAGCTAGGACAGTGGCCTTCAGAAGCCTCCTGCATGCACTGGAGGGTGGATTCTGAGACTGGCTCTGCCCTTCAGAACAGTTCGAACAGTCAGAGAATCATCAAGAACTTGCCTCGTCATAATGGCCCCAGTGAGTGGTCTGTAAATCGACCCAGAATAATCTGCTGAATTCCACAGATGCTGAGGTCAGTACCTGCATACAAATCTTTGTAAGAAGAAAAAGGCCCTCAGAAAGTGCGCCATTCATCTGAACCCAGTTCAGAAATTTTCCAGCATAGAGCAAAACTGTGTTATGCAAGCACATAGACGTATTCAGTGGGGGTAGACGGCCCGAGATACAGGCAGACTACAAAGGAGCCCTCCCATGGCTCATGAATAAGTCGAGGAAATGATCAGGAAAAGGTGGGGGAGAGAAAGAAAGATGTTTAGACAGATGGCCCACTTAAAATGCCTGAGATAGGGCATAAGCAATTTTAATGAAACTTTAGATCTAGCGTATGAAGTGTTTCTTATTTTCCTCAACTGAAGAGGAAAAGCAAACAACTCCAAGACCAAAAGTCAGCCATTTGCTGAAAACCTCACTTTCAGCAAGTTCAGACAGAGGAAAGGTCACAAGCACGGGTTTTAGTAGTGCAATAAATTCATGTAAAATTCTTCACAGAACCATCAGCTATCAAAATGAATAGGAAAGCAAGGAGGGAACAGATTAAAGGAATTTTAACCAGAAGCCTACTGCCAAACCAAACAAAACTCTATGCCTTATTATGTGAGAACTTACAACAGGGTAACATTAAAGTTCATCACTGTGAAGACAGATAAAAGTAGCTTTCAGGGAACCCTTCAAAGCCAGAAACAAGTGTGCAGGAGGATCAAGACTATACTCTAAAAATGATGAGTCAAAGGAACTCCTTCTTTCTTCAAGTTACTTTGGTTTGCTATTCTGTCACAGCAACAAGAACAGAGCATCCATCAACACACGGGAAGATGTGCATGCATACAATCCCGTCATCTGCAGAAGAACAGAGTGTCCATCAACATCAACACATGGGAAGATGTGCATGCATACAATCCCGTCATCTGTAGCAATGGGGATGAACAGAGGACAGTAAGGGAAACAAACATGTTACAGAAAGACAAATACCAAATGAGCTCACACATGAGAAGTGAAGCAAGTTGATTTCATAAACTAAGAATCAATAGGGGTCACTGGAGACTAGAAGGTTAGGAGGAGAGGGGGTGAATGGGGGGCTGTATAACAAGGTACCAAACACTTTTCCAGAGGAGGAGTCACTGGATTGGAGGGATGGAAGAAAAACAAAGTTACAGAGCAGGAACACTTCTTATATTTTACACAATGGAAGGAAGACTAGCTTAGAAGAATTTGCTGTATACATTTAAAGAACCAGAAGCCAAGGACTCCAAGATTCCCAGCACAAGGAAATACAGATATTCAAGATGTTAATGCTAGCTATCCTGGATAGACCATTTTAAACAAGGTATATGTATCACATCACCTTGTGGCGCCATGGATACAAAAGAAAAATTTAAAAATTATGCAATTTACATGGTGAAATGCTGTCGTCTTCTGTATCACCCCATCTCTTTCGGTCATTTTACACAGCTCTCCAACAGGTTCCCACGAACTTCAGTTGTTTGTACCAAAGCTACACTTCAATGGCCCCTGACAGCAAGCATGATAGGAACTTTTTGGTCAATATACTTTGAATTCCCCTCATATTTGTTGAATACTTTCTTTTACACACATGTGTTCTCTTGTACACATACTAAAACTAGCTCCTCCTCCTGCTGATGGACATGGAGGGTCTCCATTTTAGGAGTGTTACAAACAAAGCTGTTACGAATGCTCTTTGTAACAAACTTCACAAATGCTAGCCAAGCACCGCACTTCTAGGCTGCCTCCAAACAGGCTCCTTTCATTCAGAGGTACACACTTGGGGGTATGGGATCTTTGCAGTACACACAGGTATGGGATATTTACACTACACACTTAGGGTCATGGGATCTTTGCAGTACACACTCAGGGGCATGGGATCTTTGCAGTACACACTCAGGAGCACAGGATCTTTGCAGTACACACTTAGGGTCGTGGGATCTTTGCAGTACACACTCAGGGGCATGGGATCTTTGCAGTACACACTCGGGAGCATAGGATCTTTGCAGTACACACTCGGGAGCATAGGATCTTTGCAGTACACACTTAGGGGCATGGGATCTTTGCAGTACACACTTAGGGCACCACTGCTTGATCTTGTTACAAGGACATCCAGCCTTGTAAGAAGCTGCCAAACTGTCAGCCCACACGGCTGTGTCACCTTGTATTCCCGCTGCAGTAAATAAGACTTCCTCCAACACCCGCCCTCATCCTTGGCAGTACTTGGTGTCTTGAGCACTCTGGGTTGTAGATGCTCTAACAGATAGGGAATGGCAACTTGGTTTTTTGTTTGTTTGCTTGCTTTTCTACTATTCTAAGGTTCAAAAGACACACATTTCTTGTAGTTTTGTTCATTTGTCTATGTGTGGGCATATGGCACAGTACCCAGGTAGAGGTCAGAGGACTCCATAGGTCTCTCCTCCCCCAAGTGGGTCCTTTACCCCTGCACCATTTCCTGAACTCCTCTCCGAGAAGATGCATACATGGACCTATGACTGACTTCTAGATTTCTTCTGTGAGAGGAGAGAGAGATTGAGGTTATTCAGGAAATTTCATAGGCCATAGCTTACACCTTTGTTAGCTATTTCTAAAGCTCCCTTTGATCAGCCAGAGAGATTCTAAAGCCAGCACAAAGCCTTCCCTCTCCCTGGAACTGTAGTTAGACCCATATGCAATCTAGACTTAGCATAAGGCAGGGACCACCTCCATCTTTGTTTGTCCCATCTGAGCACACACAGGGTTAATGCTGAATGCCTCTTCGTCATGCATAGCACTTCTGAGTCTCTCCTGTTCAATTTATGTGTTTTGAGTATAATGAATTTCTTATAGTCTCCTTCTTAAATGTCCTTGCTTTCTAATCTTAACATCGATTGTTTTTTTACTATGCTGAGGAGTGACTGCATGGAATATACTTGGTTAAGGTATTTGCTTAATTATTTTAATGTTATGTTAAATGGAACATTGATTCTTTTTCATTGGTTTTAGTCTTTGTGGAAATGCAATTTATATTTGACTTTTAGTTCTACAACTTTCCTAAATGTGTTAGTTGTGGAGAGTCCATAATATTTCCTGTGCAAATGATTACTGAGTGCAAAGTATCCATTTGTTTCTGTTTTTTACATTTTAATTGGCTTCTTTATTTTTATCCCAATGGTTAGGATCATTAGGATAATGCTGGGTAAAATATGAAATGACTTACTATTTTTATTTCTGTGTATGTATTTGTGTCTGTATATGCCACAAGTGTGTGGTCACCCACAAAGGCCATTCAGATTTCCTGGGGTGGCAGTTACAGGAGGCTGTGAGCTTCCAGATGGGTACTAAGAGTGAATCACAGGTCCTCTTGGACATAGCTAATGCTAGCAAGTGTGAGCCATCTCTCAGCCACTTATTCTCAGTCTGTTCTCAGAGAAAACATCCAATGTGTTTTTCTAACATTCCTTGCCCTGTTCTCTCGGTCCCTCCCTTTTCTGATGCCCAGAACATCTGCTATCTTTCTTGATATCTCGCAATTCACTGAAATGTCTTCATTTTTTTTTTTTTTCCGAGACAGAGTTTCTCTGTGTAACAGCCTTGGCTGTCTTGGAACTCGTTCTGTAGACCAGGCTGGCCTTGAACTCACAGAGATCAACCTGCCTCTGCCTCCTGAGTGCTGGGATTAAAGGTGTGCGCCCCTGCCAACCAGCTTGTCTTCAATTTTTAAAAACATATTTGCTGAGATATACAAGACATTTAAAAAACAAACAGACAGACAAAACCTGGGTCTGGAAAAACAACTCAGTGATCAAAGTGTTTGCTGTGTCAGCAAAATATCTGAGGCTCAGATCCCCAGAACTAGAATTAGCCAGGTAGGCATGAAGGCCTGTGTGCAATCCCAGGGCTCAGAAAGAGAAAGGCTCTCCATGTCAAGTTGGCTAGTGAGACTAGCTGTATCAGTGAGCTCTGGGTTTTATTGAGAGACCCTGTGCCGAGAAGGCCAAAGAACCATGGAAGCAGATTCCTAACATATGCTTCCGTCTCCACACCAACATGCCACATGTATGCCCAGACACATATAAAGACACACACACATGAGTGAATCCATGCGCACGCGCGCGCACACACACACACACACACAAAGAAAAAAACTCCTAATATTTAAGCTCATAACTTGTAAATTTGGACATCTGTGTATGTCTCTGATACCAACTACCACAATCATGGTATGAAATTTACCTTAGAGTTCCACAAACACCCTTTTGTACTTCTTCAGTATCCAAAATTTCATTTGCTCTTTTTCAGACCATACAGAGTCTCCTTCCTCTACCTTCTGAACTACCCATTCTTTCTTCTGTCACCACAGCCTGCTTTTCAATGTCCTGATCAAATTGTCCATGGTAAATATAACATATTTTACATCTAGAATTTCACTTCATACATTCTTAATGTTTCCATTCTTATGCTGGATTCCCTTTCAGTTCGTTCCTATTTTTCTTTAATATTTAAAAAGAGTTTGAATTGCTATTATTAAGTCCTTACCCATGATTCCATCATCTTCAAATTCTCCTGGCTGGTTCCTTCTGATTGCTCTTTTTCTTAACTACAAGTCACCTTTATTCTTAAACTATCTACCAAACCAGTCTTGGGGGGGGGGGGCGGGGATACTGAAGGGACTTAGGTTTTGCTATCTTCCTGAGTGGTCTTTATGACGGCGGGTACTGAAGTTACTAATTAGTAACTGAAGGTGAAGGCCTGATTGCATGGCATGTAAGGATGTGTCTATCTGGCTTTGTTCTTATAAACCAAACATGCAAACTGCTGATTCCAGAAACAGTCTTTCTCCAGAAGAGAAGCCCCTCCCAGGGTTTTAGTGGAAAGCTTGAAGTATTTACAAGACCCCCCAACTAGTACGATGCAAAATTCCAAGCATCATAACCACATCGCTTGGTATGCAACTCAAATTCAAGCTCGTTCGTCGTTCCAGCAAGTTCTCCATGCTGAGCTCTGTGGAGTTTTCATGTGCACATATTTTAAGGGAAACTCCTCTGTCTGCTGCCCCCATTTTGCCATGATATCCTGCTTGATGTCAAAGTCCTGACAGTCCTGAGTGTCTTCTCTGAGACTTCAGGACCATAGACGATGGCTACCTATTTAAGTTCTAACCATTCTCTGACGGCTTTAACAAAAACATGCACCTCATACACTGTAGTTTCTGACAGGCCAGACTTTTAAGAATTGTGAACAAAGATCTTCTGACTGGAAAGTTTATCTCTTAGCCCACAATCAGGCTTGTATGTATATATGTACATACATACGTATGTATGTATGAGACCAACTCCATAGTCTATCACATGAGGTAGAAAAGTACTCTACCAGTAAACCACACTATATCCTGTTGGTTCCAATCTTTCCCCAACTATTTCAGTATCTGCTGAGGAATGAACTCCATATCTGTGTGAAGATACAGTTCGTTTTTCTCTTACTGATTTTAAAATTCTTCCTGTTTTGTGTGTTGAGCTGTGTCTGTGTGGCTCTCTTTATCATACCTGTACTTTATTAACATTCTTGATTCTGCAGAATACACTATCCATCAAAGTTGAGTAAACTTGACCATAATTTCTTTCAATTATTTTTCTGCTTCTTTCTCCTCTCATTCTGGAACTATAAGCAGATCTGTGTGGCTAGACTGATTGTGTCCTTCTTTCTAAATCTCTGAGTCTTAACTTTTTTTTCTGTCTGACATAGTAGATAATCTTAACTGACATATCTTAACATTTGAAGACTCTCCTACCACCTCAAATCTATAGTTGAATGCAGATGATATACGGTTTTGTTTTAAGCATTATCTTTTTATCTAAAATTATTACTTGTCATTTTATCATTTCAATTTCTATGGATATCTACCATCTTGTCAGTCATGGTTACTATGCAACCCTTTAGCTCTTGAACATACTAAATTTCTTAAAAGTTTATATGTATGTAGTACATGTTCCTGTGTGAGTTTATGTGTACCATGTGCATGCAGGTGCCCAAGGATGTCAGAGGGTCTTCGATCCCTTGGAACTGGAGTCAGAGGCAGCTGAGAGGTGAAAGCTGGGAACTGAACCCAGGTCCTTAGTATGAGCAGTTAGTACTCTTAACTGCTACTCCGTCTCGCTGGGCACCTGGAATCCATTTCAAATACTTTGCTTAGATCACTGTGTAATAAGTTTAGCACCTAGACTCCCTCCTGGATGGTCTCCACTAACTCCATCTCTAGCGTAAACCACACTTTCATGTTTCTTTACATGCTGTTACTCATGGCTGAAAACTGGATATTTTAGATGGAGTAATGTGTCAAAGTTGAAAATTAGATTTCTTCTCTCCTCTGGAAAACAACCTAGACATCTCTCTTCTTCATTGGCACTGTAGAGTGAGCGACCACCTATCTTATTAGACTCTCGGGTTCCTAAGAAGGAAGGGATGACTGTGTTCTTGTCACAGATTCATGCACCTTATCACATGGGCACCATCTGCGATTTTTTGAATGACCTGATAACTAATTCAGAAGGCAAAGGCTATCATCATGAAAAGGAGGATTTACTTAGAGGAGGAGACCTTGTGAAGTAGATGGTCATAACACTGCTCAGCTAGGCCAGTGCTATCTGGATCCACACAACCTCAAGAGGGCACATCAGAATTTCCAGAGAACCAAACTGAAGACAAGAGTATGTTAATATACGCCTCTAAGACCCCGGACCTGACTCATGGGAGCTCATCAACTCTGAACCAACAGCTAGGGAGCCTGCATGGGACCAACCTAGGCTCTCTGCATGAGTGTGACAGTTGTGTAGTGTGGTCTGTTTGTGGGACTCCTAGATGTGGGATCAGGACCCGTCCCTGGTGATTGAGCTGGCTTTTGGGAAACCACTCCACATGCTGGGTTGCCTCACCCAAACTTGATGCAGGGGGAGGAGCTTGGTCCGGCCTCAACTTGATGTGCCAGGCTATGCTAACTCCCTTGGGAGGCCTGCCCTTTCTGAATGGAGACAGAGGAGTGGGTGGGGGAAGGGGAGTTAGAAAGGAGGTGGGGAAGGGAATGGGAGGAGAGGAACTGGAGGAAACTATGGTAGGCATGAAAAATAAATGAAAAAATTTTAATAAAAATGCTTCTAAGACATATATGCACTTCAAAGTTTAAAAAAAAGACCGAAAATCAATAACTCAGGAAGCTTAACTCAGTTTGTTCTATCTATTACCAAGAAAGCATTAGTAAATATAGAAACGAATCTAAGTATAAACATGAACAACTACTATGTGAGTATCTTTTTAAACAACCATACTTTCAAACAACATGGTTCATTAGCTCCGGTTATTTTCCCCAGAGCTTTATTTATACTTCTTAGTACCTTCCACATTTCACAGAATTTATCCCTAGAACAGATTTCAGTGAAATTACTATTTGTGGGTGAAGATGAAAAGGCAAGAGATACACAAGCCTGGTCAGATTGTTTCAAAGAATCAGAGCTACATACACGCATATCCATCTGCACTAATCAGTGTCATCTAAGGGAAATACAATACTGCCGTGCGCCGACAAACAGATATTAATGAACACGCTCCCCAAATCGAGCTCCCAGAACAACCATTCGTCTCACCCTGGCCCATCTCATTACTCCGTCTGCCACTAAACACCTAGGTCATTATGTTCTTATTCGTAACTACAGGAAGAAGCAAGCTGAAAAATTAAGCATTTTCTTCAAAAGATCTATTTCCCATTTGTACCAATCCCATTACTCATTTAAATATTGCATTTCTCTCCCTGACAAATCTCTATAAACCAATTTTAAATTCTTTTTTGGAACAAGGCTGAACATAAATATACAAATACTGCTCCATTCCCTACTGAAAATTACCTTGCACAGATCGGCTAACTTGGATTTTTAACAATCATCTTTGCATTATGCAAATTAATCTTTTGACATTTTCTTATAAATGCACTGATGGTGTTGATTTAGTTTCATTACCCTATAAAACATATCCAGAGTTCAAAGTATTTAATGGGGGTTAAACAAAATGCAAACATTTAATGCAACATTAAGCATGTGAAATAAAAACTTGATTGCCTAAAGAAAGCATGCTATGCTGTTACCCTGGTGACAGGTTAAAAAAGGGATTGTGAGATGAATAGCTGTATGATATGAAATTAAAATGTTTCACATCGAACAATCCGAAATGAATTGGGAAAGGTTAGAGTAGAGGAGAGAGAAATCAATTCTCCAATGGCAATGGTGAATGGGAAAGAAGAATGAATAGGATTTGCCAGTGGGGTGCAACAGCTGCCAAGGATCCTGCAGCCACAGAATCACAATAATACTGATGAAGTGTGCAAGAGCTTCTGGAGTCAGGGCAGGGAAGACACAGACTCGCCTACAATAACATTCAGCCCTCACAGGACAGCCGAACTGAAGAGAAATATTTTTAAAATGTGATATTCAGCAAAACATTACAGATGTATCTTCTCGCACACGCACGATTTCGTGTTTGGGCCCACTGTGATTTCTAACTCGGCCAAGATACAGTCATAGTAAATAATTAAAAACACCGTAGCAGGAGCAGTAAGAGCCAATAGGAAATGACGGCATTAGTGTCTTTCTCTCCTCTCACTGCTTCCAGAGGCACGCTTGCTCAGACGGAGGTGTGTATTTCCAAAGATGCTGTATGGTCATGTGTGTTTGGACATATGCAAATTATATTGTCAGTCACCAACCAGCAACGTCGTTGTAAAAACATGACCTACCCGAGAACATACATGAATCAAGTGTGGCATAGAAGTTTGTTTTATTTCATAGCTGGTATAAATGTGATACAATATGACACACCCTTTTAAACCTCCTATAATGCAAACCACACAACAAAACTGGCTTTTTCTTAGGAATGATTTCACAAGGCCACTTTTTCTGTGTGCCTTTCCCCAATTACCCTTCAATGGTTAAAATCCGATTTGAAACCTGACACTCACTCTCCAGATGGAAACTCAAGAACAAGTGAACAAATTACATCTGAGACCGGGAAAGGCCACTGGTTTTCAATAGCAAGAAAAACCTCAGATAATTGCATCTGTCGAGCAGAAATCACTAGGACATTGATTCTCCATTTTATCAGGAAGCCAGATGAGGGAAGAATGTACACCACAGATGTCAGGAGAACAATAACCCAGAGAGGGGATTCGAGAGAACGCAATTTCCCCTTACAGGACTGTGGTGGCAGGCGGTGTGACTGGCCAGACGCTGGAGATGTCCCTGATCCACACAGCCTAGGCCAACCCTAACATAGGGAATGCCTTATTTCCACATTGTGGGCTGAGCTGTTTTCATCAGTATTACCACGGGCCATCATAAAAACATTCTGGTTTCTGGACTTTAACATCTGAACCAGTACTAGGGAGAAATCTACGACCTCGTTCAATTCAAACAGGCTCTGAGCTGAAGAAGCCTGTATTATTCAGACAGGAAGATGAAGGCATAAGGTTGAAGCAGTTTCTTACCATGGAGCTGGAACCAAACTCCTGGTGCCTCTCTAGTGCTGGTCCCACAGTTCAGTGCTGGATAAAGGAGTCCAAACAGCCAAAGCAACCCATGCTTTCCTATGCTGAAAAATCTAAGTAACGGCTATGCCGTTATCAAAGACCTTTTGGTGTGTGCATTTTCAGTGGGTAATGTCACACTCTGTAAGGTGTCCTCCTACAAATTACCTTAGCTTTTATAACTTAAATTAACCTATTTCTCTTCATCTACATTTTGCCTTGGGGCATTTTACCTTTCCTTCATTCTGTACGTCCTACTCCAAGTCTGCCTGTCTGGCAGCTGCCTGGCTGCCCATGGGTATCTCCCTTTCTTTCTCCCTCATTCTCTCCTTTCTCTCCTCTCTCTTTCCTTTCAAACCTAGATTCCTCCTCCTATTTATTCTCTCTGCATGCCAGCCCTGACTATCCCTCTACTGCCTAGCTACTGGCTGGTCTGCTTTTTATTAGACCAATCAAGTGCCTTAGGCAGGAAAAGCAACTCATCTTTCCATCGCTGTACAGATGCAGCATAAACAAATGTAACACATCTTTCCCTAGTTAAAGTAGTATTCCACAGAGTGGTTAAACTGAGAGAAACAGGGAGCAGAACAGTTGGCTCTGGGGCAGGAGAAGGGAGTTTATCATTAGATAGACTTTCGGTTCTACAAGATGAAGAAGCCAGAGGGCTGCTGCAGACACTGTTAGAGTTGACACTACAGACCTCTACACTTAGAAATGGCTACAGTAGTAAGTTCTGATGTTCAGCACAGAGGAACATACATACCATGGCTCTCTCCCCTCTTCTTCAGGGTCTCACCACGTAGTTCTAGCAGCCTGTTACTCACTACGTGGCCTATCCTATGCTCAAAGTCATAGCAATCCCTCTGCCCTAGCCTCCCAAGCAATGGGATTAAAAGTGTGAGTTACCACACCTGAACTCACTAGTCCTCATTATCAACAACAATCATTAAGTGAATTACAAATGAATTAAAGAGAAAAACCATGTTAATTCTGAGAGCATCTTCTGGTGAGCTGGAAAAAAAAGTTGTTGTTGTGGAGTTTCTATTGCTGTTGATAAATCAGTGATAAATGCAACCGGGGGAGAGAAGTTTGTTTCACCGAATAGCATGGAGTCAGCTCAACGTCTGAAAGTCGGGCAGGAACTTGAGACAAGAACCAGGAGGCAGGAGTTGAAGCAGAGGCCATGGAAGAGTGTTGCTTACAGGCTTGCTACCCATGGCTTAATGTTTTCTTATTCCACCTAAAATCCCAGGCCCAATGGGCTGAGCCCACCCATATCAATCATTCATCAAGCAAACGTCCCACAGGCTTGCCCACAGGCCAATCTGATAGAGACATTCCCTCAGTTAAGGTTCGGTCTTCCCAAGTGATTCTAGCCTAGTAAAGTTGACAAAATACTAGCCAGCACACAGTCAAAAAAGGAAAAGCAAGTGAACAAAATAAGGTCAACGAATTTAGTAAATTTTTATGTATCTGCAATAAAAATACTCTTATAAGCCCAGTTGGTATTTACTCTCAAAGACCCTGAAATAAACGCAATGTGTGAAAACAGATTAACACTGCTCTTGCCCCTTACAGCATGGTTCAGGCTGAGGACAGGGGGCGGGAGGACGACAGGGATGTGGCAGCAGGTGGACCTTCTCACCAGCACCTGAGAAGCCTGAGAGGCAGAGGTGGGCCTGCCCAGGGTAAGGCAAGTTCCCCTGACTGCTCCACAAGCTGTATTGAGCTGAAGACAGCAGGCATTATGAGCGTAAACATTACCAAAAGGGACTAAGGGACTATCACTGCTATTTTCCTTCTAAAAATTACCAGTTAGTACAACAAATTACCACACCACACCCACAATGCAGTAAAATCATTTCAGATTCACATAAGAGAATGTGTTCCTTTAACAGAGTTAATATTCACCTCTCCATTAAAGTGTTTTTATTTTTAACTTTATTTTGGAGCTAGGGAGAGTACTCCAGGCCTCTGCTCTGAGTGACTGACACCCCAAAGCCCCAGAGGGTTAAGGATTGCGAAGGAGTGCAAAACTACACAGTAAATCAGTATGCACGCATGTAAGAAGTTGTGTTCTGCACACTTACAGGCGTCCCAAGAAGCGCACTATTGTTTCTGACATTAACTTTTCTTTTTTTTCCCTGAAACCCCCCCTATCACTTTACTATCTAAATACTATGCTACATAGTAATGTCTTTTTCCAAGTCATAAATGATGAAAGAGTAAAAACCACAGAGAAATTGGAAAAATAAGATCAGCAGCCAAAACAAGCAAGCCAGAGGAAGGGCTGTGAGCTACCGGTTTGGAAGTGAAAACACAGCATGGTGGAGCCACACCTGGACGGTGACATGCCACTCTGTTCCCAAGCCAATCATAAAAACAGCCTCAGAAGCCAGGCTGGGAAGGTTCAGACAGCAGACCTCAGCCCGGAGGAGGCATCGGGTCCCTCCATAGCAGACGTGCAAATGCAACTTAGTGCCTCTATTGCTACTGGTGGTGCTGGTTTAGAGCATTATGGCCTAAGAAGTGGCCACAGAAAATCAACTCATTAGAACGGAACAATCACCTGCCACGTGGCTATGCACAATGCTCTGCATAACTGAGCGCTGATCTCTGTATTTCACTAATATAATTATTCCCACCAGACAATGAGTTCCACAATATGACATGTAAAGTTACAAAGGTAACGATGAACAAATTTGGTTTGGGGTAGAAATTCTGGAGAAGTCAAACACAAAGGAAGGTGGTCCCTGAAGGCAGTGCCAAAGCGAGGTGAGGTGACGGAGCTTTCTGACAGACACTTGGTGTATCTGTCTCGAGAGGGTTAAGCTACACAGAAGCAGCATTTGGCTGAAGTATACAAGTAAAATCTGCCTGTTTGTGTGTGGAAATTTCCTTTAAAATGTTAACAACTGGGCCGGCGGGAAATGACAGATAGAGAGGAAATGATGGAGCACTTTTTCTATGACTGTGGAAGCCGAGAATTGATTTGATGGGCTCCTTATACTATCATAAATTGCAGATGTTTAAAGACCTCTAAAACATAACAAGTTTTCCCAAAGAATAGCTAGTAAATAATCATAATATAATACTGTGGATTTTTTAATCAAAAAAGATTAAGCCCTGGAAATGCAGCCCCGGCCCTGGGTTTAAAGCGAGAAAACAAAGCACAGGAAGCTGCCCTTCCAGTGTTACTAGAATGACTCTAATTATTATGCAAATACCTCCCCCAGGTAAAGCCCAGCAAAGTTTAAAGTGACTGTTAACGAAGTGTGGGATTAACCCAATTTTCACTTTTCTTACTTTAAGTCCTCTTCAGAGTCTGACCCAGAATAAATGAGCATATTTATTCCCTTTAAATAAAAGCCAGCACAGCTCCTAAAGGCCACATCGTTTCACCTTTAACTACTTGGACTTCTGAGGCAACAGCAAACCAAATAAGAAGAGAATGAGGGCAGAAATACCACCATCATTCAAGAAGTAGCCACAAATAACAGGGGGTTGAGATTCTCTCCTGAGCGCGCGCGCACACACACACCGCTAGAGCGGCGCGGGCCCATGGACCCCAGTGGAGCGGGGCTGCCAAGATGAAAAGGACCATTGTGTTCGCAGAGCCCATAGCCTCACACCACATGTGGCTACTGAGCACTTGAAATATGGCCAGGGTGATGGAGAAGCTGGGTTTTAGGTTTAATCGGAAGAGCACATGTGGCTCCTGACTGCCATCCTGGACTGCAGGCATCAGTGTCGTGGCTCTGCTGACCACTCCCCCTATTCTGTCAATCTTCTGCAGTTTGCTGAACCATGGCCACACACCTCTCCAGATAGTTACTGAATCATTCATTACTCCCCAAAAGAAAAGACTGTGTGCACTGAGCTTCTGAGCTTCTAGCACTTCCTCTGAAGAAGCAGCCTAAGTGGACCACATTAAGTACTAAGATGCAACCACACACAACCGTGATCTTGTCTACTTCCTCAGAGGCAATGTGATCCTGACCGGTGCTGAGCAGAGCTTGCTGGTAGCCTTCCACAATCAGCCCACTCTCTCATTGTTCCTCTTGCAGAAAAGCAAGAAGAAAGTAAAATAACTCATTTTGAGCAACACAACGGACTTCCTTAAAGGGTTACTCTAGCAAGCACAACTCTATGATCAGTGACATCGTCCCTGAAAAACAAACATTGCCCTTGAGAATTTTGTTCTTTTTCTGGTAAAGGTGTGTTTCCCTTGTCACCGGGTCACCAGAGAGTTAGAAGTTATCCTTGGGTTACAGACAACCATCTCACCTTGCAGCTTCCAATATCTGACATTTGTCTTTAAGCACTCGGATTGGTTTCTCATGCTGCATGGTGAACATTTTCCAAGACTAGAAAATTAATAAACTAGAAATAACCAATGCATGCTAAGCTGAATAAAATTCCCTCAAATATCAGAGTGGTGTCTTATCTCTACTGATGTCTAAATTAGACAGCTAAGATACTCTGTTCCACATTAGAAAGGGAAGGAGAGAGGGAGGGAGGGAGGGAGGGAGGGAGGGAGGGAGGGAAGGAGGGAGGAAGTTAGACTAAAGCACTCACAGCACCCCATTAAACAGCGAGTTTACAATAATTTTCCCCAAAGACCCTGAGAGGATCAAGAGCCAAGATCACACCATGTTTTTGCTGACATGTTTCTGTGCAGACAAGACAATCATGAGTATTTTCTGACCCTTCACTTCGTACCTTGAATGCTCTTGAAAGTGCCGTGCTCGTAACTGGGATGCCACGAACAACGATGACGCTATGGCCAATAACTGGTTTCTCTCGCTCTGTGTTAATATGTGTCCTGTAGGAAATCAAGCCGTCAGTCTCATCTGTAATGTCAATATCTGCACTTCCTCTTACAGTCACTAGTCAATCAGACAGGGACTTCACCAGGCATCTAAAATGGACTCTGCTCACTGGACGCTCACTGCCTAACATAGGGACAGAGACTTTGGTTTGTTTTTAAAGTTTATTCATTTTCCAGTCAGAATTCTCTGTTCACAGATTTACAAATACCAGAATATTGACATTCTTGAAAGCAAATTTCCAATTAGCATCTAACACTTATTTTTACACAAAACCATGACTTAAATCTTGGTGGAAGCTTCTTGTCTAAGTAACTATATTTCAAACTTATTCATGTGTACTGGAGAACAAGAAATGACTGAGTTTTCTAAAGCGGTGACTGAGTACCAATGCCTTTTATCCTAAAATCTATGAGTAGACAATCCCAAAATGTACAGTCTGGCTTCTCTGCAATGTGAACAATGAAGTGTTGAGGTACAGGTGGTGAAAGTGGCCAGAATCTCTCTGCAGCAGCTAGTGGAAAGATGAGTTGATATATGGTTGATTCCCTCCCCTGTACCTTACCACTAGCCCTTTCATCTGAGCTCTGAAGTACATGAAAGTATTAATGTTTATTGACTCTTTTAGAGAAAAAAACTTGACTGTTTAGATATAAGCACCATTAAAATAATAAAACCAACGTATTCAAGCTGGCTCAGAATTGAGCTGGTATTCATACATGGCTCTTGAGAGTCTGGTTCCCAGCACCCAAGTCCAAAAGTTCAAAACTCTTATTTTTTTATTTTAAATTATATGTAGGAGTTTATCTGCATGTGAGCATGTGCACATGAAGGCAGATGCCCGTGGAGGCCAGAGGTGTTGGGTCCCCTGAAGCTGGAGTACAGACAACTATAAGCCACTGATAGGAAGTGGTAAGAACTGAACTTGGGTCCTCTGGAAGGAAAGCAAGTGCTCCAGCCCCAGGAAAGAGATTTAAATAGGTCTGCAGAACAAAACAAGAAACGGGAAAGCCAGGCTAAGGAGATCTCTAGGAGGCACACCAACTCCTCACAGCTGATCCTGTCATTACTCCCATCCATAAGTTCACTTCTAAGGACAGTGAGGTTAAGAGGCCAACGATCCGACCTCTGCAGACGCAGATAGATGCCGATCAGGGACAAGGCCATGTTTCTCAAGCATGAAGGACTCAAAGGAAATAGAGGTTTGCTTCTCCTGCCCCTATGTATGTAGTCAGAACTTGAAGGCAGATCAACCAACTGATCGATCAATAAATAAATCAACAAATTTCTCTCTCCCTCAGTTTCTCTCAACACCGAAATTCATTTGTTCTCAGCAGCAGTGGTCTAGCCCCCGGCAGGCTTCACACACCTTACTGCCTTGCAGCAGGTAACTGGCTAAACCGGCAGAATTGTGCAAGAATCAATGGGCATCAAAGCAGAAGTCACACACTACAGGGTCTGTAATTAGCAGGCCACTTAAGAACTGAAGTGTCCACAAGTCTGCTGTTAGTCACGTGACAGCAGACAATCATGTGGTGCAGTGTGTACAACTGGAGTTCTGAGTTAAGGATATCCAGTAGGCGCACACATTTACTTGAAAGAAATAAAATGATTTGAACATTATTTCTAAAACTCATTCAAAATAAACTAAAAATACTAAGAATTTAAATATAAATATTTTTCAAGATCTATAGCCAAAATAGAAAGGTAAGGAAAATCCAAGCAATACATCCCTCTTTGGGACAAATCCCAGACTGAATGTACCGTAACACAACATGGGAGCCCACACCTGATTCTAGGATTTCAGAGACACCCCTCATTGGCCTCATAACCACAACCCGTGGGCCATGGCATGTCCCTGACTGTCTCCTGACACTGGGCAGGGAAGGCAAGACCCACATAATCCACAGCCAAACATTCTATGTGAGGTGAATCACAGAAGAGAGACCCAGACCTCCCAGAACAAACACCCTGAAGAACTCTTCAAGTGTGGCTCAGGGGCCTAGGAGCCCTGCATTGGTCGGTCAGCAAGACCAGAGAAATGTTCCTATTTACTTTTTACTGGCCCTCGTTTTCAAGTTGAAGTATTTCTATATTTCTTCCTGGGATCTACTAATGGCTTCAGACCCCGGGACACAGAATACATGATGATGTCATTGTTCCCATGTACACTACACCTAACTTACTGTAGTTAAACGAACTAGTGAGTGGATTCCAACTCCCCAGGAACACAGGGAGATCAGTAGATACACTAAGCTCCTTGGAGCATGGGAGCACTAATGGTTCTCAGAGGTCATGGGTAATCCCAGGAGCAGATTATGAAATCTATCCTCAGCAGCACACAAGGGAGAGAATATAACACACGTGCATACTTCATATGTTCAAATTCTTACAAAAAATCAGTAATATCCCAAAGGAAAATAGGCAATTCTAATACTGTTTTTAAAGGAGCTTGAAGTTAAAAGTATAACAAGGTACTAGAGAAATAGACAGAAAATGATCATGTCTGGTGAACTAAGATTAGAGTTCTTAAAATAGCTTCTTCATTTTTTCCTTTAGCTTTGAAACAAAGAAAATTTCCTTTTCAACATTCAAAGTCAAAAAGTTAACAAGTCTTACATATCCTATTTTTAAAATTTAGATTAAATCATTTCAAAGTTCAAATCTAAGAACCTTTTGGAAAAGTGCCCTCCGTTACAAATAAACACATATAATAGAAAATTTAATGCAGTTGTAGAGACAGGCACTTCCCTATGAACAGTGCCGAGGAGCTCAGGCCAGATGGGAAACAGATGGGGAACCCCAATGGGGAAGAGCGACCCGGCCCGAACACATTGAGATGGCCCTGGGCTGGCTTCACTTACCACTTCCTGCTGTCTCTCGGGCACATACATCAAACAGTCAAAGATGATGGCTTAACACAGCTAAAGTTTGCTCAGGAAGGGGGGCTACTGGGGAACAGGAGATGGTGGCCACTCAGAGAAGGAAAATCTGGCATGAATATAACCTCGGGGAATAAGATGGGAGGGAGTGTTGTGGAATACATATAACTCGTAAAGGTGAGGCACATTTGTTTATACTGCATGTTTTATGGCGTAGAGATTGTCGCTTTGCCTGCCTAAGGCACCTGATTGGGCAGTAGAGTGATAGTAGGGGCTGGTGGGAAGAGAGAATAAGGGGAAGAGAGGAGGGAGGGGAGGAGAGGAGAGAAGAAAGGAGGGGAGGGGAGAGGAGAGGAGGAAGAGAGAGAAGAAGGGAGGGGAGTAGAGGGGAAGGGAAGAGGGGAGAGGAGGAGAGGAGAGGAGAGG